>NC_139700.1:5822177-6094677 GCF_964188405.1 Protomyctophum parallelum
TGGGTCTGAGAACAATGGTAGCAAACTACTCAGGTTCAGCACTTCCGTGATCGCTGAACTTCTGCCTTGTTGTCGAGTGATATTGTGTGTGCTCTCATGCTGTTTATGTAACATTTGATGTACATACAGTATGGCTGCCTGACTTGAGTATCTGTGAGGTCTTTCGTTTTTCATTCGTATTCTTTTTCTTTCTTTTTTTTAGTTGGTTTTAGTTAGTTTCTTGAGCTGATTTGCTACTAGATTTTTTATATATATTTTTTATTTTGATAATGCCAAGTCTTTTTTTTTTTTAGTGTTACTTGTATTGTCCCTTTTATAAATCGGGTGCAGGATTGAAAAGGGCCAGAGTAAAAAAAAAAAGCATTTGGTCTATCATTTCAGTTTGTTTTAGTTTTGTAAACACCAAAAACTGTTTCAGTTAGTTATTTTTTTTTGTTGCTTTTATTAAATTCTAGTTTTATGTATTTCAGTAAACGGAAATATTTTGTTCCGTTAACTCGTTAACCCATTTAGACCTGAGGCCGATAAAAAAAAACTGCTTCTAAATCCTAACAGTTTTCTGGAAAACCTATTCCTATCTATGTCAGTGGTGCTCAACCTTTTTCCAGATGAGAATTATCTGCGTTTGGCCGCGGACTCCCATCTGAAAATATGTTGTTCCAGGGATCCCCCCCCCCCAGAAGCAAAGATTTGAGTTAAAAACGTTTGCTCTGAAAGAATTTATATTCAAAGATTTGCGCCACATATTCCCGATTTTTTTTAAATAGCAGATCTACAAGCTTGTAGCGCGGCACTCGGTGCCGCGCTATGAGCTTGTAGACCTTTATTTTTCAATAGCTAAAGTTTAAAAACACGGTTAAAACACCAAAAGGGGTTCCATTTTGTTTGTGTTCGTGTTGTCCGTGTTGCAGCGCGGGCAGCAGCCCCGCGGTGTCCAACCATGCTAACCATGCTAACCTGTTGCAGCTCGGGCAGCGCGGGCAGCAGCCCCGCGGTGTCCAACCATGCTAACCATGCTAACCTGTTGCAGCTCGGGCAGCGCGGGCAGCAGCCCCGCGGTGTCCAACCATGCTAACCATGCTAACCTGTTGCAGCTCGGGCAGCGCGGGCAGCAGCCCCGCGGTGTCCCGCGGCGGCTTCGTGCTGACGGCCCACAGCGAGGCGGAGCTGAAGGGGGGGAAGAGGAAGGGCCTGTTCCGCCGCTCCATCCTGTCGGGCCTCAAGCTCAGGAAGTCCGAGTCCAGGAGCTCTCTGGCCTCCCAGAGGTCCAAGCAGAGCTCCTTCAGGAGCGAGGCGGGCATGAGCACCGTGTCCTCCGCCGCCTCCGACATCAACTCCACCATCAGGTGAGAAAATACTAAACTTTGGGAAAGTGTCATAGTAGCTTTGTTTACAACTGAAACGGACTTCCCGTGCATAACTTCCTCTTCAAAATAAGAGCCACATGTAATGATTAGTCAACACTGTAGTTTTATTTCTAAGTCTACTTACAGGACATTTAACATCACATGAGTTGAGTTCCTTTTGAATGCCTGTCAGATTTCTCTACATAACGGTCTCAGCTATTGGTGCGCAAATGCGCCTTGCATGCCTTTGATCTACCGCGCAGAAAACATTTTGACGACGTATGCGCACTGGGGCATCGGTTGTGTGCCCCCCTGATTATTAATAACATCTAAACATGTAACATGTAAACACAACATGAACATAGTACTCTTATTATGCATATCGCATTCTCGCCGAGAAATATTTTCGAGTTAAGAAAAAGGGAAAAACAAAAAACAAAAAAAACAAATGGTTCAAGCCCATTAATTAAGATTCGAGTGCCAACCCTAACGAGCGAAGGTTCGAACCCTGAATGTTCGGGGACAGCCTTATATGGAGGTGCTTGCTATTTAGAGGGGGGGGCTATAATGCATCTTGGTTTACATAGAAGTAAGTCAATTGACCTTATGATTCAGATTCAGATACCTTTATTAGCCATTGTGTAAAACACATAGGAATTTGCTTTGACATTGACATGTGTGCATTTCTTTTTCCTTTTTTCACATATAACGAAAAAACGACAACAACACAAAAACAACACCGTGCAGGAATTATAAATATAAAGTGCAGAGTTTATGGAATAGTGCAAAAAACATGTCTGGTGACACTCCCTAGGGGGCAGGGGTGGGAGGGAAACCAGAGTCATTTAGCAGCCTGGCGGCTGAGGGGAAGAAGCTCAGTCTGTGGCGGACTTTTTTAGTGTTCAGCAGCCGCAACCGTCTCCCAGAGGGGAGCAGGGTGAGGAGGCCGTGGCCATCCGTGGCCGTGGCCATCTTGCCAGCAAGGTGCTAACTAGGTGCAACTTCCCTTTGACAGCCCATTCATCCAAACAGAAAAGTCCTATCCTATCTAATTGTATTAAAACTCACCAACATTGCAGCTGTGCAAAGAGCCTGAATTATATCTGCAAAGTGTTTGTTTCTTAAAAATCCACTGTAGACTTGTTATGAGCTACTTCCTGTCAAGAAAGTATTGGAGTTTGGAGTAGTAGTGAAGCTCAACTACTGCGTCCTGCGTTATGTGCAAATTCAAAACAGGTGGTACGCAGGTCTGTTGAGTGATATCCAACGAGCACTCCCAAACTCTTGACGCTTAGAAAAATAATAATCTACACGGAAGTAGCTCATAACATTTCTACGGTGGATTTTTATTAAACAAAAACTTTACAGATTGAAAGAGGATAATTCAAGCTTTCCGTACAGCTGCAATGTTCGTGAGTTTGACGTTGTTTAATACAATTAGATAGGACTTTTCTGTTTGATGAATGGGCTGTCTATGGGAAGTTGCACCTAGTTAGCACCTTGCTGGCAAGATGGATGCGGTGTGCTGTGCATATGGTCAATTGGGCTTGTTTGGGGGGTTTAGGGGGGAGCTAAGTCCCTACTGTATCTGAAACATTTTCTAAATATGAAATTAGACATACTTCAAAACCCTCTCACCCCCACGGCAGTGAACTTCACACCTCCAGAGAGCCCATTGTTCAAGTTAATGGGGTCATTTGCAAGGTGCAGCGTTGTGAGCTTGTATGCAAATCGGGAGCGGATGATTACTCACTGTCATGTTGTAGTCTGGTTTGTAGTCATCAGAATTACCCAAAATAATTCCCCGCATCATAATTTTATGGCCTACCCAATAAAACCTTGATGTGGCGTATGAATCCGGCAAGTTTCTTCAAGTACTTCTATTCTTGGAATAGTTTGTTTGGCATTTCCATATTTCATTCCAACTTGCAGCGACTGCAGGCGAGACTAAAAACAAACAGGTCCATCACTCTATGAGAGTGGGGACCAAAACAAAGTGACGCAGAGGTTTTAATTTAAAACCTCTGGGGGGCAGTGAAGGTGAAGCCAATAGTGTCTGAAGCCAGTAGGAAATCCTGACTTCCTGAAAGTTCATATAATGGCCTGTTGTGGCGCTGTCATTGGGCCCAAAAAACCCCATAGCTCCATAGAGGTCCATGTATTTGGGCCCAACTTCTACTACTTTCTGCTTCCAGTCACTAGTTTAAAGTCTCATTTCTTATGTCATAATATTCTTTTTGGAAAATGATGGTCCCATTTATTTAAAAAAAATGACCATAAATTCGAGTATGTTCTGAGGGGCGTGGCTACCTTTACAGTCTATGATCGGGATTCACCCTGCCGCTCGAGTCAAAATAAAAGCCAACGAAGAAGAAGGGGGGAAGTCCCGCCTCGTTGTCTGGGCCAGTCAATGGCCAGCTGGTCCCAAACGGATCTAGAAAGATGGCGATTTATAATTCAATTCAAGGACTGACAGGCTTCATCTTACGTCCATATCAGACCCGGAGAACGCTTTGTCCATATTGTTTTTACAGTCTATGGTTCACACAGGGGATTTAGTAACACAGACCAGGCTTTCCTCCAAGTTGGAAAGTCTGGTGACGCAAAGTTATCTTCCCAAACATATTCATGTCAAGGACCCCCAAATCGACATTTATTTGGCAGCGGACCCCCATTTGAAACCATAATATGCCATTATGCCAGGGAGCATAAGGGAAGGTTTTCACGGCTCTAGCAGTGATGCTCAACCATTTTAATTTCAAGGACCCCCAGTGTGACATGTGCATTAGGCCTCGGACCCCCATTCAATAATTTATAATGGAACCAAATGGACCTGTTCGGGTCCATTTGGTTCCATTTGTACACTCTCTGATTTCCAGACCCATAAGGGTCCATTTGGTTCCTAACTATCGATAATTTAGCTGGGGACCCCCTGGAACTCCCTCAAGGACCCCTGGGGGTCCCCGGACCCCATTTGAGAACCGATGGTCTATAGAGTGCGGAAGACAATGGAATAAGGGACTATAGCAGATGTATTGAAGGTAGAGGAGAGCAGAGTGAATGCTAGAGGTTGTGGGGTGACTTAGATGAATATGGCCTCATCTCTCATCTGCTGATACACTGATTGGAAGATAAGGAGCTTATAAGTAGGTAGCCATGCCTGCCGGTTAAGTGCCGGGCATTCTAATAAATAATTGGAATGGTAATTGGATTGTGACAATTAATGTGCAAAGACCGTGTCACTGCGACAAGCGTGATTATGAATCCCACCAATGTTCTGGGATAGACCCGCCTTACCATGTGTCTGATTGGGCAGGGTTAGTTTTACTGAGGTTATAGGGTTAGGCTTAGGTATAGTTTTACTGAGGTTATAGGGTTAGGCTTAGGTATAGTTTTACTGAGGTTATAGGGTTAGGTTTAGGTATAGTTTTACTGAGGTTATAGGGTTAGGCTTAGGTATAGTTTTACTGAGGTTTTAGGGTTAGGTTTAGGTATAGTTTTACTGAGGTTATAGGGTTAGGTTTAGGTATAGTTTTACTGAGGTTATAGGGTTAGGCTTAGGTATAGTTTTACTGAGGTTATAGGGTTAGGTTTAGGTATAGTTTTACTGAGGTTATAGGGTTAGGCTTAGGTATAGTTTTACTGAGGTTGGGTTTAGTTTAGGGTTAGGGTAACTTTAGGCATAGTTGCAAAGACGAGAACTGTCAATCACAGCGACTACTGGCCAATCACAGCGGGGCTTTCCTGGAACTGCGGTGGGATTCATAATCACGTGGTGGACCCGGGGGTAGCTAAAATGAATATCTAAATACTGAATGAATGGAGCAACTTAAAGACTGTCTGGGGGTGTTCACAGAAGCCCGAGTAGACGATAAAATGACCAAAAGGTTTTTTTTTTTTAAGTGAAATATCCCTTTAATATTACATTTATCTCAGAAGACATAACACTTTAGTGCTACAGACATGAGCCAGCTATATACATATTGTTTTATTTGTTTTTTCTTTATCTACTGTTGAAATGAATCCCCCTGACTCTGACCGAGGCAGACCAATGAATGATTGAACCCATTTTGACCTGAGATCAGATTCTATAAATGTCTCCTACATCCTGACAGTCTTCTGAAAAAGCTATGTTTCTGTTTCAGTCGTTCTTCGATTTTTCAAAAAATAGCAGACCTACAAGCTCGTAGCGCGCCACTCGGTGGCGCGCTACGAGCTTGTAGGTCTGCTATTTTTCCAATAGCTAAAGCATAGCATACTGCTAACACCAATTCCGCCCCAAAATGGGTTTTAACATGAAGTAACCGTAATGAAACCTCCCTCCTCCTCCTCCTCGGCAGCCTCGGAGACGCCGACGGCGCCGACCTCATGGCGGGGGGGGCGGGCGAGGACGACGTGGACGCCACGGCCACGGAGACGTACATGGGCGAGTGGAAGAACGACAAGCGCACGGGCTACGGCGCCTCGCGGCGCTCCGACGGCCTCCAGTACGAGGGCGAGTGGCTCGCCAACAAGCGCCACGGCTACGGCTGCACGGCCTTCCCCGATGGCACCAAGGAGGAGGGCAAGTACAAGCAGAACGCGCTGGTCAGCGGCAAGCGGAAGAACCTCATCCCGCTGCGGGCCTCCAAGATCCGCGAGAAGGTGGACCGCGCCGTGGAGGGAGCGCAGAAGGCCGCCGAGATCTCCCGGCAGAAGGCCGAGATCGCGCTGTCCAGGTAACGTGACTAAACTGTGTGTTGTGTGTTGTGTGTGCGTGTTTGTGTGTGTGTGTGCCTGCGTGCGCGTGTGCGCGCGTGTGTGTGTAGGGGTATGGGCACCCTCCTATAGACCTCACTGTAGGGCTGTGCTATATTCTATATATTATGATAATGCCCAACTTCTGATGAATTAGGGGGTGGGTCACTGGGCATGATGACAAACCTTTAAGACAAATATCCATACCTATACTGTACAACAGACTATACTTTATTTGGGCCTTATCGGCTGATATGATATACGTACTACAAACACCGTAACCTCTGTCCAATCCTTTTGTCTTGTCACATTGAACCATAGTTATCTATTCACGTTATTATAACTCGTTGGCTACTGCTCTCGTCGCGCACGCATCATCGTCGAGAGAAGGATATCCCTATAGTTGCTCGTGGAGAGTTGGTTGCATTGCATAATGGCTTAAATCGATGGGAGATTAAGACTAGGATTAAGGTTGGGGTTAAATTGAGGTTAAGGAGGTTATGGGACGGGTTAAAGCGGTACGCGAAAGGGAGCCTCCCTCTCTGGGGCGTCCTATCCCTCCGGCGATGTAAATGAGCTGTTCTGCTGAATGGAAGTGAGATGAGACGGCCGGTCATTCATTATGAACTCTGTTCATTGACTTCCAACTACGAGCACATAGTGTCCTCCTGGCCTTCTTCTTCACTGGTGGAAGGTACATTAAGTACTTAAGTATGAAAATGACCCCAGAAGTGTTTTAAAGTGACACTCCCCTTCACCATAATAATTGACCCATTTTAGCAAAGAGAAACTTGTATCCCAATTTCAGGGCATTACGTTTATCAACTAATAAGATACATCATTGATTTGCTTTGAATGACTGACTGACTGGCTGGCTGGCTGACTGACTGACTGAAGGGGCGAATGCTGCGTGGTGATTGAGTGAAGGGTCAGGGATACTGTTGATGCCATTATTGATGGAGGATCAGCAGCAGCTGACTCTAGAGCAGATCAATAAAATGTATAGGTGACTCCAGACCGAGCAAACTTGTCCAGAGACTCCATATACGTGTATACTGGTAATCAACTACTTTGTGTGTGTGTGTGTGTGTGTGTGTGTGTGTGTGTGTGTGTGTGTGTGTGTGTGTGTGTGTGTGTGTGTGTGTGTGTGTGTGTGTGTGTGTGTGTGTGTGTGTGTGTGTGTGTGTGTGTGTGTGTGTGTGTGTGTGTGTGTGTTTTTTATAAATAGTTCAATGACAGTGTTCAGTGCAGCCTAAAGGACCTTTATGGTTGAAAAATACATTAATGAAATTCATCACACGTCGTAAAGTTCGGTGTGTACTTTTTTCAAGGTAAAGTTTTTGCTTCGTAGACAAGGCCGCCTTCTTTTCTCTTCTTTATAGCTTCAAACCAACTTTGTGGGAAGCCGAGCTCCCAGTAGCTCCTCCGTCTCCCAGACCCTGCTTCTCTGAGATAAGAGCAATAATGTGAATGAATTATACGGTTGGGATAAATATCGAATTGCACAGAAAAATCTAATTTGTTGTTGCCCGTTCCAGTATGAGCGTCCTATTTTTGTGAATCAAACAAAGTACAATCTACACCGCAGCACATGGAACTTGGTCTCAGGCTTTTTTATATTTTTGTGTCCATATAGAAAATGGAAGAGTAGGCCTAACTACGGCCTATAGTTGCGAGATGGGTTTGATTAGGCTTAATATTAATATTATATATCATCATCATATGTCATCAGTGGGTGTAGTAAGGTATTGTTTGAGTGGTGCAACCACTCCAAGGAACAGCAATGTCCGTGTTAACCTACCTATGTGACTGTGTGACTATGTGACTATGAGTACCAGTAGGGGCAAAAGTGGCGCTGTTGTGCCAGAAACAGAGAGATAGTGCTGCACTGTTGCCTGCTAATGAGAGAGAGAGGGGGGGGGAGGGCCGCCAATATTTTCATTATTTTCAACTGGGCCCTGATACAGAAAAGGTTAAAAATTACAGAAGTAACTAGAACTGCACTCTGTCGAGTGCATACTTGCTTGTTGCACACTAGTAGGCCATGAATGGCCAACTAGTGCGCAAGCAGAGCGCGCAAGTACTTTCGACCGCTATAAACTGTCAAATCTCAGTATCTCTGTGAAGGAACGTTTGAAACTTCTAATTATTAGGTGTAAAAAACATATCGTCATTACGTCACCATCGAAAACCAATTACACTCTGGCATTTGGTCCTTTAATCCACATATTTGTTACGTCATCATTGAGAGCTAGTTATACATATACTATGTATATGTAATTTGTAAGTTGATTAGTGGTATTCTGTGGTTACTTTGCGCCGTCCCAGCCAACCCGCCACTTTTGATGCGTAATTGCGTATGCACCGTCCTAGCAAATTGTGCCTGATACGGCAGTGGTGAACAGATTACATGTCATGTATACACAGGAGCATTACCTTTAATCCTCCCAACACTAAAACATATCGTCATTACGTCACCATCGAAAACCAATTACACTCTGGCATTGGGTCCTTTAATCCACATATTTCTTACGTCATCATTGAGAGCTAGTTATACATATACACACCATGTAATCTGGTCCCAGCAAATCAGGCACAATTTGCTGGGACGGTGCATACGCATCAAAAGTGGCGGGTTGGCTGGGACGGTGCATACGAGTCCCGGGCGAAACTATTACTTGCGCGCTCTGCTTGCGCAAGTAATTACTGAGAATTGGGACACTAAGAAATGCCCCATATGTTTAATAACTTAGTGCTCATACTGTAGCTGAGGACTATCTGAGGTGGCAGCAACTGAACCTTCTCCAGAAGCCCTGGAACATATAATAATATGGAAGACTGATAGTCTTCCATACAGGGTTTTAAAAATACAGCTATCATTGAAGTCTCCTTCATCTTGTTTGCAGTCCATTGCCTGTTTAGTGATACCTTTAGCAACCAGGAGCTAACCAAAAGTCATCAAAAGCTTTCTCGGCAGTGAAAGCCATTGGGGGAAAAAAGCCATCAAAGACAGTCGGCAGTAAATTAGTTGATGACACAGTTATGGTGTTTATATGATGTGCCAACAACAACATTTCATATCAGATAGCACTGTTGTGATTTTTCACCAGCAAAAAAACAATTAAATGAAATCATAAAAACACAAACATTTGTAATAGATTAGTTCGATTAACTGTTGCAGCCCAATAGTGCTTTTCTCCAAAGCACTGCAGTGTAGAACAGATACCAGAGGAAGCTCTGCAGCACAGGAGCAGCTGGGGGTTACGTTTCTTACTCAAGGACACTTGTGACATGCAGCGAGGACAGGAGAGGAGAGGCCGGGGATCGCACCGGGAAGCTCTTATCAGCACAGGAGCCCACTCTAATGACTTTGGAAATCATTAAAAACAAAACGCAAAATCCAAAACTAAAGCCATTAATCGGAATATTGTGGATCTTTATGTATCCGTGAACAATGGCATGTATAGGGTCCGTTAAACTCTGTGCTATACAGTGTGCACTTGTTCCTACACAGCTTCTATTACCTTCTCTGTTTACTTGTCTGTCTGCCTGTCTGTCTACTTGTCTTGTTTTACCTGTCCCATCTTGTGTATTTTCTTTCTTCTTTGTCTTCATGCTCTACCATCCTCATTCTCTGCAGTTTTCCATCTGCGCGTCTTATCGGTGCGTGTCTGTCCGACTGTCAGTCTGTCTTTGATTCTGTCATTTTCATCGACATTAAACATTTATGTGAAGCGAGGTGAATTGAGGTGCGTTTAGAAGTGTGTTTGTACGTTCTATGTCGATGTGGTTCGCGAGTGTGTTCATAATGCACAGAGACGGAGAAGCCCTCAGAGAGAACAGAACAAGAAGCCGTTAAAGGGCTTGTGGATGGAAGGTTGCTGGTTCAATTCCCCGGGCAGGCAGGGGAAATGTGGCCATGGAAATGACTGAGCAGCAGCTCTATTACAGCTCTGTGTGTGTGTGTGTGTGTGTGTGTGTGTGTGTGTGTGTGTGTGTGTGTGTGTGTGTGTGTGTGTGTGTGTGTGTGTGTGTGTGTGTGTGTGTGTGTGTGTGTGTGTGTGTGTGTGTGTGTGTGTGTGTGTGTGTGTGTGTGCGCGCAGTAACATTCTTGATGCAGTGTTTCATGTCGATTCCTATTGATTTTCTCTCTGCCTCTCCGTATCTCTTTGCTCCCATCTGCACTCTGCCAGCCTCGCAATACAGTTACAGTAACACCACTCTGTGTGTGTGCGTGTGTGTGTGCGTGTGTGGCTGTGCGCGCGGCTGTGCAGATGAGGAGTAATGATGATATCTCACATATATGTACCACATTCTTCTCACACACTTCCCACAGCTAGCTCTCACACTCTCTGCCTCTCATTCATGCAGCCGCAACCTTGTGATGTGAAAACTGCTTCCGTGCAATCACCCGCTTGTTGACTCACACAGCCTGCTCACACCTTGTACGATGACAAAAAAACAGATCTCCACACACACACACTTCTTTATCCCATGATTTTTGTAACCCCTGTTTTTCAGCCAGTGTAGACAATTGACACCTGTTTTCAGCATGACCCCCGACGTTATGTGGCGCCCCTAACTTCACAAAAGTGTGATTTTTTTTAAATTTGGCTGTGGACCTCCATACAAGATTTGCTGTTTCAAAAATATACCCAATATATTCCAAATATCACACTTGTGTGAAGTGAGGGACGCTCTTATCATCGTACATCATCACACTCTGGCCCATCACTTTTCTGCCCTCACGTTCCATGCTCGGCCAATCAAATCGTCGCTATGGGGTACACACACAAACACACAAAGCTGGGCATTGGAGGGGCTGGCGCCCCTCGAAAAATAATTTTCATTTTTACGGGGCGCTAGCCCCTCCAAAGCCTCGCTTTGCGTGTTCCACCGTGACGTCATGTGGCAGCCAAGTCTATGGACTTTTTAGGGAACTTCAATGACACATACATTGTGATAAAAGGAGCCCCTCACTTCACACAAGTGTGATGATTTTTTTTTGGGGGGGGGGTGATTAAAAAACATCCGTCTACCGGATCACAACACATCACACATGAGCTTGTAGATCGCCTAACTTATTGTAGATTGACATATTTCTTTATCCTCAGTACCTTTATTGCTTCAACTGAGTAATTCAATTGCATGGGAATTGGAAATACATGAATAAACACCCATGGAAATAGTATAGTATGGTGTCGGCATCATGTTATGCTTTAGCTATTGAAAAATAGCAGATCTACAAGCTCATATCGCGCCACCGAGTGGCGCGATACGAGCTTGTAGGTCTGCTATTTTTTGAAAAATCGAAGAACGACTGACATTTTTAGAATCTGATCTCAGGTCAGAATGGGTTCATCAGACCAGTGTGTGTCCGGCGGAAACCTCGTATGAATCTGATCTCAGGTCAGAATGGGGTTAAAGGCTGCAGCTCGTAGTGTTCACGGGACAACAGAGTATGGCTGATAGGGCAGCATCTTTTGCTGTTCGTTGATCTCATAGATCCACGTGGGTTTGACAAAACACAAATGGCCGTTCTCCATCCGTGCCTCCTGGAAGGAGTCGTGCCACCCTTCGCTGGTCAACACAAACTGCACCTTTCCGTTCATGTCGTCCTCCACCGTTCCGTCGAACGCTACGATGTAGCGCAGGAGGAGGCGTCTCTCGTCGTTTGGGAACTTGCCGTGAAGGAAAATATGCTTCCCCGTCAGGAGGTCTGGAAGCTCCGGGATGGGGTAGTCCACGCCGGCCCCGTCGTCCGTGTTCTCCTCTATTGATCGCCCGCGTGGATCCTCTTCTTCCACTCCGTGTTTTCCGGTCTCGTGCCTGCGCTCGACTCTCTTCAGCTCCTCTTCCGTGTCCATGGCAGAGTCATCGTCATCTCCAGGTGTGTCTACATCTGTGGTGGAGCCGCTATACTCGTCGTCCACCTCGGCCGGCGTTGGAGTCCTCTCCTGCATCGTTGGATTCCACCTGGCGTGTCTCTCTCCTTCGCTCCGTTCATCCGACTCGCTCTCTGAGCTGCTCTCCGCTCCGTCCATCGAGTACCGTCGGCAGGAGATCTTCTGTTTCCTCTTATGGCAGTCGATCACCCACTCCTTCCTCACGATGGTGCCCCCGGCTGACTTCACCTGGCCGTACTTGGGGGTGTTGGTGAAGGCACAGATGAGGTGTGTGGAGTCGGGGGTCCAGTCGGGACTGAACTTTGCTCCCATGGCCAGCGCCTTGTCCCTCAGATCCCCTCGGAGCGGGTTCTGGAAGCCACTGAGGACAAACACCACCCCCTTCATGATGTGGTCGAGAGGCACCTGCTCGGGCCTCTGTGGTCTGACTTTTAAAGGCTCTGGCTTCTCGCCAGTGGCCTGCTGAGCTGTCTGGGTTTTAGCAGAGCTTGGGCTGGGGGTGCCGGTCTTTGACATGGACGGAGTGGGTAGAGACAGGCCATCTTTACTGAACTCCAACGTCCTCGGAGGCCTTGGAGACATCCTACTGGGGGTGGAGTACATTCCCGAGGACAGAGAGCCACCGCTAGACTGCAGGACGTACGCAGCGTAGCTCAGCTCCTCGTTCTGAGGTGAAACTTTGAGCATAGTAGGGCTGTCTTTTGTTACGTTGTCCGTGTTGAAGAAAAGGCTGTCATGAGGCTGCAGACTGGGGCCTGCCCAGGGAGATTCATCCTTCACCTGCAGACTGGGGCCTGCCCAGGGAGATTCATCCTTCACCTGCAGTCTGGCGCCTGCCCAGGGAGATTCATCCTTCACCTGCAGTCTGGGGCCTGCCCAGGGAGATTCATCCTTCACCTGCAGTCTGGGGCCTGCCCAGGGAGATTCATCCTTCACCTGCAGTCTGGGGCCTGCCCAGGGAGATTCATCCTTCACCTGCAGACTGGGGCCTGCCCAGGGAGATTCATCCTTCACCTGCAGACTGGGGCCTGCCCAGGGAGATTCATCCTTCACCTGCAGACTGGGGCCTGCCCAGGGATATTCATCCCTCACCTTAAACCAGCTCAGCTTTGTCACCTTTGGGGATGATGATGCATCTGGTGGATCATTTCTATCCGGTGAATAAAACTTCACAAAGGCGACTCCGTACGCGACGCTCGTATTGTAAGGCTGACTGCACACGATCTTAACGCGGCCCCACTTCTCCTGGGCCGGGCCCTTCCGCAGATGGTGCGACCCGAAGAAACGCACCCGGTCGGCGTTGGTGCCGTCTCGACTCTCCGCGGGAGACATGAAGGACGACGTCACCAAAAGGACCTCAAAGTCCTGGTCTCTGACGGCCGAGGAGTCGCCCGCCAGCACCTCGATGAACGCCGAACCCTCATTTCCGATGTCTATGTTGTGCACCTGTTCCTCCTGTTCGAACTCCAGGACGACCGAGGTTTGTTTGTCCCCGGGTCTCGCTGCCTTCCATTTCCTGTAGGTGTTGGGGCTGAGCAGGTTGCCGGCGCTGTGATCGGCGTCCTCGCTGCTGCAAGACACGACGTGACTGAGCTTGATCTCTGGCATCGTGGTGTTGTTGACGTTCAACTCGGTTTTGCACCAACATCGACGACGTTGTCTGATGTCGTGGGAGGTGCAGCGCTCCCAGTAACGTGACCTGGGGAAGATGTCACCGGGCCACGCCTCTTATATGCATTCCCTGAGAGATGCCACATCACACTGCCGCTGATGTCATCTCGTCTTCTTTAATGTCTTCTGAACCCCAATGGTTTTCTGAACAACGTATGCTTCTATATCAGCGGTGCTCCTTTCATGTCAAGGACCCCCAAGAAGTTATTTGTCCTCCGACCCATATCTCTAAATATTTTGTTCCAGGGATCAAAGAAGCAAAGATTTGAGTTAGAAACGTTCGCTGTGAAAGAATAATATATTCAAATTTCAAAAAATTTCAAAGATAGCAGATCTACAAGCTCGTATAGCACTCAGTGCCACGCTATGAGCTTGTACTGTATCTGTATTGTATCTACTATTTTCGAGGGACGCTAGCCCCTCCTATATGGTCAGCTTTGAGGGTTTGTGTAAACACAAACATTGTGTTAACATAAACATTGAATGCCATTGACAATTATGGCAAGCTTGAGTGTTTGTGTAAATGCAAACATTGATTGGCCGGAATGAGATGATGTATGATGACGTACGATGACACGAGCGCCCCTCACTTCACACGGGTGTGATTTTTATTCTTATAGCTAAAGTATAAAATAATGGTTAAAGTGGTTAAAAGCTAAAGCAACGCAGATGCGTTCCAGGTCTTAATGGGTATATGGAGCTTGTGTTACGTGGTACCTATATACAGTATATTGCATGTCTTTGTACTGTAAATATGGTGTGTAACGTCTATGGCGCCGGCTGGAATGATATCAGCCTCTGCCTCTGTCGCCATCCCGGATCATATCTGCCTGTTCGCCTCTGCTGACCGGATTAGAGGAATATCTCAATTTAAACATTAACATTAGGACTGTTTTCACCCCATGCCAGCTGCTCAAGGGCAGAACAACGAGCCAATGTTTGTGTTCACAACACAAACCCGGAAAGCTATAGGCATAGGAGGGGCAAACTATCCCCTCATACCAAATTATCTCACGGGCCAGGTATTATTTCTGGGGAGCCAGTTTTGGACCGCAGGCCCCAGAGTTAAGCGATGAACATATAGTCAAAATAATAAACACTTAAGAGGACATCAAACGAACAGAGCGGGACCTCAGGAGCTCACGTCGTTATGGTGTCTTTCCTCAGCACTGAGAGTATAGCATCCGTCCGTCCATCCTGGATGGTTGTAAATGCAGAAGCAGGGCTTCTGCATTTACAACAACAGGAGCATTGTTTGCACGTATACATAGTACACGCTGCCCCACTTGCTGCTGCCCAGGTCGAGGTCTATAAAGAGAGCATCTGCAGCAGCAAATATCTTGTGACTGAGCGAGTTTCACCTCCTCAAGGTTTCTCCTGTCCGGGTGTTCCACAAGGAAATACCCTGTTGTATATCCTGTTCTGGGACGGAGGAAGACATCAGGGAAAGACAGACCCCCACGAGAGGGAGGGAGGGAGACGGAGAGAGGCTGTCCCCTCCTCCTGCTATGCTGTATCTGGGTTAGACAGTACTGTACCTGTGTATGTGAGTGCGTGCGCACGTGTGCGAGCGTGCGTGTGCGCGTGTGTTTTCGGGACTTTATAGGGACTTTACTAGAGGCACACACACACTCCCTAGGCGCTAATGATGAACCTCTGCCCCTAACTTTCCAGAACGGCCTGTTATAGCGCCTCTAGGAGGCCGACTTTTGAAAAACACATTGTTTTATATTACTCCTCCATATTTTGTCCAAAAATCCCACAAATCGTTACACGGTATCTCTATAGTCATGTGCTCAAGACAGATCTGTCCGATATTTCATATTCCATCCTGATTGGCTATAACATTGGCTTTCAAAATGTGCATGATTGGCCCGTTTTGAACAAAAAGCCTCAAATCATGAACGCAGCGTGCGATTTACGTGAAATCTTTCACAGACGCTCCTACTAGTCTGAGGAATATATCCCACCCTTTTCACATGGGCCTGTTGTATAGCGCCACCAACAGGGGGATTTTTGCAAAACACATTTTTGGAACAAAATGTCTCAAATCATCCAATTGCCATCGAAGGCGTAAGAAGAAATGGCACCCTTTTCACATTGGCTTATTATAGCGCCACCAGGAGGCCACAACCTGACCTGCCCTGGTGGAGACCTGTGCCCCGAGGGGCACTTTTTCTAGTTCACTTTTGTATTGCTGGTGAATGTAGATGTTAAGTGGCGAGCACAAACAGCTGACGCTCTTAAAGAGAGAGAGACAGGCAGAGACTGGCTGCTCTGCGAGTACAAAGCCTAACCCAGTCACATTATTATTGCATCATCATTGTGGCCGATTCCGATACGCGATTATATTGTGCATCATTACTTGCACAAGCAGAGCACGCAAGTGCTGCGACCGGTTTGGTATGTATGTCGGTGTATTTCACCGGCCAATGAGGAACCACTATTCTCGATGAGGTAACTAAAGTATGTTTCAAAATTGGTTTAAGGTCAATAGGGGGTATATGTATCGGTTTGTATGTAAGTCGGTGTACTCCACTGGGCCAATAAGGTGATCGGTATGTACAGTATGTATGTCGGTGTACTCCACTGGGCCAATGGTATACGGTCAATAGGGGGTATGTATGTATATAGTGTATGTCTGTGTCCTCCAACAGCCAATAAGGAACCACCATTCTTGGTGACGTAACTAAGGTACGTTTCAAGTTTGGTATAAGGTCAATAATGGGTCTAAAGGATTTAGAATAGCAGAGAGCTCTAGGACTCAGAGCAGCAGTCGTACCCAGACAGCAGAGAGCTCTATAGGGACTCAGAGCAGCAGTCGTACCCAGACAGACAGCAGAGAGCTCTAGGACTCAGAGCAGCAGTCGTACCCAGACAGACAGCAGAGAGCTCTAGGACTCAGAGCAGCAGTCGTACCCAGACAGCAGCAGAGAGCTCTAGGACTCAGAGCAGCAGTCGTACCCAGACAGACAGCAGAGAGCTCTAGGACTCAGAGCAGCAGTCGTACCCAGACAGACAGCAGAGAGCTCTAGGACTCAGAGCAGCAGTCGTACCCAGACAGACAGCAGAGAGCTCTAGGACTCAGAGCAGCAGTCGTACCCAGACAGACAGCATAGAGCTCTAGGACTCAGAGCAGCAGTCGTACCCAGACAGACAGCATAGAGCTCTAGGACTCAGAGCAGCAGTCGTACCCAGACAGACAGTAGAGAGCTCTAGGACTCAGAGCAGCAGTCGTACCCAGACAGACAGTAGAGAGCTCTAGGACTCAGAGCAGCAGTCGTACCCAGACAGCAGAGAGCTCTATAGGGACTCAGAGCAGCAGTCGTACCCAGACAGACAGCAGAGAGCTCTAGGACTCAGAGCAGCAGTCGTACCCAGACAGACAGCAGAGAGCTCTAGGACTCAGAGCAGCAGTCGTACCCAGACAGACAGCATAGAGCTCTAGGACTCAGAGCAGCAGTCGTACCCAGACAGACAGCATAGAGCTCTAGGACTCAGAGCAGCAGTCGTACCCAGACAGACAGCAGAGAGCTCTAGGACTCAGAGCAGCAGTCGTACCCAGACAGACAGCAGAGAGCTCTAGGACTCAGAGCAGCAGTCGTACCCAGACAGACAGCAGAGAGCTCTAGGACTCAGAGCAGCAGTCGTACCCAGACAGACAGCAGAGAGCTTTAGGACTCAGAGCAGCAGTCGTACCCAGACAGACAGCAGAGAGCTTTAGGACTCAGAGCAGCGGGCATACCAGCAGTGGTGAGCGTACCGCATGGCGCACTCTGCTTGTGCACAAGTAGGCCATACATGGCCTACTTGTGTGCATGGTGCATGTTGGCAGTTCGACAGAGTGCATTTCTAGTTCTCTACTAGGATTACTTGAAAGATAGGGTTATACAGATGTTTGGTTGCGCTCGGATGCTGCACTGGCCGATCTACAAGCTCACAACGCGCCGCAGCGTGATGCGCTGTGAGCTTGTAGATCGGCTATTTTCAGCATGCAACCAAGTGTACTAAAATCAGACAAAAAATTTGACTAAAACTAAATCGAAATGTGTCATTTTCGAGTGGTCTCTGATCCAGAAAAAAAAGGATGGAGAGCAACTCATTTGAGCGGTGCCTTGGAGTCAAGCACAGTTGTTGACTTAAGCACGGCGGGTTGTAATTATGGTAACAGGTCGGGTGTTTACCAAAACCATCTGGGCATTAAAAATAGATTGTGGTGGACACGAATCCTAATTCAGGTGCGCACTCGTCCAGATGCCCACATGTCCCTAGTGCCCAGTTGTCCAGGTGCCCACTCGTGTGTGTGTGTGTGTGTGTGTGTGTGTGTGTGTGTGCGTGTGCGCGTGTGTGTGAGTGACCTGAATGCGACCCCAATCAGCTGCAGGGGTCAATGGGTCGACGGTCGTACTACCAACATACAGAGAGACAGACAGACATACACTTGGTCACTCATGGGAGTGGTTGGCACCGCTCAAAAAAGAGGCTTCCTACTTTAAACGAAGGACAAAGTGTCTTTCTGCTCCCCACTGTCCCCAGAAATAACTTAAAAGTCCTGGAGCGTCTGATTCTTGAGCCCCTGCCCTCCCTCCAAAATATACAGTACATTACATGTTATATTATGGCATTCCTTTGGTCACCATATATTGGCTGTGTGTGCGTGTTTGTGCGTGCATGCATTTGTCTCATTCAGGGTTGCATGTCTATTTTAATGAGATTCGTCAGGCGTAACGGGATAACGGTGTCAGGGGCCAATCCCAGGCGTTGGAGCGCACAGCTGCGTGTTGTTATATTTGATTGGCACGGCCCTGTTTACTAACTAAAACGAACTAGTTATCTATTTGTATTTCGTGTTACAACGTTGTTGGTTTTCAGTTACCTAAAAGAGACGCTATGCTACCTTAAATGTCCAAGGTTAAAATCATTTGTGAAGCAGGCCTGCTGTGATGTCAGTGTGCCCTGCTGTTAATATTATCATGCTGGCCCAGGCCGTAGCGTAACGGTCTGGGCACCGGACTGGTAATCCAGTCGCAGTGTGCCGCGGGTTCGACTCCCGGACCCGACACGGCCTTCACTGCATGTCATCCCCCCATCTCTCTCCCGTTTCCTGTCAGCCTACTGTCTGTCCCTTCAAAAATCAATAAAAAGGCGTAAGCCGCAAAAAAATATCTTTAAAAAAATAAAAATATTATCATGCTTCTGCAGAGCGTGGAAATAATAGTTCTCCTGTTCACCGCCACTTAATACCGGCGGTGGAACAATTACTCAAATGTTTTACTCACGTAAAAGTATCAATACTGCAATGTAGAAATACTCTGTTGCAAGTGAAAGTCGGTATTCTGTAATCCAAAATGTAGCAAAAGTACAAAAGGGTAAACGTACAAAAGTATTGACATCCATTCCAAATGTTGTTAAAGTACCAAACGTAAAAGTACTCGTTATACAGAATGTCCCATTTTAACTTTTCAAATGTATTAACAATCTTTTGAAAATAGCAGATCTACATGCATGCAGGTCCTGGTCGGCTATTTTCAAATGGCCGATATCTATATAGGGTTGAAGTGGGTAATGTATGTTTTGTAATAATAAATTAAATCTACAAAGTAATTCACTAACACTAAGGTTTTCAAATAATTGTAGTGGAGTAAAAGTTCAATATTTTGCTCTGAAATGTAGTGGAGTAGAAGTAAAAGTATTGGATATTGGAAATTCTCCAGTAAAGTACCTCGACATTGTGCTTAAGTACTGTACTCGAGTAAAAGTTGAGGCCCACATCTCACTATGAGAGCACAGTGTTACGTACTGTACTGTAGCTGCTGGTCCTGGTCATATCTTTACTGTACTGTACTGTACTGTACTGTAGATGTTGGTCCTGGCCATATCTTTGTACTGTACTGTAAGGACATATCCACCAGATTGAACAGGATGTTTGGCACATAATGAGAGAATAACTCTTAGCTGCTGACATGGATCCGTGACTGGACAATATTCAAATCTATTAAAGAGTACAATTGAACACGATAGCTTATTAGCGCTAAATAGTTCCAGACAGGCCTGGGCCATGGCTCGGCGGTCCAGGCACCTCGGCTGGTAATCCAGTCTGGCAGTGTGACCCTGTCTGTAAGGGTGGTAGAGGCTTTCTTCGTCACAGGAGCGGAAAGTGCTGACCTGCCGGTGTAATTGGATGATTAGGTCTTTGGCGATATCTTTGGCTAAATGGGCAAGTTAAGTTATTAAGTTGCAAGGCTTAGTTTTAGATTCTCAACAGACTATTAATGAAATGATAATCGGACGGAGAACTTGTGCTGGCGAAATGCCTTATAAAAGTGTGGGATGACGTCACCGCTAGGTAGGAGTGACATCAGCCCTGACACTGTCAGCCTATACTGTCTGTCCCCTCCATAAAATATATAAAATAAAGGCTAAAGCTACAAAAAAACATTAAAAAAATGATCAATCAAAAATAGTCCCAGACACTTTATTGTGCGTGTTTTGCTGTGTCGTCTCTCTCAGGACGGCTCATGCTCAGGGCAAAGCGGAGGCAGCGATGGGAGCGGCGCAGAAAGCCCAGGAGGAGAGTCGAATGGCCAGAGTCACCGCCAAGCAGTTCTCCCCTTCCTTCCAACACCAGGGCAACGGTATGGGCACGCACGGTATGGGCAAGCACGCACGCACGCACACACACACACACACACACACACACCCTATCTCCATCCCTAATCTTGACCGTCACCAGCGTACATCTAACGGTGACTTTGATTCCAAATCTAAATGTAAACATGGTTGTAATTCTACTGCTGAACCTGAATCCAACACTATTACTAAACCTAAAGTGAAACCTAAATGTAGACTAACTACTGTATGCCTAAAAATAAAGCTAGACCTCCGTCCTTGAAAAGTGAGGACCGAGTGAGGAACAAGTGCCCTCGTCTGCCATTATCTTCTTTTAACATAATCGGTGTTCTTCAGTTACTGGAATGTGTGTTTGTGTGTGACTGCACGCGCACGCACACACACACACACACACACACACACACACACACACACACACACACACACACACACACACACACACGTGTGTGTTGATGGTAAAGGTCAGTGTCAACCACGCTCCAGTTTGTAACTACATCAACGATGCGATTATAATCTATTTCTAATGGATGAAGCCTTGGCCTGGAAGAGAGGTCATCAGGTGGTCTCCAACATTCCTAGAGTGTTTCAACCCTCAACCACTACACTCTCCAGTTGGCAGTCATTGCAAATCACTGTGCCTTTCATCCAGGCTTCCAGCCACAGACAGCCATCTGTCTGTCCTTCCTACCTAGGGTCGTCCTACATCTCACCTGACTGTTGGTCTGTGCGGTGTGCATGTGTCCGTCCTTGTCCACACTTACTCTGGTGTATTTTAGTCGAGGGAGCCTTCTCTGGCGCCCGCTGGTCTAGTGGTCCAGGCGCATACCACATATAGGCTCTGGCCTGACGGCGTGTCGCGTGTTCGAGTCCCGTTCGTGATGACCTTTCCCTGTCTCTTCCTCCCTCCCTTTCCTGTCCGTCTACACTGTAAAAGCGAAAAACTAATCTTAAAAAAGAAAAAGGGAGGCTTCTCTGCGTCTGTGTCACTGTGGTTGTTGTTGAATCTGTCCTATCGATTCTCTCTTCCTCCCCTCCACTCCGGAGACTCTGGGGATATTGCTCATTTGTGCGTTGTGTAGCTTGCTTGGTGCCCTCTGGACACACACACACACACACACACACACACACACACACACACACACACACACACACACTACTACTACTCCCCGTCTCACTTTATCTCTATCTCAATCTCTATCTTACCCTCCAGGTGTGGACCTGCAGCGTCCGAAGCGCCAGGTGTCCAGCGAGGTGGAGTGCGAGGGAGGGGGCGTGTCCAGCAGCGTGGGCAGCACGGCCGACAGCCCCGACGACCTCTACGCCCTGCAGAGCGGCGGCGAGGGGGGGGGAGGGGGAGGGGGCTCGGACGAGCCCACCTCCAACGACACCACGGCCAACGCCACGCCCGTCCACGACGACGACGACCTCAGCCCCTCCTCCTCCTCGCCACAGCCCGCCCCGCGCTCCGCCAACCACTCCTCCTCCTCCTCCGCCCCCGCCCCCCAGCCGCAGCGCACCAAGAGCGCGCGCTTCCACCGCCAGGTGGCCGTGGACCTCGGGGGGAGGGCGGGGGGGGGAGGAGGAGGGGGGGGCGGTCAGACGGAGATCCAGGTGCTGGTGGAGGGGGGAGGAGGAGGAGGGAGAGGGGGGGGTGGAGGTGGAGGTGGAGGTGGAGGAGGGAAGCTGGAAGAGAATCTGCGCGGCGACAGCTGGAGCGAGGACCAGCAGAGTGGTAGGCCCTGCACGTCACAATTATTACATCATTAATCACCTATAATGGCCTTTTCTTTTGCCTAATGGTCAATCGTTTCCATGTTGGAAAAAAAAATGTCCCGATAACATTTTTAGCATAAACACTAAACAGCAGATCTACCAGCTATACTTTGTGATGCGTTGTACCAGGCTACACTGGCACAACGGTACGCTGCCACTTATAATCAACTAGAGCGGTGCCCATTGGGCACTGGCCTACTTGGAACGATGCAAGTTGGAAATGAATGCCCCCCACCCAGTTATTATGTCTCTGTCCCCTTGTATCTCCATATATGGAGCTCTTTGTCAGGCATGCCCAAATGTAGAGTCTATGCGGATGTCAGAACGTCATCTTGATGCCAGAACTGGCCAGCTCCATATATGGAGATCTATAGGGGTGCATGATCAGGTGTGACCAATATTGGCTAATTGGGGCCCTGTCCAGGCCCTGGGCAGGTTGTGCGTAAGCTCCGTGCGTAGCCGCGTACGGTTCTGTCCCCAGTGTAGCCCGGCAAACTAAAGGCAAAACGGAATTACAAATTGTGTAGCGTTCCAATTGTTCAACGCAAGAAACACAATTATTAACTTGTTAATCGCAATTATTTGTGTGGGCAAAATGAATGGTCAACTTAAAAATGTTGTATTGGTGACAGCCCTGCAGAGTGGAGGGACGTCGGACGGGGGCCGGACCAACGGACACCACAGGCACAGCTCCTCCAATCACAAGTCCAGAGAACACGGCTCGTCCAATCACAGACCAAGGTTATTATAGTTTTGGATTTTTCGTTTTCGTTTTAGTTCGTTTTGAATGAACAGATTGATCTTAATTCAGTTTTAGAGTGGATTTGCTCTTTTTTATTCTTTATTTTTTCATGAAAATGCTCTTAGTGTTAGTTTTTTTTAAATTATACTTTATATATTTGCGTTATTTATCAGGTGCAGGATTGAAAACTATTGTCGTAAAAACGTAACAAAAGACACCAAAATGTATTCAGTTAATTATTAGTTATCATTTGAAAAAATGTTAGTTTCTTTATTTTTTTATTTTCCCCTGCCTCCCAAATGTTAGTTTTGGTTGTGTTGTGTTTAACTCTAGCCTGTAACCCTTGTTGTCCACAGACTGGCCCGGGGCGGCGACAACAGGTGGACGCTGGACGGCTCGTCCCTGCCGCCCGGCGGCGCGGCGCCCTGGGCGTCCTCCGGGGGGCGCCGGCGGCTGCACGCCGGCCGGGGCGGGCGCCTGCTGGAGCAGGACGAGGAGAAGCTGAGCAACTACGAGATGGAGATGAAACCGCTGCAGCCCAGGGACTCCACTACCCACAAGCCCCAGGGTGGGCACCACCACCACGGCGGGGAGGAGACGACAAGGCACCACCACGCGCACGCACAGCACGGGGACGCGGCGGGGCGCCCGCACGCCGCCGCCGCGCAGAGACAGAAGCATAAGAGCCGCGACAAGGAGGGCAGGAGAGAGGGGAGTAAGGACTCTGTGTCGCACAGCAAGCAGGACGGTGGTGGTGGTGGTGGTGGTGGTGGTGGTGGTCCCACGGGGGAGAGGTTGGGCTCGTCCAACCTCGGCCTCTCCTCCACCCCCATAACGTCGGAGCAGCAGAAGAAGAACCAAAGTCTCACGCAGAGCAAAGGCAACTCGGTAAGACGCTCATCATCCGGATCCATTCCATACTGTGCTGTATAACTGTATGTAACTGTATATTATTATGTCATTCAGACTCGGAGGACTCGGATCAGCGTGTCCGTGTTTCGGTTCCCAGCATTGTCCCGGGTTTATTACGCGGGTGAAACGGGCTCTCCATCTCTTGTCCCTCCCCCTTTCAACCTCTCTCTCTCTCTCTCTCTCTCTCTCTTTCTCTCGTGTGTGTGTGTGTGTGTGTGTGTGTGTGCGTGTGCGTGTGCGTGTGTGCGCATGTGTGTGTGTGCTCGTGCGTGTGCGCGCTCTCGTTCTGAACATCAGTTTGCGTTCATTACCATACATTGATTTGACTAAAAGGATTTGTGGACTACATACCATCAGCAATGACATAACACAATGTTTTCTCGCATGTTAAAGATACAATCCGTTATGTCCACTCTCTCCGAATGGAGAGCAGGGACGAATTAACCCCCACGGGGGGCCCCTGGGCCGGTCATTTTTGCAGGGCCCCCCCATAGCGCGCGTGCGCGCGACATTTTTGTGTTTTTCCGTGTTCTCATCATCCTTTTGACCTACATTTAACAAAATCAATGGCCAATGAAGGGCCCCAGGAGCCCTTTTCAGGGCGTCAAACCTAGTACAGCATGGTCCAATGACTCCGAAGGGCCCCTGCGAGCCAAGGGCCCCTGGGCCACGGCCCCAAATTGACTCATATGGACATGAAGAATCAACTGACGAAAACGCTGATGTTATACTGCTGCTGAATTAGTTACATTTCCGCCAGAAACCGACTATCAAATAGGAGTGACTGACTACCGTAAAGTGAATGATACAGAGCCTCCTCCCTGACGATATCGCAGAGACCGTTTGTGTCAGGCACAGGTGGAAATGACTCAGGGTACAGACGCAAAAAATCACTGAAAATGGGTTTTAATTCACAAACTTCAGAAACAAGCAAGGGGAAGGCTAAATATCAAAAACCGTAGAATGCAAAAAGTCAAAATCCATGGGCAGTCAGCGAGGGCAGAAGTACCGGCAGGTGCTTGGCAAAGTCGTGGTCTAGAAAAAAAGCAATACAGATATCAGTATAGGGCAAAGGCAAGGCTTGAATAGTGCTTATGGGTGCTTGGAAGGTCACAAGACAAACTGGCAAGGATCGCAGAGAGACTGGGACTTAAATACTGTGGCCGTGATTGCATGGGGATAGAATGCAGGTGGTTCAGACACTCAGACTGTGACAGTTTGTTTATCTTTGTACCACAGTGCTTATAATGAGACGAGTCTAAGATGAGGCCCGTCTAGAGTTTAAATGGACACGGATCAGTCAAAAGGGAGACGTCGAAGAGGGAGGATGGATGGGGAAGGATCAACATATGGAATGTCAGAACAGGTCAGCTCTATATATGGAGATCTAAGGGTTTGAGGTTTGAGGTCAGATGTAGAGTTGCTGGCCAATTGATGACATCAGGGATCCCCATATATGGGCTTAATATTGATGACATCAGGGATCTCCATCCCTGATTATGTCACGAGATGTCGCGTGCTCCATCCCTGATGATGTCACATGATGTGAACTGAACCGTGTATTTGGAGAATACTTCCACCTCTAGTCCTAGACTCCTTCCTACCTGACATTTGAAACCTCTCGTAGAGCTATGACCGACTCCAACCTCCATTAACACACTCTGCTATACGGCTTGGTTAATATTAAGTTAATTTAAAAAAATGTATTCGTTAAAATAAATCCCAGATTGTGGCTTTGTATAATCCTCGGATGAGGCTACACAGGGTTTAGCCTTGTGAAATAAAGACATGTTTCCGCGCTATGATCAAGCGGCGTCGGGTGGATTGGATTATGCTGTTATAATGGAATCCTTTCCCGTCTGTCTTCAGCTGGTGGATGGCTAATCCGGGATAAGTAGTTACAACAAACATCTGCTAGTCAAACCAGGTGGAAAATCAATAATACGCAGCGGTGGAAATTGACTAAGTACATTACACTTAAGTACTATTTTGAGGTATTTGTGCTTTGCTAAAAATGTCCAATACTTTTACTTTTTCTACTCCACTTGTACATCTCGAATCCAGATATTGTACATTTACTTCACTACCTTTATTTAAAAACCTGTAATTTCTATAGTTACTTGTAAATTGAATATTAATATCACACACACACACACACACACACACACACACACACACACACTTTTTTCCATACATTTCTATTATTTATTTGAGTCCACAAATTACAATTATTTTTTCCGGCGAAAATCTGGGTTTACAGTTCATGGGCACCTAGGGATACACATGGACACCTTCTCCTCCACACAGACAGCCCAAACAGAGCAATAATTTGGCAAGTTGTTCGGCTTTGCTCTTTGTCATGCCACTCGTGGACAGTTTATGTACATGGCCCAGGCTTCCAAATATCAATATGCAGAAACACACACACACACACACACACACACACACACACACACACACAGACACACACAGACATATGTCGATTCAATGATTGATTGATTGATTGAGCGATTGATCGCTCTAGATATAACACAACAACCACACCAATTCTTGCTGCACCTTAGTAACAGTGCATTGGCAAAGTAGCTCCTTCCTCTTAGATGGTCTTCTATTGGTAACCAGCGCTCTTGTTGCTAGGGAACAGCTTATGCCTTGCTTCACCGGCAGCCAATCGGTGGCCGTGTGTCAGTGACAGTGGGGGGGCTGGAGGGGGGGGGGGGGGGGGGGGTTGAAGTGTAGGGGGGGGATGTTTTCATCTGCAGAGAGAGAAGCAAGGCGTCGCTGATAAACCTTGTATCTCCTCGGTTCAAAACGGAGAGATAAACCTCGTATCTCCACGGTTCAAAACAAACCCATATGGACCTGGGAACTGATTCTACAAAATGTCTTCTAAATCCTCACATTTTTCTGAAAAACCTATGTTTTTATATCAGCGGTGCTCAAACTATTTCATGTCAAGGACCCCAAAGATTATATGGAATTGGCCGCCGAAGATTTTTGTTCTAGGGACCCCCCCCCCCCCCCCCCCCCCCCCCCGAAAGCAAAGATTTTGAGTTAAAAAAAACGTTTGCTGAATATATTCAAAGATTGTTTTCATGAAAAAAAGGGAAAAAAAAGAAATAGCAGATCTACAAGCTCATATATGAGCTATATGAGCTTGTAGATCTGCTATTTCTGAGAGAAGTGTTGAAATGGTTAAAAAGCTATAAGGTGACGCAGATACGTCCTCAGGTCTAAATGGTTAAAAAGAACCGGCCCACGAGCTCGCGACATGTCGCACGTGAGCTAGCGTGTAGTTCAGCTATTTTTGCTTTAAGTGGAACTTAAAGTGGTTAAAATGTGTGTTTCATAAATGTTGAGCTAATGTGGAACGTATTATTAACGCGAGAGCTTGTCACAAAATAATAACCACACCACCGGATCATTTGAAGATTTTGAACACGGGTTCCTTTTTTATCCACTTAGGAAACGAGGTTTCTTTCCGCCCTGATGGTGACAAAGTCAGAGTTACAATAGTAGGCTAACAGCTTCACAGCGTACACAGATACCACTGTACACACACTGTCCAATCCTCAGTGTTGATTAAATGAACTGTGTACTGAGAGTGTGCTGTACAAACACTTGGCTCGCTTGGCTACATTTGCACGCTGTGTCGAGTTACAGCGGGATAAGTGAACACAGAGGATACATTCACTGGAACACCGCTGTGTTCACTGTCACAACAAGACAGTGGGTTTTCAACCATCTTTGCATCAAAGGTCATTTTAGCCTCTCAGAACCATAGCTTAAGATTGTTATCGTTGGATAAGATTTTGTGCACAATTCCATGCTGTATTGATGAGGTACCATAGGAGAGATAACGGGCAAACGTTGATTAAAATAACAATTCTTCTCCATTCTCTAATTGTGTAGACTACTGTACTTAAGTAATGCCCGATGTTTAACAATAATTATTATTATGAATGATGCCCTGCACTTCGTCATAGAGGTGTGCATCGGCACTTCCCTCACGATTCAACTCGATTAATTATGATTCATATATATATATATATATATGATGCATGCATGGCAAAGCATCATTTAGGCTTTGATTATTGATTATGTCACGTAACGTTGCAGTTATTATGCAGATTGTCATTGCTGAATCGATTATCTTTGACACCCCTGCTTCGTCATACAGTGTGCTACCGTGTAAGGAATCGTTAAAAGTAACAGTTTGGC
This sequence comes from Protomyctophum parallelum, assembly GCF_964188405.1. NCBI lineage: Eukaryota > Metazoa > Chordata > Actinopteri > Myctophiformes > Myctophidae > Protomyctophum > Protomyctophum parallelum. The sequence continues at coordinate 5,850,116 of NC_139700.1, forward strand.
ACATCTTAGGTTTCCACCCGTCATCTGTGATAATATACTGTCCCTCGCGTGGACCTTAAGCACACATGTATCTGCAGGAACACGCATGAGTGAGTACCCACGCACACTCAAATTGAGCACACACAAATTCAGCACACATTACTGTATGCAGAGTCAGACACTTGCATGTGTGGACAACAGGCACAAATGGATACATACACACGTGTCACACGCGCGCACGTACGCACGCACGTGTGTGCATGCGTGCACACACACACACACACACACACACTGTTTATGTATGCATACAGACATCCACACGCATATACTGCATACAGTACTAGATGCAGTATGCTGAGTATACATGTAGATATTGAAACCTGAAAAGGACACACACACACACACACACACACACACACACACACTTGTTATTGTACTGGTTGGCCAAGAAGATTCTTAAGTCATCAAGGATAACCTCAATTATCGGTAGATGACTGTATGTAAGAGGGTTTTAAGCTTGTGGTTCAATGCTTATATGCAAAATGATGTACAGACTAGACTAGACTAGACTACAGAGTAGACTAGTAATGAGGAACAATTTATATGGGGCTAATTAAACTGCATTCAATAATGGGTCACAGGGGGGGGGGGAGTATCATACTACCATTTCCTCCTTTGTTTTATTTCCCCCTCAAAGTTTGCCCTAAGGCTTTAATCGTACATACGCTTTTACAACAAAGCTGGAAAGCTGCTAGATAAAACATTTAACCCATTTTGACCTGAGGTCAGATTCAAAAAATATCTTCTACATCCTGACAGTTTTCTGAAAAAGCTTTTTTTCTATGTTAGTCGTTCTTCGATTAAAAAAAAATAGCAGACCTACAAGCTCATAGCGCGCCACTCGGTGGCGCGCTATGAGCTTGTAGATCTGCTATTTTTCAATAGCTAAAGCGTAACATCATGCCAACGCCAAAAGGGGTTCCCGCTCAAAACGCTCTAGTGCTGTTCTTGTACTTGTTTATAGCATTGTTTTGTTTTCTTGAATAATTGTTGGTTACGTTTTACGTGAAGCGCTTTGCGTATTTATAGAAAAGTGCTATATCAATTTTTATTTATTTATTTATTTTTATGTTCCATTGTTGTACCTTTACTAATGTATAAAAGATTATAAGAGTCTGCACACCATTTTCTGCTTCCAGAAATATCTTTACTTACAGTAACGTGGTAAGTAAAGATGGGAGCAGGAAAAGGTGTGCGGGCTTATTAGGGTATATAAAGATGTGCTCTGGGTATATATATAGATCGTCTCTGCCACCTGGACCTTTACTAATGGACAGGACAATGACATTATAGAACAATGTACATGTTCACCACAGCACAATTGTTGTTAATACAGAGTAAGGGCCGATTCATACTGCTATTTTACCGCTGTAGTGCCGAAATGATTTCGGCTCGTCAGAAATTCTCAGTAGCACCGAAGAGCCGACTTTAGGACGGTGTACCCGCCTCCCCGAACCTCAAATGACGTCACATTGTAGGCTCTACGGAGCCGAAGCGACTTTTATTCGGCTCTAACATAGGAGTATGAATCGCGCCTGACACCGTGGTACACTTCAAGTCAGTCTTGTTTCCTCGGGGACCCCACATGACGGGCATATTGTAATGTTTCAGTGACCAATTATGTACATTACAATGATGTTGGGTCCTACTAACCTGATTCCGCCAGATTGCGGCAGTATTGATGATATGCACATGGCTGCCATCTTGCCAGCAAGGTGCTAACTAGGTGCAATTTCCATAGACAGCCCATTCATCCAAACAGAACAGTCCTATCTAATTGTATTAAATAACGTCAAACTAACATTGCAGCTGTACGGAAAGCTTGAATTATCCTCTTTTGTCTGCAATATTATGTGTTTGTTTAATAAAAATCACACCCGTGTGAACTGAGTGGTGCCCCCCCTACAAAATGTCTTCTAAATCCTCACATTTTTCTGAAAAACCTATGTTTTTATATCAGCGGTGCCCAAACTATTTCATGTCAAGGGCCCCAAAGATTATATGGAATTGGATATGGATTTTTGTTCTAGGGACCCCCCAAAAGCAAAGATTCTGAGTTAAAAAAAACGTTTGCTGAATATATTCAAAGATTGTTTTCATGAAAAAAAGGAAAAAAAAAGAAATAGCAGATCTACAAGCTCATAACGCGGCACTCATTAGCAGGCAACAGTGCAGCACTCTCTCTCTCTCTGTGTTTCTGGCACAACAGCGCCCTTACTGGTACTAATAGTCATACTGGTGCTCATTACCGTCACATAGGCGGACACATAGAGTAGACACATAGACACGGACATTGCTGTTCCTTGGAGTGGTTGCACCACTCAAAAATCCACTGTAGACATGTTATGAGCTACACCCTGTCAAGAAATTCCTTGCAGAAGATTTTTTCTAAGTGCTGGAGTTTGGAAGTGCTCGTTGACTATCACTCAACAGCCCATGTGTATTGTGTACCACCTGTTTATAATTAGCACACAATGCAGGAGGCAGCAGGAGGTTGCTTTACTGATAACGAGTGCTTCCAAACTCTGACAGGAAGTAGCTCATAATAACATGGGTTTGTTTCCGTTACTCATCATCGTGATACTCAAGTCTGTGCTCCTCGCCGACTCTTTTTTTGCGTAACTGGGAACGAGCACGCAATTTTTGTTGCTCAAACAATAGCCAATAGCCTGAGCTATATTATATATGTAGTGTTTTTGTGTGTGAAACTGATATCCACGTTACAATCAATTTAGAACAGCAGGTTCCTTTATTCTGCACATTGTGTACAAAAAGGAGTAAGTCGTTTTGGAATGACAGAACGTCTCAAAACAGCTCAGAAACATAGAATCTACTGTCTATAGCTGTTCAGCTATCGGGTCACATGGTCACCCCAATGGTGCAGAACCCACATCAACCATTTCACAAGACCATTTGATCTTGTCTTATCATTGGCCTCCTTTTAAAACACACTACGGTAAGTGAGTGGGAGAAGGGAATTTATATTATTAAAAAAGTGTGGATCCTCATTTCAGCATCGTAAAGAACCCGTCGCTCTGTTTCTTCCGACACAGGTACTGTATATTCAGACTGCATGGTGGATGCTGTGTGTATGTGGGTATATGTGTATATTTGTTTATTAACCCGCTCCTTCTCTATCTCTCTCTCTCTCTCTCTCTCTCTCTCTCTCTCTCTCTCTCTCCTCTCTCTCTCTCTCTCTCTCTCTCCTACGCAGGCCTACAGCTCTATCCTGGTCGTCATGGTGATTCTGCTCAACATCGCAGTGGCCGTTTTGTTTATCCACTTTTTTATTTAAAGACACTACTGACACTTTCGGAGTCCACCTATCTATGCTATGACGACCATAAATTCATATATTATATGATGAACCCGCTGCCTCTCCTTGGCGTTCTTGGAGAGAAGGCTGAAGCGCCCCGGGGCTGAAAGGAACGTCGCTTCAGCCTGACCTGCAGGCTGCAACGACTTGGGTTACCTAGTAGGCTAAACCCGTTCCAAACCCGAGGCCGGAGATTGTCCCGAGAAGCTGAAAAAGCGGGGTCAGCTAGTACAGATAACTGGACTAAAGAAGAGCTCATAGTCTACCGAGAATTGGTCTGATATGAGTTTAAACGTATGGACTCGATTGGGCAAAAGAAAACAACAAAAACAAACGGTCCAAATTCCAAAGTGGGCTGAACTGGCCTGGCTAGCTACCAGGCCAGGTGAGATGCAGCCGGGCATCGTCACAGCAGAGTCTACTTCCACTGTCTGCAGAGAGGACTGTTTGTCGACCAGGACCAGGTGAGATGCAGCCAGGCCCCCCCAGAGTGCCTGGCCAACGCTGAAGCCGCCGAGCTACCCCTACTGGTCAAAGCTGGAACTGCAGGCGTGCATGCAGCACGAGTAAACAGTAAAAGCTGGGGTTCGCTCGTCAGCACATTTTGCCAACCAAATGTTGGTTGGTGGTCAAATCTAAAAAACAAAAAAACGCCACTGAGCAACTTCCATTGAAATGAACAGTGGGGGGCGGGGCTGTCGGCCCTCTAGATTATAACTCTATGGATGCAGCAGGCACCAGGCCAGGTGCATTGTCACAATGAGACATCTATACTTCCACTGTCTGCAGAGAGAGAGAGAGGACTGTTTGCGACAGACATTTTACATCCTCAGATCCTAGTTTTTTCGACAGATTTGTAACTTAAAAAAAAAAAAAAAAGTTTATTTATGAATTTATGAATTCATTTTCTGTCATGTACGATATGTTAATGGATATATTCTTCATTTTGTATAACACTCCCAAGGCCCCCCCCCCACCCCTCTTTATAATCCTTGACTGATTGGTTCCTTCGCTTTTCCAGGTGTTGTTACCGCGTGTGTGTGTGTGTGTGTGTGACTGTGTGTGTGTGTGTGCGCGTGTGTGTGTGCGTGCGCGTGTGCGTGTGGAGTGACTCAGAGCAGTCACTATATGCTGCCTGGGTATCTGGCACTTTAGGGAAGAACAGATTGATGGAAGACGACCTATTGCTCTTCTTTGAATGACATCATTTCCTTTATAGTCGCCACGCCACCACCCTACAACCACCCCTCCCACCCCCCGCCCTGTGGTCTCCTCTAATCCATGTCCCTCTAACTCTTCATCTACCAACTCTCACTCTCTCTCTCTCTCTCTCTCTCTCTCTCTCTCTCCTCACAGCAGCTATCCTTCCTGTTGTCTCCTCTCATGTGTGTCATGTGTGTGTGTGCGTGCGCGCGTGTGCGTCTGTTAAATTTGACAGCGAATTCTGATTTTGTCTTTTAACAAACCCTTTAGTTTCAGTCCTATTTCAGTCATCTAAAATGGTTTAGTCTTAAACTTGTGTTAGCGACTAAATATCAAAATCTTTTAGTCTTTAGTCTAGTCAACAAAATGATCACTGGCTGTGTGTGTGTGTGTGTGTGTGTGTGTGTGTGTGTGTGTGTGTGTGTGTGTGTGTGTGTGTGTGGGGGGGGGGGGGGTCTCCCAGTAGCTCAGTGGCCTTTCATGTTGCTGGTGAACTTTACAGGACAAGTACACCAGGACACTGTCACTGTTCATCCTTCTCCTGCTGCCCACTAATACCGCCCGATGACTCATGCTCTCTCTCTCTCTCTCTCTCTCTCTCTCTCTCTCTCTCTCTCCCAGTGGTGGAAAAAGTTAAAGTATCAATACTGCAATGTAGAACACTCCGTTACAAGTAAAGGTGATGTACTTGAGTTAAAGTACAAAAGTATTGGTATCAAAATGTACTTAAAGTACCAAAAGTAGAAAGTATATACTCATTATGCAGAAGGTCCCATTTCACAAGTTTTCAAATCCATAATAATCTTTTGGAAAAAAAACATATCTACAAGCTCCACAGGCCACGGGCGTGGGCTTCACAATTTGGACAAAAACACCAAAGCAACATTGGTTGAAGAGGAAGTCGCACGTTCATCAAGATTTAGTCCGTTGTTTCTTTATTATCTTCCTTAATAACAATACCTACATATTGTTATTTGTCGTACATCTATCATATATTCCCGGGTAACCAAAGATTGAGGATGGAGCTAATGCACTGCTGTTCTGTTGAACAGAGACAAGAAGATGCAAAACAAGCTCCTGCCACTCCCAAAACGTACCTCTGTGTCCACTGAGACAACCAACCGTTTTTTCTTAGCTATATTGTATTTGCAAGATGTCTAGGGGGGGGGGGGGAAGGGGGGAAAAAAGCCACCTGCCTTGTTTTTGTAAAGCAAATTTATACTGTACAAAAATGCATGCATTATGATGTATGTATGTCCTTTGTGTGTCAAAGCTCTGAAAGCAGAAATACTTTGAATGTTTTGGGAGTGGCAATATTTTGCGGAGTTAGTCGTTAAAGTGTGTGAGTGTGTGTGTGTGTGTGTGTGTGTGTGTGTGTGTGTGTGCGTGTGTGTGCGTGTGTGTGTGTGTGTGCGTTTTGTGTCCATGTAACATCGGTAACAACTTGGAAGAGCAGGAACTGACGGCGTTTCTGGTGCTGTACAGGGCACACGCTGGCACTCTTTCTATTTGGGAATGAACACTTATGATTTACAGTGGGATTATTTCCGATTAGGTTTCTGAATAAAGTACTTTACACTGTGCCTGGGTCCCAGGTTGAGACGATACTCTATTGACCATATTCACACGAGTGTATAAGAACGAATGCTGCGTGCAATATAGCGCGCCACCGAGTGGCGCGCTACGAGCTTGTAGGTCTGCTATTTTCAGGTCAAAATGGGTTAAAACATGGACAACAGGCTGTGCTTCAGCTATCGAAAAATAGCAGATCTACAAGCTCATAGCTTGTAGGTCTGCTATTTTCAGGTCAAAACGATGTGTGATGAACAGGCCCTGTACTGTACGCCCCCCCCACCCACATCCCTTTTACTCTGCAGCATGCTACAGCATGCCCAGCTCCTTCTCTCTCTCTCCCTCTCTCTCCTACTCTAGGTTTAATATCCTTTCTTCCTTGCTTTAACTTTCTTACTTTTCATCCTTTTACTTTCCTGAGACTTCTTCTTACTCTGTTTTGTTTTTGAGTTCTGTGGAGAAAATAATGAAAGTGTTTGAAAGATATCGACCGAGTCTTGTCGTTTCTTTAGGCTTTTTTTTCTTTTTTTACACTTTGTGTGTGCGTGTGTGTGTGTGTGTGTGTGTGTGTGTGTGCGTGCGTGCATGGTAGAGAGAGCATCCCTGATGTGGAGGAAGTGAAACAGGCCAGGTTGGGAGGGAGGGGTAGTTACTATAGCAACCTTGCTTGAACTGTCCTCCGTCACAAGAGGGGTGGGGCCAGGGTAGAGAGGCGGAGCTTATCTCTAGAGACCTAACTTCTCAATGAGAGGGATAGCAGGGGGTGAACTCAAGAAATCAAATCACCAAGATTTGGCCTAAAAATGGCCATAGCCGTCATCACAAATGTGATGAGGTCAGCACATTTGGGCTAAGTGGCTATGGCCGAATTTTGCCCAAGGAGTGTTTTCGTGCAAAACTAATGCTTGGAATGGATTCAGCATCATGAAAACCCCCTAGTTTGACATGTCACATGTTACTTAAAGCATAATGACATTTTGGAAATGTTGCCTTATATTGTTTGTTAATGGAACCCCAACTTTCAGCAGCTGTCACAAAGTTTCCCAAGGGAGTTGGGTTGGAACACATTTATATGTTATAGTAGCCACCTTTATGAACACATTTGTGAAGAAAGCTAGTGGTAAGCATTTTTTTTTGCAGATTTGCCACACATTTCGCTAATTTTCTCTAACTATAAGTCCCCATCGATGTAATGTTTTCACCGTGCATATAAGGTCTTATAGTGTCATCTACTGGACCAACATGTTCATTACAAGATCCGAGAATTGGAGGACATTTGAGGTGGCAGTCAAGATGGTATATTTTCACAACAGTAAAGATTACATCTATGGCTGTTGAACAGTATTTTTCCGATGGGAATGAAGTTTGAAAATATTGGATTCATTGGGATGCATACTTAGTTTACTAATCATTGGTTAGACATGGGTTAAGGTTAGGTTTAGGTGTGCACCCCCGTGGGAGGTTAGGTTTAGGGTGAGGGTTTGAGATAGGTTAGGTTGTAGTTAGGACTAATGACTGGTCTAACTCTAACCAATGACTAGTCTAAACCAAAAACTGTCTAAACTAAAAAATGTCTCTAGTTTATCTTGTTCAAATCTCACTGCAAACTTAAGCAGTCTTTGGCGCCACCATCTGCAACAATGACGACATGGAATTACCTTTATCTTCGCCCAGTTCCAAGTTCCAACTGTATTTGGTCTGGTGAACTGTCTCCCTTTATATTCTTTGCTGTGCAGTAGTCAGTGTGTGACTTTGTTTGGGGAAAGTTTAGTTTGGTGTCCCCAAAATGCTCTTTGACACCTTTAAAAATAACCCACTATCGGTAACCACACAAAGCGATCCAATCAAATGGAACGGATTGCTGACTGTAAAAAAAAAAAAGTGCATGAGCGCTATAGAAAAACATATGAAATAGCAGCAGGCCATCGGATACAGCTCCCTAGCCAATCATAGGAGAAGCTGTAGATACAGACAAGACTTCGCTCCAATCAGAGCTGCTATTTCTAGACGTTATGCCGCTTTGACGAGCAGAGTTATAAGGGATAATGTTATACACAGCTGTTTTTCCATGGCAGAATGAAGAAGGGGGCGTATTTCTGGATTTGCAGTAACTTAAACCATGGACATTGGACAAACATGATTCTCAATGCTGTTTTCCCATAATGGTGCTGCTTTGCTGCTTGAGCGGCAATAAGGACTGCTATATTTGTATTTCCAGGAGCAGGAACAGCCTATATGGCTGCAGTAGTTTTGTTTTTTAAACTTTAACCCAGCAGCACAGTCAGGCAGTAGTAGTAGTATCGGTTGAAGGCAATAGGGCTTTATGGCTTTGTTTATTGCCGACGCGGTGCCCTCACAAGTTCATGCCGAAACCATGAGGATTTAGGATATCACCTAAATATATACAGTCAGGAAGGAGGAATTTTTTCCCTGCAGTGGGATTTTGGAGAAGCGCCGCAGCCAGCCAGACCGTAACGTGGTGGAACAGAACGATATGTTTGAGTCATAAATGACCCCGCGTGGAATGAAACGGCGCGTTTTTATTCCACTCTGCTCCTCCAGGAAAGACCGTGGACGACGACGTGGGTTCTGGCTGGAGGGTATGGTCTGTCTGACAGTCTGACACATTCACACAGAGAGAGAGAGAGAGAGAGAGAGACAGCAGGGGACTATTCCGTTGCGTGGCTCGTCGTTCATGTTTAAAACCAACACGCTTTTTGATGATATTGGGACGATGATGCGAGCTGTTGGACAGACTATGGATGTTATTAAAAGGCGGCCTGTGCCGCGTTCCGCTGCTCCTCCACAAACAAAGGGACCGTTTTCGCTTCTCCTATTTCCCTTTTTATTATAATTGTATGAGGATGAATTGTGCTACATATAGGCATGTTTATCCAATGAAAAACTTCACAGCGTTCACCTACTACTCAGGTGAGAGTTTTTACCAAGTCGCCGCTGCGTTTTCTTTGGGCACTCGAGTAGCACATTGCACGCACGGCGGCACGCGTGCGCAATTACGCACACGTATAGACACGCGTTTCCTTTGTTGTGAAGTTTTACTTTCAAACAATAGCCTCCACTAAATCTATCTACACCACACATTTGATTTTCCTTTTTTTTGTTTTTGTTTAAGCTAAACCAAAGCCTATACGCGTCGCGTGGCTATAGGCTATCACACACCGACACCGCCGCTGTAAATGTAGTGGACCTGGTCCTGCGATGATGGTGGAGAACCGGAGCTCCTGGGTCCAGAGGGAAGGCGTGTACCGCTGGTTCTCCTCGCTGTCCTCGGCCCTCCGGGCGGAGTTCCTGTGCGGCCTGCTGGACCTGTGCGTGCCCGTGGAGCTGCGCTTCCTGGGCTCCTGCCTGGAGGACCTGGCCCGCAAGGACTACCACAGTCTGCGCGACGCCGAGATCAGGGCCAACAACCCGGCCGACCTCTCGGGGCTGACCGACGTCACGGACGAGGTGGTGCGCAGCAGGCTGCTCGTGTCCCTGGCGCTGCTCGGCTCGGACAACCGCGAGGCCGCGGGCGTCCTGTACCGCACGCTCACGCACGTCGACACGGTGATCCACAACTATGGGCTGCCGCTCAACAGCGACGGGCGGACCGAGGAGCAGTTCCTGCTGCTGTTCACCATGGCGTCCAACCACCCGGCCTTCAGCTTCCACCAGAAGCAGGTGTTGAGGCAGGAGCTCAGCCAGATACATGACATACTGCAGGTGAGTGAGAGACACAGAGAGAGAGAGAGAGAGAGCACACATCTCAATAGAAGGGTCGGCGCTTTAAGGTTAAAATAGTCTACTTTAACTGCTACTAGGCTGCAACACTTCTGTCACCTTTGTTGCTGAAGGGGTTAAAGGAAAAAAAATAATGATTAGTGCCTGTTTCAATTATCATCTGAACTATGGTGCCAGCACTTCTACATATGAACCTTATTGACCATAAAGATTATAAAGCCATGATCAGATGTCACAATTCTTGGCATATATGATATTATATTTTCCCGCAGCTGGCTTGACATAAATGTGCATAATTGGAAGGTTCTTTATTATTTTCTGAGGTCACTCAATCTCATTGGCTGCCTGCCCTGTCTATACCAGATCCTTATTCTGATCATAACCACACTAAAGTAGCCCTGCCTGAGGGCCGGAAGCTTTAAACCATTCTGGGAGGGAACCCCTTTTGGTGTTGGCACTATGTTATGCTTTAGCTATTGAAAAATAGCAGATCTACAAGCTCATAGCGCGCCACCGAGTGGCGCGCTACGAGCTTGTAGGTCTGCTATTTTTGAAAAGTCGTGAAAATGTGGCACAGATCTTTGAAAATATATTTCAGAGCGAACATTTTTAACTGAAATATTGGCTTCTGAAGGGTCCCTGGAACTACATATTTTGAGATGGGGGGGGTCCGTGGCCCAATGGGGGTCCTTGAAATTAAAAAGGTTGAGTACCACTGACATAGAAAATGTCAGACGCATGACAAAATGGGTTAATATCTCCTTTGGGCAAGGGGGATTCCCCTCTGGATATGAGCAGTAGTTATTTAGTTTCCACTTTCCAATGAGTGAGACCCAACTTGGGTCGGCAGAGGGGTACGAATGTAGACTACACTGCTACAGCCTGAAGACAACTAACAGACAAGAAACCTAACATCGCCCTTGACCTTGACCAAAGGGGATGCTTCTTAATTGGCTGAGCAGTAGGCCTATAGTTGTTTCTGATACCAGAAGCAAAGATATGAGTTCAAAACGTTTGCTGTGAAAGAATATATATTCAAAGATTTGCACACGTATTCACGATCTTTCAAAAATAGCAGATCTACGAGCTCGAGCTTGTGTATCTGCTATTTTTTCAAAGTGGTTAATTCTCTTTTATGGTTTGATTCATGTTCATCCTTGCTCTCCCCGGCTGTCCCCCTGCCATCGTTTTATTTTCTCTTCATAGAAACAACAAATGTAAAAAAACGATTGAGCGCACGCTTTTTCTTACACCTGCAAATCTGTGATGTGACAATAAAGTTACAATTTAGGCATTTAGCAGATGCTCTTAATCCGATTTACATTAAGCAATAACAAAAAGCATGGTACATAAAAAGATCAACATCACATACATAAAAAGTAGATTTCATGAAACATGCGTAAGCTAAGAACGTAACAGTGGAGTATCTATAATAATGAAACTATATAAACTATACATACTATACTATATTATACTATACATATTATGTACTATAAAGTGCTATGACTGCATAAAATGCAATTCTAGTGCTGTCTACATAACATGCTATAAGTCTGTCTAAAATGCTATCTAAGTCTAGATAAAGTGCTATCTAAGGTGCTAGGGCAAGTACTACGGGCCATGATGGAGTCTGAAAAGGTGGGTTTTCAGACTACGGCGGAAGATTGGGAGTGATGCTGCAGTTCTGACGTGTGGAGCGTTGTCCCGGCGTTTTTAGTGAAGGTACTTCCAGCTTCCCTGCGTTGGCTGATCTGAGTGAGCGGGAGGGTTTGTAGGGTTCGATCATACTTGTAAGATATGGGGGAGCCAAGTTCATATCCTGAATCGGAATTAACTTTATTGTCACAATAAGTGGTTCCCAAACTTTTCAGGTCAACACCCAAAAGATAGATGTTTGCCCAAACTAGTGAAAATATCAGATCTACAAGTAGTAGAAGTAAAAGAAAATGGGATTTTTACTCGAGTCGTGACCCACAACTGGGTTCCGATCCACTGTTTGGGAAACAGTGGATTAGAGCGATGTCATCCATCCGCCCCTATAGGTGAGCGGTGGGGGAGGAGAGGGCCAGGCAGCGGGGCCCAGTGGGGATCGAACGGCTGTCTGCTATGCCCAGCAGCACCATCACCACCATCACCATCAAACTGTGTCTGTAGCCCATCCGTCGCTGTGTCCTGCCACCTGTGCCATTCCTGATGCCAACACCGCCTACATGCCCCAGCAGCCCTCCTGTCAACCCTGTCACACACACTGCTCATGCTGGCACAAGGTAGGAACTGGCAGAATCAGTGGTGTGGGTCCGTGTCTCTGTGTGTCTGTGTCTGCCCGCACCTGCCTGCCTGCCTGCCTGCCTGTCTACCTGCGTGCCTGTCTACCTGCGTGCCTGTCTACCTGCCTGCCTGAATGGATAAATTAGCATAGAGGACTTTACTGTGCATGCATTAGTTTCAGGGTATTTGGGTTTCAGTGTTTTAGCGTGACATTACTCACTTTAACCATGGCATGTGAACCAGAGCATCCCTATTCTGGAGCTAATATTTGGCGAAAATGGCAGATCTGTAATCTCTGTCAATGCAAATCGACTCTGGCAATGGTAGAACACGGCCTATGTCAGATAAAGGTCATACCTGTAACTAATCCATACTGGCAACACTCCTAATGTGAACATCCAAATTGAAGGGCAATCTGGATACGCCCTGATTACCTCCATCCAGAATTTTTCTCCAGTTTCCAAAAGTACGTTTAGATTCGTTTTGTGCTATTGTGTAATGTGTAGGCAGATTGTGTGATCAATCCTGTTTTACACTGTGTGAACATAAGGGACTGTCAGAGCTCTGGTTTAGATGTGCAACCAACCATCAACACGTTTGTGTGTGTGTGTGTGTGTGTGTGTGTGTGTGTGTGTGTGTGTGTGTGTGTGTGTGTGTGTGTGTGTGTGTGTGTGTGTGTGTGTGTGTGTGTGTGTGTGTGTGTGTGTGTGTGTGTGTGTGTGTGTGTGTGTGTGTGTGTGTGTGTGTGTGTGTGTGCGCGCACGCGCTAGGGATTCTGTGCATGTGTATATGCGGTAAATAGAGTCAAAGCGGAACTGTATAAGCAGGACACAAAATGTGTGTTGAGTAATCAGAATAATGAGTAATCTGATCGTCTGTAACCACATATAGTTCACATTATAGACTGTTATCAGATGGCTCAGACCACATCAAGTCAGGTCTCTGTCTACACGTTTACACATTGTTTTTAAGTGGTTAGACGCAATCGGATAGCAATCTGATTACTCAAGATGCGTTTTGATACAAAGTGTAAACAGCTTAATTAAGACATTGACGCTCATCCTTTTAAAATATACTGTAGGTTATCTTGCTTGACAAAATAATGTTGAAGAACCCCCTGAAAAGCACAGAAGATCAGATGTTTTAGTAATTATTCACACCAATATCATTCACAAACCTGATGATGGGACGTACTCAGAATGAGTTAACTTTTTAATGATTTCTTCTCCATGTCTTTACAATGAAGGACAAACGTTTTGGCTATCCAGCCTTTGTCAGTGTAATTAATTAACTTGTAATTAACTTTTTTTAAATGTTTTTACCAATTCATGTACATTGCTAAAAAGTACATTTTTGGTAATAGAAGGTGACGCAAATGGGGGGGAAGGAGAGAGGGGGGGAAGATAGTTCCGGAGAGGGATGGAAAGGAAGGGAAGAGGAAGGAAATGGGGGGGGATCCCATCCCAGTGAGGATAGTTGTTTATAATAAACATGCTGTTACTGTACTGTCACATCTGGAATAGTCATGGAGAGAGAAGAGGAGGCGCGGCCAAAGAAGAGCCAAACAAATAACGCATTTAAGCCTGACCTTGAAAAAAAAATTAAAATCTTCTAAATCCTCCAGTTTTCTGAAATAAATATTTTCACGATTTTTCAAAAATAGCAGACCTACAAGCTCGTAGCGCGGCACTCGGTGGCGCGCTATGAGCTTGTAGACCTGCTATTTTTCAATAGCTAAAGCATAACATAATGCTAACACCAAAAGGGGTTCCCGTTCAGAATGGGTTAAGAATATTCAGAGAGGAGATCAAGACAGAGTGGGAGAGAAAGAAAAGTAAACAAATTATTGCGAGACATCCCTGATGATGTCACGTGATGTCACGAAACCTGGGCATCATTATGGGGGCATTCCCATGTATGGGGATTTTTAGTGACTGACTGATGGGAAATGTATATGATTTCATAGTAAATGCCTTGCCTGGGACCCAAACTAGGGTCCCGCGTTGTAGGTTGGCTACTTATTCTTAATCACTTAAACACATCAAATGTATAGAAATTCTTTGATTTCTTCATAGAATTACTGGAAAAATTAATTCATGATAGTTTTAGCTTTTTTCAGCCATGTTTTTTGAAAATGTTTTGAAATGATAACAATTAAAAACAAAATATAGGAAACAAAAATAAATAACGGGACCCATAAAAATGTTTTCCGCGACCCACAGATGGGCCCCCGAGTCCATGCAGTGTTTGGGAACTGCTGCTCTGCCTTCCTCTGTGTGCGTCTCTCTCTCTCTCTTGCACAGCAATCCTTGCACAGCACAGCAGAGCAGAGCAGGCCAGCATGCTGCTTATTGCTGCTTCAACATGTGTGAGCAGTGAAGGGAAAGTACCCCGCTCGCTCGCTCAGAGAGGAGAGCGTTTGTATTTGGTGTTTTGTTGCTCTTGGCTTCTGCTTCGCGCAGGTCAGCACATTTCTCTATGCTGAAATCAACTCACTGTGGTGTGTGTGTGTGTGTGTGTGTGTGTGTGTCTCCAGTGAATCACCAGGAAGTTTTAAATGCGCTCTCTCTTTCTCCTCACGGCGTGCTCAGAAGAACAGGCTTGCAGTGTGAAGCAGAGCAGTTGCGTAGTGTACAGTACAGTATCTACAGTAGACAGTTAATACGGCACAGTACAGTATCTACAGTAGATGGTTACGTGTAGTTGCACAGTAAGAGCCTCAGAGTTAATGTAACTGCAATGGTGTAAAAAACATTCATCCGAAAGGACCTGTATAATTTAACTATAATCTTTTCCCAGTATGTCTTTGCTAAAACTTCTCACTGCAATAAAATATATTCCCCTGAACCAATAGCCTCGATAGGCACAACAAGTACAGGTGTTCTGATTACAGGGCTGCCAAAGTGTTGACAGTCCAATGAGTCCATGCCCAGATGAGGTGGGAACGCGTGTGTTTGCATGCGTGTGCGTGCGTGTGTGTGTGTGGCACGCTCGCTCAAAGCCACACACAAGTTTTTGACTGGGGGGGTCATATTTTGCTCCGGGCAATAGAGACCATGTACATATGCAGGAACACGGGCCAAGGTGGTGACCCCAGATGGCGACAGTGAGGAGTTTGACATCCTGGCTGGCGTAATGCAAGGAGACACCCTAGCCCCCTTCCTCTTTGTAATGGTCCTGGACTACACGCTCAGGAAGGCCTATCAGTGGACGAGAGCAGGATCTTTGGCCTCACTCTTACACCAAGGAGGTCAAGAAGACACCCGGCAGTAGTGCTGACAGGCCTAGACTACGCGGATGACATCAGCCTGCTATCCAACCACGTGGAGCAAGCACAGGAGCTCTGAGCAGAGTGGAGTCAGAGTGTGCCAAGGTTGGCCTTCGGCTGAATGCCAAGAAAACTGAAGTGATCACCTATAACATCCAAACGGAACATCCACCTCTCACAACAGGGGGCACTGCTCTGAAGGAAGTCAATGACTTCAAGTACCTGGGCTCATGGGTCAACCCAACAGAGCAAGAACTAAAAGTGAGGAAGGCACTTGCATTGAGGGCCCTGAATGGCATGGCCAGTGTATGGAACTCCAACCTCCCCCGACAAATCAAACTCAGCTTCTTCCACGCGACGGTAGAATCTGTTCTCCTACTGTATATGGCAGTGAATGCTATTGCTGGACCCTGAAGCCAACCCTGCAGAAGGCTCTAGACCTTAGAGTATATATATTTATAGAGACGGCACCCAGAGGAAATCTTGAGGCGAAATGGACATAGTGGCCGAATGAAGGTATTGCAGCCTGGCCCCAAACACATGAACGCGCTGTCCGTTGACTATCATTGTACACGTTCACGACGGACGACGCTCGTGCGCGTTCAACGGCAGCGCGTTCATGTGTTTGGGGCCACTCACCATTGCAATCCGTCCCAGAATGCACTCTGTTCCTACCAGGAAGGAGGAGTGAATCCGCCTCATGCGCTTTTGAGCAACTTAATGCAAGTGGATGGGAGGAGAACTCGGGTGTCTTCTCTATAGATATATATACTCTATGCTCTAGACGGGTGCTACACCAGAATGTTACGTATAGTGCTCAACATCAGCAAGAGTACACATGTTACCAACGAGAATCTGTATGCTGGAATATTCAGGGTGAGCAACAAAATAGCAGCCAGAAGAATGAGACTTGCAGGATACTGCCAAAGACACCAGGAGCTGCCAGCCAGCAAACTGGTCCTGTGGGAACCAACACATGGGTACCGGTCACGAGCACGTCCCATACTAACATATGTGGATGTACTAAAGAAAGATGCAGGAGTGCAAAACACCAACGAGCTGGCCGGATGTATGGAGAACCGGGATGACTGGAAGCGACGATGGAAGGCTCGTCTGAGGACGACCTAGAGAGAGAGAGAGAAAGCAGTGGTTCTCAACCAGTGGTCCAAAGACCACCAGTGGTCCTTGAGGGGGTTCCAGGTGGTCCCCAGTTGGTAACCAAATGGGCCCTTACAGAACTTTAACGCTCACTCTTACTCTTGCCTTTATGACCCGTAAGGGTCCATTTGGTTTCATTTTACACTTTAGTTTCGGGTCTGCAAGGCTAAATCTAATTTAACGGTGGTCCGTGGCTCAAATGCAGAATAAATAATGGACCTCGATATGAAAAGGAGTGAAAACCTCTCCTTTAAACTTAAAGGATATTAACTGACAGTAGTTACAATGGGGATTTTCAGGTGGCATAGAAGCAATGCGTTAGGCATGGCAAAGAATGGATGGAACTAAGAGAAAGAAAAAATAATAAAGTGAACATTTATAAAAAATGAATAAATGTATTCATAAAGACCAGCAAGGGCAGAATCCATTTGTTCCGGCCGACGTGCAGGCCGGTAAACACCGTCGGACGGTCGTTTTAAGGGTTGGCCGGCCGGATTCTTTTGGTAACTCTGTCATTTCTCTACCGTTTTGGACGGGGGTGGGCTCGTTGGAATCGTGTCGCCCCCAAAGATGCCCCCAGGGGGGCGACACGATTCCAAGGGGCCCACCCCCATCCAAAACGTTAGAGAAATGACAGAGTTACCATTTGGGGGTCCCTGGGGGTCCCCGAACCTTGAGACCCCCAAAGACGCCCCCAGGGGGGCGACACGATTCCAACGAGCCCACCCCCGTCCAAAACGGTAGAGAAATGACAGAGTTACCATTTGGGGGTTCCTGGGGGTCCCCAAACCTTGAGACCCCCAAAGACGCCCCCAGGGGGGCGACACGATTCCAACGAGCCCACCCCCGTCCAAAACGGTAGAGAAATGACAGAGTTACCATTTGGGGGTTCCTGGGGGTCCCCGAACCTTGAGACCCCCAAAGACGCCCCCAGGGGGGCGACACGATTCCAACGAGCCCACCCCCGTCCAAAACGGTAGAGAAATGACAGAGTTACCATTTGGGGGTCCCTGGGGGTCCCCGAACCTTGAGACCCCCAAAGACGCCCCCAGGGGGGCGACACGATTCCAACGAGCCCACCCCCGTCCAAAACTGTAGAGAAATGACAGAGTTACCATTTGGGGGTCCCTGGGGGTCCCCGAACCTTGAGACCCCCAAAGACGCCCCCAGGGGGGCGACACGATTCCAACGAGCCCACCCCCGTCCAAAACTGTAGAGAAATTACAGAGTTACCATTTGGGGGTCCCTGGGGGTCCCCGAACCTTGAGACCCCCAAAGACGCCCCCAGGGGGGCGACACGATTCCAACGAGCCCACCCCCGTCCAAAACGGTAGAGAAATGACAGAGTTACCATTTGGGGGTTCCTGGGGGTCCCTGCCCCAAAAAAAAAAAAAAACACGACCGGCCGGCCGACCTATCCACGGACCGGCCGACCTATCCACGGACCGGCCGACCTATCCACGGAGCGGCCGACCTATCCACGGACCGGCCGACAGTGTTTACCAACCGTCACATCGGCCGGTACAAATGGATTCTGCCCTCCCTCTCTCTTGGAGCGGTGAGCCGCAGCGTGCGCCACACTCGGGAACCATTAGTTGGATTTGACCCCCAATCCAACCCATTGATGCTGAGTGCCAAGCAGGGAGGCATTGGGTCTCATTTTTACAGTCCCCCGGCCGGGGATCTAACCCCTGGCCTCCCAGTTTTAGGGCGGACACTCAAACCACAAGGCCACTGTCTGGTCTGACCTAATATAGATGTAATCTAGCACCTGTAATATGAACATATCTATCTATCAATGAATGGGTATTTGTACTGAGTCAGACTATCGAATGTGGATGTGACAGAGGGGGCTGATATACGTATACAGTGTCAGCCAGACTAGACTACACACACACAAGCTTTATGGTTGCAGATATGTACTTGATTAGGTGTCTATACCTGTTGTATGATATGTATACGCTGTTCTCTGAAGCAGGGTTTACTAGCTAGCCTAGAAGTGGAAAACAAAGAGACACAAAGAGTCTCCTTTGTGTCTCCATAGGGAATCACTGCTGGTCATCAAATTATTGTTTTAGGAATGCGACAAAAACAAACAAACAAAAATATCTATGAATTCAAGTCTCCATGGGGTGAGTAATCAATAGAGTATTTCATACTTTGGCTGAACCTTTTGGAAAAGTTTTAGTACTTTTACTTTGGTACTGCAAGTATATTTTGATGCCAGTACTTGTACTGTACTGTACTGTACTGTACTACTTTCTCTTTCTTTTTCTTTTTTTGAACACATGCCGTTTACTTGTAACAGAGTATTTAGCTACTTTTATTTAAGTAAAATGTGTGTGTGTGTGTGTGTGTGTGTGTGTGTGTGTGTGTGTGTGTGTGTGTGTGTGTGTGTGTGTGTGTGTGCGTGTGCGCGCAGTACAGTCTACTGAGAGGGGAGGAGCAGGCAGGCTTTGTTGGAGCAGTGTGCGGATGTGGCAGTAGCACTTAATTGGTTTCAGATACAGAGCATGCTTCTCTCTCTCTCTCTGAAAGCTAGAACAGTAATAGATTGGTATACTGTAGGTACATGCGGTTTTATTAGCGACGGCCATAAACAAACACGTTGTCGTGCTGGAAAAAAGCTGCTTCCAGATGCATTGTGGGTTACATGATGGTGTTGTGTTTATTAACCACGTGTGTGCCTGCTGCTGCTGGTACGCATTTGCTGTGGTGGAAAATGTACTGGATTGTTTTACATTATTGTTTTAAAAGTATCAATACTCCGTTACAAGTAAAAGTCATGAATTTAAAAAGCGCTTGAGTAAAAGTACAAAAGCATTGGCATTAAAATGTACTTCAAGTACCAAAAGTAAAAGCACTCATCATTATGCAGAATGTCCCATTTCAAGTTTTCAAATGTTTAAACGTAATTTGAAAATAGCAGATCTACAAGCTCACAATGGGTGGCATCACACAGCATTGTGAGCTTGTAGGTCGGTTATTTTCAAATGGCCAAAAATGTATATTGGCTGAAGTGGTTAATGCATTATGCATGTGATAATCATAATGAAAATCTACAAAGTAAGTAGTAATTAAGTAGAAGTAAAAGTATTGGAAATTGGAATTGCTCAAGTAAAGTACAAATACATCAAAATTGCGCTTGTTTTGGAGCCAGAAGGGAGAAGGGTTTGGGACGTGTGGAGCGCTGTCCCGGAGTTTTTAGCGAAGGTACTTCCAGCTTCCCTGCGTCAGCTGATCTGAGCGCACGGGAGGGTTTGTAGGGTGCGATCAGACTATATATGGGGAATTGGCGGTGCCATACCTTTGAATGCCAGCAGAGCGGAGACATTAGACATGTGAGAATTCTTGGCTGGTTGAAAACCAGGCGAGCTGCCGGCATTTTGGATCAATTGGAGAGGCTTACCTGATGCAGTCGTTCATGTTGACATCCAGAATGTTCCAGCTTTTTGCAACAAAACACCAAACAAACATTGAACATGGATAAATTGTAAATAAATAATTCTCAGTCGCCACGATTTCAGTCATTTGGGTTCCATAAAAGCCAGCGTGTCTTCTGTGAAAGCATGATGCGCACCAAAAATAGCAGCTCTACCATCTCACAACACGTCGCAGCACGACGGGTTGTGAGCTTGTAGATCTGCTATTTTAGATTGGCTATTTTCGGTCATTTGTTGTTTTAAGATGAAACATTTGAAGTGATCAAACTAGCAATAGAATACAAGTTTAGAAGCATCTTCCAGAAACATGAATGGTCTCAGAAATGTCATGATTTCTTCAGCTGGTCAGACTAAAACATAATCATTTTCACTCTTGAGATTTTATTTTTGCTTTATTCCATGCATTGAACAGGGACGCTTAGAGAAGACTAGGCTGTTTTCGGTCCAAATGCTAACACATGCACATGGTGGGAAAATGTGAGCAGGGGATGTGACATAATCTGAGTCAACCACTACTGTCAAGGTGTGCGCTTGAGCAAAGCATTTCACACACAGATGCTAGGCTGCTGCTGTTTGATGGAGGTTGCACTGGCTGGCAGCTCCCCTGTAGGCATGAGCCAAATACATACCACATACAGTACTTCTGTCACTTCAGTCAAATGTTGTTCAGTTTGGAAGGCATTAACCCATTAAGACCTGAGGCTACAAATACCTTCTAAACCAGTAGTTCTCAAACTTGTGTCATACATATTCTGAAGAAGACCTGGAGACTTGACATTCATTGTGGTCTCATGATCAGTAGGCCGTGTGGTGAGGTCCCTTTTCGTTCAGGTCCGTTCCCACGGAAGGGGGACTACACAATTTTTTCTCCATAAAAGAGATTTATAGGTAGACAGTCTAAATAAAAAAGTTCTACTCGTCCGACGCTGCAGTTATTTTATAATCCGCGATCTAATACGGGACTATTTCTTACAAGGCGTAATAATATGTGCAAGGGGAGTGGTGTGGTTTTGGTCACGTGGACCAATCGCGTAGCCGCTTTATTCCCTTGAGTATGCGCGTAACGTCTTCGTATGCGGAAGAACTTTTTGTTGTCCATAGCAACCTAGCAACTCACTGTTGCGACGCTGTTTTCATTCTCTAAACTGGGAAAATGGGAAAGAGCCGTTGTGCGATTGACTGTACAAACAGATTAAAAAAGAACTCGGAGCTATCCTTTTACAGACTGCCGAAATGTAAAGAAAAAAGAAGTAAATGGATCGCTGCACTTCGCCGATGTAGTCATGTTTCAGGGCTACATGGATTTGGGGGTGCCACTTTCACTTTGTGTCAGGTATGTTGCTTTTTTTGTAAAACCATACGTTCAATGTAAAAGGGCCTTTTCACACAATGTCCCGTTTTAAACGAACCTAACGGAGTTCTCTTCTTGTGGACCAATTAGTGGATTAACATAGTCCGTTACCCGGAAAGAGATCTGGTCAGGAGTAATTACTCATCAACATGTTACGTGAGTCCGTGGAAAGACTTTAATGTTAATGTTCTTATTGATCAACACACCCTGCAGTTACTGAATGTTAAGTCTCCATGGTTTCCCTCAGAATATCGTATGACACTGATTTATATGACACATTAAGAGTCCACTGATAACCACTACAGTGGTTTAATATCAAACTTTTTTTGTTTGTTTTTTTCAAGGACCCACATAACGTTTGATTGTTATTGCACAAATGGACTTACTCTGAGAGTGTACGAATGGAACCAAATGGACCCATAGTGTCAGAGTTACAGACCTGCATGTGTCCATTTGTACACTCAGGCTGTAAGGGTCCATTTGGTTCCATCTCTCAGAGTTACAGACCTGTAAGGTCCATTTGGTTCCTAAGAAGGGTCCATTTGGGGTCCAATGGGGTCCATTGGTTCCATTTGTACACAGTTACAGACATGCAGGCTAATCCTCTCTCACTCTAATGCCAGACTGGCATTAGAGTGAGACACTGGCATTTCCAGTGTGTGCCAGTGGTCACCCTTAGCACCCGTGGTTAAAGCTGCCTACCCCTGCTCTACACCAACAATGTTGTGAGCTTGTAGATCTGCTATTTTCTGCAAATGTTCCCTCCAGAATAGGGATGCTATTGTTCCAGTGGTTAATGTAAAAAAATAATCTCACAATGATTTGGCAGCCCGTCCCGGATGAGTTTGTTTTGAGGCTGATGTCTGAAACAGGACATATGTGAAAACACCCCATATATGTAAACAAATTAATATCATATTTCTAGTAAATGTTTTTGTTGTTTTTGTTATTTAAGGGGAAAAGAGTGATGATCCTCTACATCCTGACTACGTGCCAAGGTTATTTGGTTTCACCTCCATCACTGATCGAAGTACAGCAGAGGTACAGACTGTTGTTGAAGTCCCAGGCATTGGGCAGACAGAGGAAACACAAAATGACATTGCCTCATTACATGAACAGATTAAATCTTTAAATGCTGAATGTCAATCACTTAGGGATAAAGTCAACAAATTAGAAAGTGAGTTGAAACATCGTACTCTTGATCCTTCAGAATTTGATGACAGCAAAATGAAATTCTTCACAGGACTTTCATGTTGTTGTTCAATTTTGTGTCACCAAGTTTACCACCTCCTGCAAAACAGTCACTTAGTGATACTCAGAGACTTCTGCTTACACTGAGGAAGCTGCGCCTCAATCTGTCTGAGGAACTTTTAGGTTACCTCTTTGGCATTCTTTGAGTCAACTGAGGTAAGCCAAGCAGGTTCATCTTGGCAGCAGTTTTAACCTTGACCAGTCAACTTTCAACACACTGAGCAAATATGTGTGCTACCTGTATGGCCAATCATCTGCCAAAAACGTGAATGATGCAAGGTACAAATCATTCTGTACGGCATCATCAGCTTTGCCAGAACTGTACATTCCCCCAACAAGTGATGCTCTCCACCAACATTGCAAAAGGGCAAACTACCAAGCAGCAGTGATGAGACGTTCTCTGACTAGTAGGATGTGTGCTCCTTCACCCATTGGCAGTGGATGGGTCATGGAGGATGGGGAGTTAACAGTACAATGGATGACTAGAAATCCTGCCCCTGATAGTGTGTTGCAGGTAGTCCACTGTAATTGCAAAAAAAGCAAATGTGAGACTGAAAGATGTTCATGTATGTCTGCAAAACTGTTTTGCACTGATTTATGTCACTGCCAGGACTGTGAAAATGTGTCAAAGGAAACAGAAGAAAGAGGTAGGCCTACATGGGATGATGACTCTGATGAAAGTGATAGGGATGAGTAACCCAACATGTTACCATGTAGGCCTACTACTTTTTTTTTTCAACAATTATTATGCATTTGTATGTTATTTTGTATTTTCAATTTTCATATATTTCCTTGGCCGGGGGGGTGGATGTACAGATGACAGATGCTGTGACCCTTTGCTGTGACCCACTTGTAAATAAATAAATGTTTCATACCATATGTTGTAATAATTCTGACCTCTACTACTTTAATTCTTAGTCTTGTCCATTTGTTGCATTATTCCAATTTAGGGGGCGTGGTAACATTTTGATAGATTTTCTGCCATGTTGGTCCAAGGTGCCCTGATTTTCTTTTCTACCTTTCATTACACATTAGGATGAGACATTTTCTATGTATGAAACATAAGCTCTTGACACAATTTACTGTGTAGGTTTCATTGTACTGTGTGGCAAACACTTAAGTTGAAGCATATTCTTTAACAAATATGCTACATTTCATGATATAAATTCACATATGACTGAGTAAACTAAAGGCACCAATACTTATGTCAGATGTTATGTATATGCATTTGACATTTGAGAAAAAAAAATTGTTGCCAAAAACACATTTTACAAGCAAAAACAGCAGCACACGATTTTCGTTTTTTGGTTATAAACTGTTTATACATTTATGGCTATAAAAAAAAAACAGCAGGTTTTTATGAGTAGAACTTTTTACCCAAAGTCTAGAAGGGTATTATCTATGAAAAAATGCATTGAATGCGTAGTTCGCTTGACATGGGAACGAAACTCATTTTCTAAGCACTTTTTCATGGGTCCCAACACGGCCTACAGCATAAGAACATTAATAATGGTGTAAAAATGTGCCACAGACAAGACCAAGTCTTTGCCACGGACACATTTGTACGGACACACTGATGACCTCTAACCTTTCTGTTGCAGAGTCCAGCTAAGGAGAGCAGCCCTGCAGGATCAGGGCTGGGCTCAGCGGTCGGTGTGGTGCATCATGGGCAAGGAGGAGGAGACCAGGCCAGCTGCCAGAACGTCAGCCCTCCTCGCCCAGAGCCTCCTCCACCCCCACATCCATCTCCCACCTCGCCCTCCTCGGCGTCAGGGCAGGAAGGGCCAGCGGGGCCAGCAAAGAGCCACCAGGATGGGCCGGGGCCAGCAAAGAGCCACCAGGCCAAAGCAGGACAAGGTTGGTCTGCATCTATCTTTGATTGATTAAAAAATAATAATGATAATAATCACAAAAGCACCAAATACTTGTTTCCACCATGGTCCATGAACATTCAAACATCTAGTCAAATCCCCATCGAAGCCCTGTACAACGATCGTTGTGTCAGCAAAGCTTGTGGAATTTTGAAGGACCCAAGCCTGTTTGAGATGCTGCCGCATGGAAAACGCTTCAGCAGTCTCAAAGCCACTGGGAATAGATTGCAAAAAAGCTTCTTTCCTCGAATAGAACAATCAGATACCGGGCAAAGAAGAACGCTAGCGCAATACTACTACACCATTATGCACTACTAGTAAACCCCAAAATCCATATATATTGCACTAGTAATAGCCTATTGTTTTGACTGAGACAGAGGCGTGGCTTTCATCCCATTATCTAATTTGGGGCAAATGCACAACATTATTTACGATTCTGTACCTATCGTGTTGCAACTCGGACGGGCCTGAGTCGGTTGCTCAACTCGCTCTGTTAATTAGCTCGCTCGGTGGTGGCTATCGTTCCTCAACTCGCTCAATTAATTAGCTTGCGCGGTGGTGGCTGTCGTTGCTCAAGTTCGCTTGAGACAGTTGACAGGCGCCCCTCGTCTATGGGGAGGATTCTAACGTGTAATACAGTATGTACGGATTTAGGGGTTTTCTAGTAGTGTATGTTCGGAATTGCCAATCAGTGTTATTTCACCGTGTTTGGGGAGATCGGTTGATCAATACAGCTCTACAATCTCACACTGTCACCTATGTGCAAATGCTTGCCTATTATGACAATGCCCACATTGGGACCCGACGGGTTCATGTGGTTAATAAAATAATCTGTTTGGACCGTTCTACACTAATCTAATGATTATTCTAATTTCATGCTTTAATCACTATATAAATAATCGATAGTTTTGGCATAGCGTTGGCATACCAGGAAACGTGTGCATTCTTTCCCATTCCGTGGTCTTGTGCTATATGTTCTTACTGTCTCCGTTTGTCTGCACATCACTACCTCCACCCCCAACCCCCACCTGTGCTTGTACAGTCTGTGCATGAAATGTCTGTGGGCGTATGACACCCACTCAGACCCAGGAGGACAAGATGTGACATGCTTGACACATTTGAACACCACAGCTCAGCTGGAAGAATGCTAGCCTACGGCCTACTTAGGGTGTGTGTGTGAGAAGGTGAACGCAAGCTCGGATAATGTAAGAGAGAGCGAAATTGGTAGTGAAAGTGACATGGTTTAAAGGTATGTTTACCGAGGGTGATTTGTCCAGGCGATGTCGACCAACGTTGGCAAAGCGTGACTTTTGCCGTCAGCTTAAATGCAAGAAGTTCACCAGCACAATTGGAAGAATGTCAACTTAACTAACATAGTATAAACCCACCAGGGGGTTTTACTTGTTCCCCTCCCCCACCCCGCAAACTCGTCTCTTCCAAACTCTCCACTATTGTTATGCTGTTCTTATTATTATTATTTATTACTACAGAAATGAGAGAGAATGAGGAGGCGTGCTCCGAAAACCAAGGACAAAAATGTTCCAGGAAATTGTCCAGGAGTAGTGGACTAATTCATGGAAAGAAAAAGTTGGCGTCTTGGAGTTGGAGTCTGAGGAAGACATCATGTTGATATTATTGAAATGTCACATTAGAAAAATGTATCGTCTGACTGTGTTTTAAGAGTACTCCAACTCCATGTCTTTCCACAAGTTAGTCCACTCCTGGAAGTTTTTATATGCGAAGACGAAAGCAACCAAACATTAAAAAATGACTCTGATTGGCAATTCAGCGTGTGGAAGCAGACAGTAACGTTCCCTGGCCTGAGCCCGCCAGTGATTATAGCACACCAATACGTAGTGGTGTAGGAAAGTCAATATTAGGCTAGGCTAGTTACTAATTACAGCATGTTATTTCCCAAGCATGGTACTTGTTTCACCATAATGAATTGCATTTTTATGAATTGCATTTTTATAGCACCTTTCCAAGTGCTCAAAGCACTTTACAATGGTTCATTCATTCATACAAGGTGAAGCGGCGAACAGTCGACGCCAGCGTCCTCACTTCCCACATTCACAGACCAATGGTGGCGAGCTCACACCGACCGACTCATTGGAGGCAATGTAGGGTTCAGTGTCTTGCCCAAGGACACTTCGACATGTGGACAGGAGGAGCCGGGATTCGAACCGCCGACCCAGGGATCATTGGACGACCTGCTCTACCTCCTGAGCCACAGCCACCCTATGGACCATCAACCATCATAACAGACAGACCGTTGAGCATCGATGACAGCACTCATTTGGGCATTCAGGGGAAATCTTGCATTGTGCAGAAGCTGGCAGAGCTATATATAGCTATTTCCATATGGCTGCTTAATATGATACCTCTATTTCTCACTCCCCCAAAAGCTCCTTTGAAAGAGGATCATGGTGAAAGTGCTGCGCCAAAGGATCACGCATTCTATGTGTGACATTATTGTCCTCGGCAGCAAGCAGTCTGTGACCAAGAGGCATTGGCAAAGTCATTATGTTGCGCCAGCACCTGATAGGCAGGCCCCTGTTGTCAATCTATAGCGCTAGCAGGGGTTCTCAACCCGTGGGTCGCGCCCTACAGTGCTACTACAGTGAAGTCTGTTCACAGAAGTTGTTGTAGGATATGTGGGGATTATCTGATGAGGTACCATTTGAGTGGGCAAAACCTTACATATACTAAATAATACTAAATTGTTTAGGGTCAATATAAGTAAAATAATATAGCTTTTCCACAGGAGTATCAAAGTTATCCCCCTCACTGGTGAAAATTCCGGGAGGAAAAACAGGCAAGCACCGAGGTGAGTTGTCCAGTATTCGATGGGGGCCAGTCTGTCAGTCTGTTGTCTTGGCCTCCAGCCTCTGTCTGTAACACAATAACCAACTATCTCACTACCTCATGGTCACACTGCATAGCTGTCGGCAGCATAAAACACCGCGCGCGCGCGCGCACACACACACACACACACACACACACACACACACACACACACACACACGCACACTTACTTTAAGTTTGTGGAATAATTTCCCTTTGTAAGAACTTGTGGGTGTTTGCAGTATTCTGCTGACTCAGGTCAAACTGAAGCAGCCACACCTTGTGCACGGACGGCACTGCATGCTTTTGTACACCTCGTGTTACTGTACATGTTTGTGTACTCCCTGCCTTGTCTGGAGCAACAACAAAAAACATCAATGGTAGATGAAGTGAGAGAGAGAGAGAGTGAGACGGACAGAGAGATCGAGAGAGATAAAGATTTATCTGGGGGTGGGTTCATTTGTCGAGAGGTGAATGTAAAACATTATCTTTTATTGTTGTTTGTTATAATTATGCATCATTTTAACATGCGAACAACACACCGCAAGAGTTACTACTTACTGTGCAGTTGGGGTCATGTGTGCGTGGGTGCGTGCGTGCGCGTGTGTGTAGCCCGAAGCCTGGATCAGTGTGTATGACAGCAGGCATTCGGAGACTTCCACAGCTGCTGCCCAGCGGGCACAAGACAAGGTGGCGAGGGATGTTTGGAGTCTGTGCGTGTGCATGTGTGCGTGCGTGCGTGTGTGCGTGCGTGTGTGCGTGCGTGCGTGCGTGTAAGGGAGAGCGAGACAGACGGGTCGTAAATTGGTGAGATTGTTTGTCCGGATCATATCTGACATGTACCATTATTCATTTCATCATTTCATACATTTAAGCAATATTACAGGAGGAGGGTGTGCTTTACCGTCATTAATGGCACGCCATTAATGCTTACGAAGCAACGCAGAAGTGCCATTAATGACATCAAAGCACGACCCTCGAGTATAATATTGCGACAGTTATCCTTAATTTTTTAATGACATAATTTATGTAGCCACTAGTCTACAACCAAAGATTTCCCTCGAAAATCTCTAGCCTAGCAACCCTGTCTGGGAGAGCAGCAAGACTCGATCAGATTTTTATGTTTTGATTAGGACCACTTCACCACTTTTCAACCTATCTTCATATAATAGGTCCTCACTAATAATAATGAAAAAATGGCGCAATTGTTTTCTACTCTGTCTGTCTCTCACAGGAGGGCTGAGGGCAAATCAGAAACCGTCTTCCAGTGACATCATCGGTGGGGAATACAAGCTAATAGAAACTGCAGGCTTTCTAGTCCTGAAAAGTTGCAATGCGAAAATGGAAGCCATCGTTCTCACGATAATGAAAATCTAGTTAAATCTTGTTTAAAAAGGAATCTGCCTAATGATGATGTCACTGGAAGACACTTTCTAAACTGCCCACAGTCCTCCTATGAGACACAGACTGAGTAGAAACAAATCGTGCCATTTTATCATGATTATTAGTGAGGACCTATTATATGAAGAAGTGGTGAAGTGGTCCTTTAAGCACGGCTAGATGGCTATTTCAGCCAATAGGATTGCTTCCTCGAAACGACCTGTTATATAATTTGAGTTCCTACCTCTCTCTTTCTCTCTCTCTCGTTAAGCTGTCTAGTTGTTTGCAGGTGTGTTGCATCTTTTTTTATTATGTTTTAATTCCCTCATCTCTCTCTCTCTCTCTCTCTCTCTCTCTCTCTCTCTCCTTTTCTCTCTGTGCTATCCCTGCATGTTTATCTGTTGTGGTTTCAGATAGACAGGAGTCTAATGTCACTTATGTCTAAATAAGTACCTGGAGGCACACACACACACACACACCCCCATCTTGTTAACATTCCCATCTATTTAACTCTCACCTTCTAGTTACTGTAATGGACCTCCTCCTAGCCAATGGACTAGACGTGGCATGTCTTTGTGGCAGAGGCAAACATTAAGGCACTTACAGTGCACGCACGCACTTGGGAATATTTATTTATGTCCACATAAACAGTGATGTACAAGAATGCCTTGTACGTACAAAGGACATTTCCAGTGCAGTCACACAATAGGAAAACAGCCAGTTACAGTTAAGGTGCATATAAGGTAGAATATGTTGCAATACATACAGTACAATACTTGTCAAACACAGCAGACGACAGTAATGGGTAAAGGAAACGACGCCTCCGCACACACACACACACCCACACACACACACACACACACACACACACACACACACACACACACACACACACTCCCTCTCACACACAGGTAATAATTCTGATTATTTCTGACTTGACACATGGCGTTTCCCTTGTCATTTCAGTGGTGATGGAGAAAGTGGCGCTCAGGGCGGTGACGCTGAAGTCTGACGACGTCAGTGAATTTGTGCTGGAGGTGAGTGTACTCCTCCAGTGGTTCCCACACTTTTCAGGTTTGCGGTGATGTGTATTTTTGTGAAAATGTAAAATAAAAACAAAATATTCAAAACGGGAGAGAGAGATTCGACATGTTCCCGGGACCCAAACTAGTGAACATAGCAGAATAAGCAGATAGCACACAACCCATCACATTGTGACGCGGTGGGAGCTTGTAGATCTGCTCTTTTCCCCTTTTTGTTCCATTTGAAATAATTTGTATTAGATAATAGAGGGTAAGCGTATGACGTATGATAATTAAATACTTTTGCCCGATTAACGGTGGCTCCCTAATTCCTACTGTTTCCTCCACTGGTCTCTCTCTCTCTCTCTCTCTCTCTCTCTGTCTCTCTCACGTCCAGGCCTTTTGGTCAGATGGATGTGTGTCATCGGTGGTCAGAACACAACAGGAGGTGACTGAGCTGCTTTCCCAGGTCAGCAGCATCAAGATCACACGTGACGTGGATATATTTATTTAATATGCTTTTCATAGTTTTCTTCTAGTATCCGTTTGTATTACTGTGCTGCATTGTTATATCGCTGTGGTGTATGTCATTTTATTTATTGCGTGGAGTGCACGCATATTCTACTGTTAAGACGGACGATCTTGGTTTACTTGTGATCCTAAGGCCTAAATTGTAAATTGAGTGTATGCGAGTATCCAGTTGGTCATGTGATGTGATGTGTCCCTCAGCTGTCACATGTGTTTCCCGAGGAAGGACTAGAGAAGCTCCTCTCTCAGTCCCTGGAGCTGGACCCCAGGTTAGTTATTTATTATTATGACACTTAACCCATTCTGACCTGAGATCAGATTCATACGAGGTTTCCGCCGGACACACACTGGTCTGATTAACCCATTCTGACCTGAGATCAGATTCTAAAAATGTCAGTCGTTCTTCGATTTTTCAAAAAATAGCAGACCTACAAGCTCGTATCGCGCCACTCGGTGGCGCGATATGAGCTTGTAGATCTGCTATTTTTAAATAGCTAAAGCATAACATGATGCCAACACCAAAATGGGTGCCCCGTCAGAATGGGTTAATACGATATTATCATATACTTAAGTATATTCCAAGGACATAACCCAGAAGAACCGAGGCCGATTAAAAAAAAAAAAAAAGGTTTTCACAATCTCAACTAATATAAATAACGTATTTTTTCTATATCAGTGGTTCTCAAACTTTTTCATGTCAAGGATCCCCCAAATTATATGTACAGTACGACCCCCATCTCAAAATATGTTTGTTCCAGGAAGCAAAGATTTGAGTTAAAAATATATTCAAAGATTTGCCCACAATTGAGTGCCAGCAGATGAAGCAGATTTCATCATTAATTATGCGTTCGTTACGTGTATGGATTTTAAAGTGTGGCCAACTTGAATAATGAAATTACTGAAAATGACCGGTACCTATAATCTAAATAAGTATTGTACTATCATATGGCCACAATCGTGGAAATAGCCAATTACAAGCTCACAACTATTTGTTTCCATTATTTATTGTAAATGTATGAACATTTTTCAATAGATGAACGAATAGATGAATAATGGAATGAATAGGGCATATGCAGAGATGCAAAGGCCACAGCAAATTTGTCACTTACGCCATCCTTGACGCCATCAAGTGTGCTTCCGTAGTGGCATGTGTTGGATACGCGGCGGCCTCCGACACACAAGAGCAACGCTTTGTGGCTTTGCATCTGGAAGTTGAACCCAGCTCAGCTTCAATTTGTACGTTTGTATCGTTTACTATACAAACGTCGAATGTGCTTCGTAGCTTCACGTCGCTGGCTTCCATTGACAATAACTGGTATCTTTGCATCTGCCCGTGTGAACGCACCATCAGGCCTGTGTGGGTAATGGTGCGTTCACACAGGCGATGAAGCTGCTTCGTAGCTTGACAATGAATGTTAGACTGCGTCGTTTCATCTGAACGCAACATAACTGTGTCTCCATGCAGGTGTCTGACTGCACTGCCCTGCCACGTCCTCCAGCATCCGTCTGTCCAGCTCTTCTTCTCCTCCACCACTCCTCCGTCACCTTCGTCACCCGCCTGCCCTTCGTCTCTCTTCTCCTCCACTCCTCCTCCTCCACCCGCCTGCCCTCCGTCTCTATCCTCCTCCTCCCTCTCTACGTCGCCCTCCTCCCCTCCCATGGCTCCTGTGGCAACGGCATCTACGTTCACCTCCAGCAACAGTAAGATACTAAGATTACATTAGATTAGCCTTCGCTGATCCCAGAGGGATGTTTGTTTTCACAGCCTGTTCAACATGGAAATAATTTACATAAAGAACAGAACAGTAGCATAGAAAACAACATGTAAAGACAATACATAGAGGCCAGCGGTCTGGCCACCTAGGCTCCAGTTGTAGCCTGACAGCACGTTGCGGGTTCGAGTCCCGATGGCCTTTGCTGTGTGTCACTCTCTCTCCCCCGTTTCCTGTCTAACTTACTTCACTATGGCATAAAAAGCCCAAAAAAGAAAATCTGCAAAAAGAAATTGGCATGATTCCACCATGCATTCATTGTCTGTAGCAGTGGTTCTCAACAGGATCCACACAGGGTCCCCTGTTCGAATAGGATTATTTTGGGGAGGTCACGGACTGAAAAGGTTGAGAACCACTGATTCTACGTCAAGGAGTGAAGTTTGCTGAAACAAGAGGCGGAGCGAGCAATCAAAAGGTTGTGTGCGAAAGTTGAGGAAAGTTGGACTTTTTTTCCATTGATGTTTATGGCGAGACAAAGCGGCGACTGGTTGAGGAACTCGCTGTGGTCTCAACTGTTTGTTTCGGATGTTTTTGGACACCCGTTTACGTTTCCTGCAAGAACACTTTAGCCAAAAAACATTATCGCGGTTGGGTGTGGGACTATAGGAAGCACAAGGGGTTTGTAGCTTGGGTGGGAATAAAAAATACAAATAAATAAATAAAACGTTTTCTATTCTTGGATGCAAGAAAAGATGTGCCAACAAACGAGGCGAAACGAAAACAGGACGAACGGGTTTTCCGCATCTCGGTTTTCGGGGTTTGGTGGGTGAGCAAACGGCAAGATCTGGAGTGTTGATTTAACAAGGTCGTTGGTGGCAATGATGACAGTGAAGGTGAGGTTACAGGAGTAGTGAGAGAGGACTCTGGCTGTCGGGGGAGATTTTCAGTTGGGGTTCTGGAGGTGTGTGTGTGTGTGTGTGTGGGGGGGAGTGTTCGAGCCGGCCGGGGCTCTATTTTGGTCTGCTATGGGAATTCAGTGTGGCATGTTTGTGTTGGGAGGCCTGGAGTATTGGCGACCGCATATTAATGTGTCTGTGCGTGCGCGCGTGTGCGTGCCGTGTGTGTGCCACCCATGCGTGCGTGTATGAGAGTCCATGAGTGTGACCTCATCTCTGGTATTATTTATAGCCCCCCCAAAGCAGTGAGTACTGTGCACACACATACTTTTTGCATGCATGCGTGTGTGCATGCATGAGTACTATGTGTATGTCTGGGAGAGCCAGACTCACAGGAGTCCCCAAGGGAGCCATGCAGGCTAATGTGACTGTGTCTCTAGGTCTACTGTAACGTGTTACCGTGCACGCCTTAGAGTATATATTAATAGAGACGGCACCCGGAGGAAACCCTGAGGCGAAATGGACATAGTAGTGGGCGAATTTGGTATTGCAGCGCTGGGCCCAAACACATGAACGCGCTGGTCCGTTGACTATCATTGCGCACGTTCATGATGACACGTGAACGAGCTGTTTCATACGTGAACGCGTGCAATGATAGTCAACGGCAGCGCGTTCATGTGTTTGGGCCCAATCAATCCCAGAATGCACTCTGTTCCTAACCGGAAGGAGGAGTGAAATCGCCTCATGCGCTAGCTACTTACTGTAACGCAAGTGGATCGGGGAGAAATCCGGTGCCGTCTATATTAATATATACTCTAAGGTGCACGCCCACAAAAGGCAGTGTTGCATGTATCATACTTGCAGAGCTGCCATGTCTCACCCTTTGAGTGTGACAGTCACGCAATTTAACCCTTTACCACGCACCACGCCACACATGCCATTTCACACGCATTATAAATTTATAATGATAAATAACAATTTTCTCTGCGGCTCCGCCGCGTAATAACGCACGCTCCTCACAAACGGTAAAATAGCCGATCTGCTCGCAGCGCTGATATATGCAGGAGGGTAAACAGCAGGGTCCCTGACTGTGTGACGCATGGAAATGAGCCATGCGGAGTTTAACATCGCTTCGAAATATTTTTCATGGAAGACAATATAGCCCCCACAATTAAGTTACAACAAGTGAGTAAGTGACCTGTGACTATCTCTCTTCTATACTGGTGTGTGGCGTCTCTTGCGTGATATGAGGAAGTGGAACGGTGCCATAGCCCGTGCACATTATAGGGACAAAGTCGTGTGTGTGTGTGTGTGTGTGTGTGTGTGTGTGTGTGTGTGAAGGGGGAGGGGCCGCATCGCGACTTGTTTCTGTTCATAGAGAGAGAGAGCCCACAGATGTGTTTGAACTAAGAAAATGTAAAAATAAGGATTTTTCCCACATTCCAGTTTTCTGACATATTCCCCAATTTCCACTGAGATTATGGGGTGAATGAATGTGGCCAGACCCATCTTCTCTTTCTGTCATAGTGACATTGTCCTGCATCAGATCATGTCCAAATCAGGTTCTCCAATCTCCAGTAGCCTCTTCAGTTTTTTGAAGATTTTTTGAGTGCCCTTACGGAGCTATTTGTGTGGCTGGCTGGGTCTGAGCACTATGTGTGTGGCTTGCTGGCTGGCTGGGTCTGAGCACTATGTGTGTGGCTGGCTGGCTGGCTGGCTGGGTCTGAGTACTATGTGTGTGGCTTGCTGGCTGGCTGGCTGGGTCTGAGGAGCATAGATAGATAGATATCTTTTTCATTTCTACTTTAAGCATGAGGAGGCTGTCAGTGCAGGGAGAGCAGCTGGCATGGAGGTGAAGACATCAGTGTTAAGGTTAAATATCAACGTTAAAACGGGCCAAATCGACATAAAAAAACAAAAAAAAAACACATTAAGACACTAGAGTCTCACTCTTGACATTTTCTGAAATATGG
Source organism: Protomyctophum parallelum (assembly GCF_964188405.1). Classification (NCBI taxonomy): domain Eukaryota; kingdom Metazoa; phylum Chordata; class Actinopteri; order Myctophiformes; family Myctophidae; genus Protomyctophum; species Protomyctophum parallelum. The sequence continues at coordinate 5,884,952 of NC_139700.1, forward strand.
CAGCCCTGTACTTGGGTCACACACTTCAAGGCATAAGTATGCTGCCTGTGTTCCATACGCGCAGATTTATAGTGGCCACACATGACGGCAATGTTTGAAACCTTTGTTGATAGGATGCACCAAATCTATCTCACATAGATTTGATCTCTTGGCAGAGTTTGAAGCCTTCAGGACAAGCTTTTCCCCTTTTAATCACAAGCCAAGCCAAGATGACACTCTTATTTTTTATTTATTTTGGCTTATTCCTTTGCTTATTCTTTCTAGCAGTAATTCACTATTATTTGATTATAAAAATATACTGTACAAATGACATATTTATGTGTTATTGTTACACACCTTTATTTGAAGTAACGGTTGATTTGCAAATGTTTTCTATCATAAGAGAGAAAAGGAAACCCATTGACTATCAAATATGTATTGTTATTAATATGGCATTGTTTCACAATTTGGATGATGATTATGATTGAATGCTTTTATCTTGTGTTTTCAGATCTTGGCTGTGTGCTGCAGTACAAAGGAGTCAGCAGGTACAACACCCCACCCACACCCTTTGACTCTCCCTCTTCCCCTAATAGCAGGGTTAGGCAGGGGTTTAGGATCAGACACAAAAGTGAACCGCTGGCAGCTTTGAGGTTCAGCAAACGAGCTTGTGATCCGAATGCCACCTGTAGAAAACAACAACATTCATAATACCTTTGATAATGTTGTAGTACTCAAGTGCTTGACTCGTCTCGCGTCCGGTCTCGATTCCACATTTTCGTTTACTCGGTCTCGTCTCGGTCTCGCCCCTTAATTTGACTTGGACTTGACTCTGTCTCGGACCTTGCCTGCTCGCACAGTGTTTTATGTACCTCTATCAAATGAAAGAATAAAGAAAGAAAATCTGGTCTCTGTCTCGACTCGGTCTCACGTTCCGTCGGTCCCTCCGTCCGCCCCTCCCACACTCAGTCTTGACTCGGACTCGCCCCCACTCGGACTTGGTCTTGACCTGGACTCGCTTTAGGTGGACTAACCTTTGATTCTACATGTAGTAGGGCTCTATTCGATTAGAGTTAAGACTATGGTGTCTGCATAGGTTGGTACATACGGTACATGCTGTAGCTCACATAATACATGAACATCTACGTCTTCAAACAGGGGCTATCCAGGCTATGTGGGCTCTTGTTGTGATTGATGGAAGCGTGTGTGTGTGTGTGTGTGTGTGTGTGTGTGTGTGTGTGTGTGTGTGTGTGCGCGTGCGCTCGCGCAAATGTTTTTTTCTTTTTTTTGTAAAAACAAATATAGATGGGACTTTGGATGACCTGTTTTGTTCAGGGGAAGAAATTAAAAAAAATACTTTTGTAAATAGTTAATGCATTTGAATGCATCAAATAGTATTTTTTGGCTGTTATCCAACACAAATGTTTTGCTTCTTGCCAAATGATATCCCTGCTCTTCACTGGTAATAATATGCTTTGTTTTTGTCCAGATCATGAATAATGCAGCCTCTGATAGTGTGTGTTTGAGTAAGAACACGCTGTGATTGGCCAGTAGCCACTTTGAGTGCCAGTCGGGGCAAACGCCCTCGCCAGAACATGATGTAATACTATTCTGTCCACGTCGGGTCACAACTCCAACGGGGCTGAGTTGGCTAAGCGAACTTTGCAACGCTCGACACGGCAACTCGCACACTTTAGCACGCTCGGTGGTGTCTCTCGTGGCTCAAGTTCGCTTGAGGTAGCGCCCCCACTGTCGCAGTCTAAAACTGCACGGTATCCCTTACTACTAGTAGGAGGGGGGCATTTAACATGTATGTTTTTAGGAGTCATTTAAAAGGCGATACGGAGTCAGCTCATTGCTTAGCCTCGGGTAGGACATTCCAGAGTCTAGGAGCTTAGACAGCAAAAAAGCCCCAATCACCCTTAACTGCTGGTCGTGATCTTGGGACCTTTGGGTGAGCCTGAGGGGATGCTTAAACAAGCACATCAAATCCCCCCTCTCGCTTTCGTCATGTTCAGTGGTCTCACATGTAGAAATCATCTTCATCATCATCATCATCATCATCATCATCACAATACATCATCATCATCATCATCACAATACATCATCATCATCATCATCATCATCAACACAATACATTATAAATCAGGATAAATTACAGAGGAACTTTATGCAGAACAACCAGTCAATCAAATAAAAAAAAATCAATTGAAGCAGGAGCAATCACGGTGAAAAAATGTTCTGGAGCATTCCTTTGAACTGACCGAAGGATGGCAGGGAGCTCAGTTTTAAAAGGTTTTGAGTTCATTCCACAAAGTTGGGCCACTGACAGAGAAAGCTGTTTTGCCCAACTCTGTCTGAGCCTGAGGAACCGTCCTTGAGCCGTAAGAAATCACTAGATAGGTGCTATTGTTCAGTTCTAACATGGAACAAATAATAGTCAGGGAGCATCCCAGCAATGGCTTTATATAAAGATAGGTGCCAATGCTTAGCAGCAGACCTATAAATAATGTCCCCGTAGTCCAGGGCCGAGAGGAAAGTGGTCTCAATAATAGCTTTTTTTTACTGGAATTTGGAAAACAGAATTTATTGCTATACATAAAACCTAGTTTTTGTCTTAGTTCGGAGACAAGATCAACAATGTGAAATTTAAAATAAAGTTTATCGTCAAGCCAGATGCCAAGATATTTATATTTAGAGACCTTCTCAATAGTGGAGCCACTTGCAGAAGTACGCTATCCAAGTCAGTATTCATGGTCCTAGAAAACAGCATACATTTTGTTTTACTTGCATTTAAAACAAGTCTTAGCTCAACCAGGGCATCCTGGAGAGTATTAAAAGCAAGTTGCTTATAGGGGCACGGTGGCACAGTTGGTAGTGCTGTCGCCTCACAGCTAGAAGGTCCTGGGTTCGATTCCCGCTGGGGACGCTGTGGGCACTGTTTCCTCCTCCGCGTCATCAATGCCCAATTGCCCATACCCGAGGCGGGGGTTGGCGAAAGGGCCTTTCTGTGTGGAGTTTGCATGTTCTCCCCGTGTCCCCTAGGGTAGATACCCTCATAAAAAACATGCAGTAATCCTGGTCTCTAAAACTACCTCCCCCTGGCCAGCCGGGGCGCCTGATGGAGGGGAAAGGAACTGGTCGGAATAACGTGTCCCTTCCACGCGCTACGTCCGGCCGGGGAAATTCCCCTCTGTCAGGTGAAAAGAAGCAGCTTGGACTCCTCATGCATAGAAGGAGGCATGAGGTCAGTCCGCTGCCCCCCCCAGGTTGGCAGAGGAAGTGTAGCGCCCAGGATTACATTAGATAATTGGCACTGGGTGAAAAGAAAACTGGGTTACAAAATCGTGGGATAAGAATTTAACATAAAAAAAACGTTGCAACCTCAACCGAATCGTCAACACAATATAAAACGGTGTCGTCCGGTAAAGATGGAATTGACAATCCTTCAAAGTGGAAACAATATTATTAATATATTATGTTAAAATACTCTGTTACAAGTAAAAGTCCAGAATTCTATATTTACTTGAGTAAAAGTATAAAAGTATTCTGGCTTAAGTAATTACTTAAAGTACCAAAAGTAAAAATACTCTTTGTGCAGAATGCCCCATTTCAAGTTTTCAAATGAATATATATATTTTTTAAATAGCAGATCTTTGTGAGCTTGTAGATCGGCTATTTTCAAATGGCCGAAATATATATATATATATATATAGGGCAGAAGTGTACACTTTGTAATAATAATTAGTTACTAATAATAAAAGTAACTAGTAATTAAACTTTTCAAAAAAAAATAGTGGAGTAAGAGATGTAGTGGAGTAGAAGTAAAAGTTTTGGAAATTGACAACTCACATGAAGCACAAAGTCAAATACCTCAAAATTGTACTTACTTAGCCACTTACCACTTACCACCACAGGTACCACAAAGTGAATGAGAGCATGTAAACATTTTAATTTGGGTTTAGAGAGATCAAAGCATGTCACTGCTTCTAACATTGAATTGTGTTGCTGTGATATGACACAGTCATACTTACTTACATACACCGCAGGTCTGTGTGACGTACCGTCGGCCAGGCTTTGAAACCTAGTTCAGCCTTCATTACTAGACAAAATACGGCTGTGGTTGCAGTTCAAGTATGTAATAGGTAGCTTCAGGTGTGTGTGTGTGTGTGTGTGTGTGTGTGTGTGCGTGTGCGTGTGCAATGTTATTGAAACAGTAATAAGGGTGCTCTCTATCGCAATCGTTTTCAAACCTTCTGTGCCTTAAGCCTTAAGGCACACCGATGGGCGATGGGCGAAGTCAAGACACACCTGTGTTCATAGCAAAAATAGCTCATTTACAAGCTCACAACACGTCGCGGTACGATACATGAGCTTGCAGATCAGCTAAAATGTTCCCCTACAATGACAAAGTGCCAGTTGAATGAAAGCAGTCGAAATGTATTGTTACGGACCGGTATAAATTGTACCTCGAGTATTGGGACATTAGCACAAAATACAGATATAGTAAATCACAAATTAATTCACAGCGTGTATACTTGTAAATTTGTGCAATAACAATGTGTGGTTGCCTGGTACCACAAGCTTAACCCATTCTGAACGGGCACCCATTTTGGTGTTAGCATCATGTTATGCTTTAGCTATTTAAAAATAGCAGATCTACAAGCTCATATCGCGCCACCGAGTGGCGCGATACGAGCTTGTAGGTCTGCTATTTTTGAAAAATCGAAGAACGACTGACGTAGAAGACACTTTTAGAATCTGATCTCAGGTCAGAATGGAAAACTGTCAGGATGTAGAAGACATTTTTTAGAATCTGATCTCAGGTCAGAATGGGTTAACACAGCATTATGATGTCTTTCCTTTCTGTCTGTCTGTCTCAGGGTGTGTGGCGTGGCCAGCATCCAGCCAGTTGTGAGCATCCACTGCTCCGTCCTGAACTCCCATCGCTCCCCTCTGCACCTCCCCTCGCTCCCCCCTCTGCCTCCCTCCGTGGCTCCCCTCAGGCATTCCCCTCAGCTGCCCTCGCTCCCTCCCCAGGCCCAGCCCCCCACCGCCCCCGGGATGCCCCCGTCGTCAGACCCGTCGTCTCAGACTCAGAGCGACCTGCATTCTCAGTCCCACTACTTGTCGTATGGCCTGCAGCACCAGACCAGCGGTCAGCCCGGTAGCCAGCAGGTCCACTCCTCCCAGTCCCAGCACCTGCACCACTCACACTCCCAGAGCTCCCCCCTACAGTCCCTGGTCAACGCTCCGGAACAGAACGGCATCCTGGACTGGCTGCGTCGGCTGCGCCTCCATAAGTACTACCCGGTCTTCAAACAACTCACCATGGAGGAGGTGAGTACTGTAGAGACCTAGTGATTCTCAAGACTGGCATGCATGTTTTTTTTTTTCTTTTGACACCCATGCTTTCCAAGATGTGATTTGGGGTCCTAAGGATGAATACAAAATGAATAGCAACATCTTAAAACCAAAATGTTGAATTGTGGGTTTGAGCTCACATGCCCTTTTGATGTAAATCAAAAGGGGGGGGGGGTAACTACCTGTCAGTGGGGAGTGTTTGCTGGGAGTATCACTAAGGCCCTATACATCCTCCTGTCAAAATATGACCACCCCAGTCAAAAACACTTTGTTTGAAATAGACACTCATGCTTTCTACGGTGTGATTTGGGGTCCTGTGATTTGGGGGCATGTTTTAAGATGTTAATATTAATTTTGTATTCATCCTTAGGACCCCAAATCACACCTTGGAAAGCATGAGTGTCTATTTCAAAAAAGTGTTTTTTGACTGGGGGGGGTCATATTTTGACAGGAGGAATTGCCTGGTCATAATTTGACCCCCCTGTAATAGGATGTATTAGGATGCTGCATGGTATTCATTCATCAGCCAACACCCCCCCCCCCCCCCCCCCCCAGAGAGGACGTATAGGGCCTTAGTCCTACTCCCCCCCATTCAACATTTTGGTTTTAAGATGTTAAGAGTTTGCAAAGACAGGCACAGGTGTTTTCTACTCTAAACCACTGTTCTGTATTTCCCACAGTTCCTAGCACTGACAGAGGAGGACCTGAACAAGTATGACTTGACCCAGGGAGCCAAGAAGAAGCTCAAGACTCAGCTGGAGCTACAGAAGTCAGTGTGTGAATAATGAGGCCTCGATGCTTCCAGTGCATGTTTCACTGTCTACTGAAGTCAGTGTGTGAATAATGAGGCCTCGATGCTTCCAGTGCATGTTTCACTGTCTACAGAAGTCAGTGTGTGAATAATGAGGCCTCGATGCTTCCAGTGCATGTTTCACTGTCTACTGAAGTCAGTGTGTGAATAATGAGGCCTCGATGCTTCCAGTGCATGTTTCACTGTCTACTGAAGTCAGTGTGTGAATAATGAGGCCTCGATGCTTCCAGTGCATGTTTCACTGTCTACAGACGTCAGTGTGTGAATAATGAGGCCTCGATGCTTCCAGTGCATGTTTCACTGTCTACAGAAGTCAGTGTGTGAATAATGAGGCCTTGATGCTTCCAGTGCATGTTTCACTGTCTACTGAAGTCAGTGTGTGAATAATGAGGCCTCGATGCTTCCAGTGCATGTTTCACTGTCTACAGACGTCAGTGTGTGAATAATGAGGCCTCGATGCTTCCAGTGCATGTTTCACTGTCTACTGAAGTCAGTGTGTGAATAATGAGGCCTCGATGCTTCCAGTGCATGTTTCACTGTCTACTGAAGTCAGTGTGTGAATAATGAGGCCTCGATGCTTCCAGTGCATGTTTCACTGTCTACTGAAGTCAGTGTGTGAATAATGAGGCCTCGATGCTTCCAGTGCATGTTTCACTGTCTACTGAAGTCAGTGTGTGAATAATGAGGCCTTGATGCTTCCAGTGCATGTTTCACTGTCTACTGAAGTCAGTGTGTGAATAATGAGGCCTTGATGCTTCCAGTGCATGTTTCACTGTCTACTGAAGTCAGTGTGTGAATAATGAGGCCTTGATGCTTCCAGTGCATGTTTCACTGTCTACAGAAGTCAGTGTGTGAATAATGAGGCCTTGATGCTTCCAGTGCATGCCGGTGTTTCACTGTCTACAGACGTCAGTGTGTGAATAATGAGGTCTTGATGCCTCCAGTGCAAGTCTTTCCACTGTCTTTACTTCAAAAAGGCTCTGCACACCAAAGCAGCTACACGTGTGTGTATTTGGAAGAATAAAGATGACATTTTGACTTATGAATTAATAAAGTTTTTGTAACTGCTTTGGTGTGCGGGCTGGCTCTACCCTTTTGGAACCACAGAGCCTCTTTAGCCCAGCACCCACAGAACTATACTATACGTTACCTAAGTTCCCTTTCACTGTCTTTACTTGTCAGGAATGTAACAGACAATAGTCTGTTGACTCTGTTTCATTATGGGATTACAAGCAGCAGCAGTTGAGCACTCACTTAAGGAATATTACACGAGAGGGTAATACTGGTATACTGGTATACTGTCATCATTGGCACACCTGCTTTGCTGCAGGAATGAGCCGATATGCAAGTTCCATAGGCAGTGCAGAAGTGCCATTAATGACGGTAACGCACACCCTCGAGTGTAATATTGTTACACCTAAAAAACACGTCATCTCAATTTCATTATAACTATGATATTCAATAAAAAATGTTTTTAATGACAGATGTAGCTATAGCCATTACGACCGAAGATGTCCCAAGAAAACCGTTGGCCTAGCCACCCAACCGGCTCTGCTCTGGCAGAGCAGCGAGACTCGGCACAGCTGATTTCTTTGAGTGGTGCAACCACTCCTTACGGAGCAATGTGTGTGGGTGGGTGGCTGGCTGGGGTGATTCGGGTGTGCCAGTACAGTACAGAGGGTACAGTAGAGGGACCCCCACACGGTAACTCTGTCATTTCTCAACCGTTTCGGATGCGGCCCGACCCCCTGGGCGCGTTACTGTGGGTCTGGAACTTCCGCTCTCAACTTCCGCTCGCTCGAGCCATTGATTTAGAATGTTACTTCCGGCAGTCTCCGCTTCAAAGCGCCACTGAGCAACTTCCATTGAAATGAATAGCTGGGGGGCGGGGCTGTCGCTCCGCACTCTATCCTTTATAACTGTGTTTACTTAGAAGTAAACGCTGTTGTTATGTTTTGTAATAATAATTAAAATCTACAAAGCAACTAGTGACTAAAGTCTTCAAATAATTGTATAGTGGAGTAAAAGTGCAATGTTTGGATCCGAGATCATGCAAGATGTAGTAGATGTAGTAAAAAGTAAGTATAAGTATTGTAAAAGTAAAAAGTATTGGAAATTGGTCAATACCACTGTCAATATCAGGCTCACAGCTGTTTAAAGTAGATAAAGTAGAAGTAAAATATGATGTCATGTTGAACCTAAACACACGGTCAGTGTAGTAGAAAAGCAGAACATTGAAGATGGAGGAAAGTACGCTCCCACACACAGGCGTACTTGAGGGCGGCGTGGTGTCGAGAAACACGTGAATCAACATCGGTGTTAAATTGATCGCTCCCTAGTGTGAAATTAACTCTTGTTAAGTTAAACGAACACAGGCTTTTTACTACGGAGTGTTTTGCACACGGTGGGTGGAGCCAACAACGTGGTGAGCAGAGGCTGATCATGTCTTGCCCTTAACTATTAACAGGCTGTGATTATCAGCAGTGATGTTGGTGCATAATAAGGCCGTCCGTGGTCAATGGTTAACTACAGTTCTAGATGAGCTTAGGAAGATAATGTGTTTGTACTTCAGAAAGAGATAATAGAAAAGGAAACAACTTTTCAGAACACACACACACACGACCACATCCACTCACACACTAGTAAAACAAAATCAAAGCAGTTAATTAGGTCAAACATTGAAAGCCAGGGAGAAGAGATGGGTTTTAAGTAAAGACTTATAGCACACTTTCATTCACACACTGTAGACACACCTAGATTCCAGATCGGTATCTATCCCCTGTTTCCATTCAGAGTTTCAACGCATTCCCATTTAGCAGGTGATGACGTGTGTGTGTGTGTGTGTGTGTGTGTGTGTGTGTGTGTGTGTGTGTGTGTGTGTGTGTGTGTGTGTGTGTGTGTGTGTGTGTGTGTGTGTGTGTGTGTGTGTGTGTGTGTGTGTGTGTGTGTGTGTGTGTGTGCACTCGTGCTATCTACTGCACCAGCACTAGAGAGAAAGTGGAAAGTTCCTAATGGTGTCTTTCCATGAGGACTAGAAGCTTGACAGATCTGCAGCTACATCAAGGAAACCTCTACCAAAGTGTCACTGTGATTTAAGAATTATTTTTGAGAGGACAATGCCTCCCTCTGGTGGCCATAGAGTGAACCAGGTCTATTTCCAGGATTCAGGACAAAACTTTGAGCGTCACTGTCAACCCATATCTACCAGTAGGTTTCTTATCAAGACCATATAATGGAGCCAGTAGGCTCTACTGGAGTCGCGTTGTCCGACTATTACAAACCCTAACCCTAACCTCAGTCTTAACCAGCCACGTAAGTCAGTTTCATAAAAGGAACTAAAACATAATTGCCCAGACTCTTTTTCAACAAAGATGGCGAAAGCAACCATTCTTTGTTCTGTACAAAACACTGAAGTCCTTCAACCAGAAACCTAACCTCAGTCTTAACCAGCCACATACGTAAGCCAGCTTCACGATGTTTTCGCTTGGGCGGCAGTAATTTCACCTCCGCTCTTCCTAATCGCAGTCAGTACAGTAGGCTACAGTAGAGCCTACTTGGTCTTCATGAGTAACATATTGGTGATTATGGGTTGATACTGATAGCATTCGAACTTGGAAGGCGGGTGAAACTCAACACTAGAATGTTGGTTGTTTGTGGACCCCAGCAGAAATACAGTAGCTGGCTGAAATCACAGCCAGTGGCCAAGTACTGTACTTAAGCACCCTTTTGAGGTATTTGTACTTTACTTGAGTATTTCCAATTTCCAGTACTTTTACTTCTACTTCTACTTTACTTCTACTCAGAGGCAAATATTGTACTTTTACTCCAGTACAATTATTTTAAAACTTTAGTTACTACTTACTACTAGTTACTTTGGATTATTATTACAAAACATACTGTACGTTCAGCCCTATATACATTTCGGCCATTTGAAAATAGCAGATCTACAAGCTCACAATGCATCGCGATGCGACACATTGTAAGCTTATATACCATGTGAGCTTATTATACCATCTTGTCAGATCTTTGTTGGTTTTCTGCTCTATATGTAAAGTGTCTTGAGACAACTTGTTGTGTTGACACTTTAATCAAATTGAATTGAATTGAATACCATAGATTATTTATTTAATTAAAAAAGTGAACAAGTTAAAGTGTGTGTGTGTGTGTGTGTGTGTGTGTCCGTCCGTCCGTCCAGCAGGGAGATGAAGATGGAGAAGCGCTACGTAGCCTCCCAGTTCCCAGTGTCGTGTGGCGGCATCGCCCGGGTTACCCCCTCCAGTCACATGGGGCCCTTAGCCCAACCCTCATCCACTTCAGGTAACCACCATCATAAGTACTGTACTTAACCCATTCTGACCTGAGATCAGATTCATACGAGGTTTCCGCCGGACACACACTGGTCTGATGAACCCATTCTGACCTGAGATCAGATTCTAAAAATGTCAGTCGCTCTTCGATTTTTTTCAAAAATAGCAGACCTACAAGCTCGTATCGCGCCACTCGGTGGCGCGATATGAGCTTGTAGATCTGCTATTTTTAAATAGCTAAAGCATGACATGATGCCGACACCAAAATGGGTGCCCGGTCAGAATGGGTTAAGTAAAAAACTAAAATGATAATAATTGTAACTTGTGACCTGCTTTTATCCATGAATCATATTCCAAACAAGTTGCTGTTATTATGAACTGTGCAAACCAACCAGGGCTGGGAAACCACATCTTGAAGATCAACCGGTCGAACGTGAGGGGGGTTTTTGGTCTATCGCAGTGCAATGTTAAAACCAAGCGAAAAACATGGATCCGCGCAGTCCAATCATGCTCAGGCTTGCTGGATTTGATTCTGAACTCCAACAAACAGGGTAGTGGAGCAGTGCACAATTAACACAGTACTGCCCCACGCAATATATCAATGGTCCAGATATAGGAGGACATTTAGCCTTTGACTGACTCGACAATTCTTCCTTCTGCCAGGTCTCGCACCTTCCTACCTAGAAATGTCCCAAACCGCCCCCCCCTCAGGTCCTCCACTGCTGGCTAGCTCGATGTGCCTAAAATAAATGCCAAATAAAAAAACACGGTGAAGCAGTTTTCTGCTTCTAAGTGACTGATATACAGTACACCCTGTGGGTCTCCTCGTCTCCACTCTGTTTTCCCATGTCCATCTGGATGAGCGTTGAGTTGACCCAGACAAACTGTATACCTTTGAACGGGACTTGCCTCTAAACTCGACACCGTTCATCTGGTCGCGCTCGGAGGTAACATCTGGGCCAGACGTTTGATCTTCTCCTCCCTCATGCGCTCTCTGTCAGGGAATAGGAAGTGGAAGGAGAAGAATGCGCGGCTGTCTGGACAGCATCGCGTGACCTGGGTCGCTGGGCGGAGTGCCGCGGTGAGACGCTCTCTCTGGCTCTTATATATTTATTCAGCACATTGGGATGGGTACATTACACAGTCCAGGCCACTGTTATCAATTATTTTCAATCATTATTTTGGAAAATAACCTATTCCAGCACCGCTTAACCCATTCTGACCTGAGATCAGATTCATACGAGGTTTTCCACTGGACACACGCTGGTCTGATTAACCCATTCTGACCTGAGATCAGATTCTAAAAATGTCAGTCGTTCTTCGATTTTTACAAAAATAGCAGACCTACAAGCTCGTATCGCGCCACTCGGTGGCGCGATATGAGCTTGTAGATCTGCTATTTTTAAATAGCTAAAGCTTAACATGATGCTGACACCAAAATGGGTGCCCGATCAGAATGGGTTAAGAAATCTAAAAGAATTATTAAAAGTAAGGTCTGTCTTTCTTCGGTATGGCAAAGAAAGTCATGTTGAAACTGGGGGTTGTTTCTTTCGCTTCTTTCATGGTGACATCCATGAAAGAAAAAGGTGGAAATCTGACGGTATTGTCTTGTTTGTTATTTAGAGCCTTTTCTTTTTCTCTTGCAGATGAAAGGGCAGTTTTTGATTGGGCCTATACAGGCCCGTAGCCAGCCCTCAGAAAATGGGGGGGGGGGGGGGGGTTGGTAGTCGACGAGGGGTAGGCCTAGTCGCCGAACATTTTTTCGTCTTGGTTTTAGTCGACAAAATCAACACCGGTTCTTATCGCCCTAGACGGAGGACTCTGTCCTATTAAATAATTACGCCCAACGCCCAGGACGGAGGTTAATCAAAAGACGGAACATTACTCGTTTCATAACAGAGCGCACCAGTCTACAGACTGGGAGTGTCTATTGGGGCAACATTCAATGTCATTTCCGGCTAGTCCGTCATCCGAAGTGGTCCAGCACCATTTTTATGGATGGGATTAAAAATCTTAAAACATGAATAACTCGTAATCTGTATCAGTGATTCCAATTCTAACAAAAGATCATGTTTTTGACGGCCCATCGCGGTCCCGTAGCCAGTGGCTGTCTATCCTCTTGGGGGTCTTTTGGCTACATGCTATTAGATATCCTAGCACAACCAAGATTTCGTCGTGTCACCTTGAAATAGATAGAATAGAGTATAGACAGAGTTACGCAAACTCCGTTCACTTCATGGGGCCAGTCCAATGGCGGCTCTTCGACATAGACTTCTATTGGTTTGTCCCTATTTTGAAGGCTTCAAATAGGGACAACCTGAAGTCTACGGAATGCATTGGAGTCTATGGGCTCGCGCGAGTTAACATTAACGTGACCGTGCTATTAGATGGCTCTGCTTGAAATGAGCTCTGAAGCTGCAACTCGCTGGGCGTACAGTATGCATACTGATTAACGGTTCCAAATGACGCTGGACGTGTTTTAATAAAGTGGTTAATCAGTGTTAACCCATTCTGACCGGGCACCCATTTTGGTGTTGACATCATGTCGTGCTTTAGCTATTGAAAAATAGCAGATCTACAAGCTCATATCGCGCCACCGAGTGGCGCGATACGAGCTTGTAGGTCTGCTATTTTTTTTTTAAATCGAAGAACGACTGACATTTTTTGAATCTGATCTCAGGTCAGAATGAGTTCATCAGACCAGTGTGTGTCCAATGGAAACCTCGTATGAATCTGATCTCAGGTCAGAATGGGTTAATAAAGTGGTTAATCAGTGTAAAGCAGCACACATTCTCAAATGACACGTTTGACAGTGACACGTGTTTTTATTTTCTTTCTCTTTTTTTTCTTTTAGAGCTGCGAGTGGATGTGGACGCCTGCTTGTCCCACCACCATCCCATCCCTCTCCCCAGAGACCACCATCCCGTCCCTCTCCCCAGAGACAGCAGTTCGTCCTCTGGATACTCCAGCTCTCCCTGCTCACCTCGCATCCCGCTCTGCCGTGGCGACTCCGCCTTTGATCGGGCCAGAGACATCCACAGACGTGAGTTGTAATCAGTGAAAACAGACATTTGTCATTTAGACTACTAGACTCTAGTAACTAGAGCAGGGGTCCTCAACTAGAAATGATGAAGGTCCGCAAATATTTTTTTGAATAAGACCGAGGTCCGGTCCCATGCGCGGCGTCCATCGGAGAGTGGGGCTCTATGCCCGTTTAGTATGGTCAAGCCAAGCTTATACAAATCAGATCGCCTTCCACCCAACCAATAATGGGGTGCAGAGTGCAGGCCCGGAGTGGAACTCCAAATCAGGCCGGGAGTTATACGCCCTGGCAGGCCACACTGCGCGCGCGCATAGCGAGCGCCAGAATTTTGGGGGCCGTTGGGGGACATTTTGGGGGCCTTTGCAGCAATTTCACATGAGAAATGTACCATCTGATGTTATTTATATTATTAACTTAGTGGTCCGCAAAGAGGTGGTCCGCGGTCCGGTCGCGGACCGCGGTCCGCCAGTTGGGTACCCCTGAACTAGAGTATAAGGATACGTGAAATAACGAAAGCAGAAGTGGAATCTTGTGTCTTTGTTTGGCAATTGTGAGCACCGGTGACTTCAATTTCCATTTAAATGTCTCTCATGTAAATTTGTTGTTGAAAGAAAATAAGATTTTTCTTTCGTTTTCATCATAAATCAGACATCCGAGAAAATAAAATGAGTGCCCCCTTAACCTTCATTTTTAAAGCCATTTTAGGAACGCTCCCTCCTTACGTTTTTGCGTGGCACTATAGCCCCTCCAATGTCTGGCTTTCAGAAATGATGTCATATGGCAGCCAAGTTTATGGAAAAACCCAGCACATGCTCAGGGTTCCTCGTGCTCAGCTGGGCAAGGCAGCAAGGCGCAGTGGAACCCCCTTGTGCTATAAGGCAGAATTCTCTGTCTGTGCCCCATCTCCCTGGAATTAGTCTTTCAAAATCAGTTCCCTTTCACTTACATTATTATTAGATCCATGGTCTTTTCAATTATTGTTATTTACTGATGACTCTATGTTGAGTAGTGTTTTTATTGTGTTGTTACGTTTAAACAGCAGCCATTTTTGGAAAGAACTTGGGCCCTTCCCTATTTCCTTCACAGGTTTTTCCAATGATACTAATGAAGGCTCTGTTCCATTCTGGTCAAACAGAGTCAGGGTGCATATTGGCTCACTGGAATCACTGGAAACACCAGTGGGTTTCAAAGTGTCCTTGAGTGGATTCCAAATGGCCCCGGGTACGGGTGTGTAAAACTGAAAGTCTCTATTTGTTATGGGCGTCCTAAAATGTTTGAGAACCACTCTACACTAAATGGAACAGAGCCTTTATCAGTATTACCAATGTTACTAATTAAGGCTCTGTTCCATTTAGTGATATGAGTGGTTCTCATATCACCCCTCAACTATTTCTGCCAGACATACCCTTGCATCCAGCAGCCAAACCCAGTGTATTATATTCAACAGTGCAACCAACCCAAAATGAAATAATGTTCCTTTGTTTTCCCACAGTCAACACAGTTCCATAACGTCACGTCAAGTGGTCAATACAATGTTCAAATGTTTTGCAGTTCCCCGGACACGCAATGCACACAACACAGTCAGCAGTGTAAAGTCCCTGTCAGACGCCCGTAAATAAAGAAACTCCACTCCCCGTCTTGTGCAGATAAAGAGGACTGGCAAAATACTACTAATAAAACGGACTGGTTTCACGGTAGGGGTAGGTCACTATGACAGCGAGTAACCGGCATGCAGCGCGGCAATAGCCTCACACAGCGTCTGAGAGCTCCTACTACACGCTCAGTTCCTTTGATCCATTCACAAACTTCTGCGAGAGCGTGGGAACATGTGACGTGGTAGAAAGGCTTAAAGGCTCAGATCAGCGCACACTGACTGACTGACTCACTCTCTCTCTCTCTCTCCTCTCTCAGGCCTGTCCGGGCCAGACCCGGCAGGAGGTCAGGAGAAGGACAGATCGTGTGTGGTTCTCCTGAGCTCCGGCGGCTCTCCAGGTTCCAGTCGGCCCACGGCCCAGGTCCTTCCCGTCCAGACGGACCCGCTTCCTCCGCCTCCTCCGCCCTGCTCCTCCCACCTCCCCTTCAACGTCCCCCCGCCGTCTCCCTACCAGGTCCAGGCCGGCTACCCTCAGACGCTGCAGCACTCCCCGCTCCTGAACCCGGCGCGCATCCTGACCTCCCCGCGCAAACCCCGGCCTCCTCCTCCCCCTCCTCCTCCTCCTCCTCCCCTCCTGTGCCCAGAGGACCACCGGGCCAAGGCTTCGGGTTCCGGCCTGCCCGGCGGCGGCGGCGGCGGTCCTGGTCCGGCTTTCGCTGCAGGCGTAGGAGGAGGAGGAGTCGGGCAGCAGGGCCAGACGGTCACCGCGGCGAGGCTGGAGAAGCTTTTCCACGGGCTGAGCGTGGACCACCCGTCTCCCTCTGCCCTCCAGGACTCGTTTCGCGTGGGCCTGGCGGGCGGCGCCGTGGGTCTGATGGTGGAGACCAGCTGTGCTCTCACCTCCACCTCCAACAGCCGCCACCACGTCTCTCATCCTCCTCTTCACTTCCACCTCTCTTCTTCTTCTTCTTCGTCGTCGTCCCTCTCTCCGTCCGGGTACTACTCCTGTCCCTCCATGTCCTCCTCCTTCCCTTCCTCCTCCTCCTCCTCCTCCTCCCCTTCCTCCTTCTCTTTCCCTTCCTTCCCTTCCTTCTCCTCCTCCTCCTCCTCCTCCTCGGCAAAGTCCGCCTCTCTGTCCGGGAACTGCGGAACCGGCGTCGGCGGCTTTGTCCCCATGGCGGCCGGAAGCGGCGTTCCCATGGCGCCGGTTCCCGGCAACAGTTACTGCCCGCCCCCGCCCGCCTCCAGCCCGTCTCATCTCCTCTCCTCCTCCTCGTCTTCGTCCTCGCTGGAGAGCCACAGCGGCGGCGCCGGCGGCCACGGCTCCTCGGGAAGCCACGCGGCGGCGGCGTCTTCCTCCTCCTCCGTGTGCGTGTGCAGCTCGTGCGGTTGCCGCGGGAACTGCGGAGCCTACGGGGCTTTCCCCGGGTACGCTACCGCTGCGGCGGCGGCGGCGGCGGCGGCCGGGTACATGCAGCCGTTCGGCTCGGCCGGCCCCTCCCTCTTCACCCTGGGTCCGCTGCTCCACCTCAGCCCGCTGATCGCCACCTCCAGTTCCGCCGCCTACCCGCTGGTGGCGCCGCCGCCCCTCTACCACCACCACCACCACCACGGCCCCCCGGCCGTGGCACACGACCAGCAGCATGGCTTCGCGGCGGGCCTCTACCATCATCAGCCCCACGGCATGATGGGAAACGGAGGCCAGAAGCAGCGGGCGGCAGCGGGGAACCTGTCGTGTTATAACTGCGGTGCCAGCGGACACAGGGCTCAGGACTGCAAACAGCCTGTTATGGACTCCACACAGCAAGGTGAGACCACCAGCGGCTGAATTAGGGATGTCAATTGTGTCTTAATTAATTCATTGATAACAGAAATAATACAAAAGGCATGATATATTCCTTGATCAAATATCATTTGACCATTTAGATACAGGGCCAGGCAATGGACTCCTTGTATGAGGAATGGTCTTGTCTGTCACGTCACATGCCAGAGCAGAGACGTTTATGTGGTTACCAAGGCGGGGGGACTTTTTTTAAACCGGCCCACATGTGCGTCCCTAGGCCATGCGCGCGCGCATGATAGCATTACATTCACAGAAAACCGCCCAATGATAGAACAGCAGGATTTTCAATTAATTAACTGTTACGTTTATTTGAAGAATTTCTTAACGATCGATTAATCAATTAAAGATGAACTGTTAACATCCGTAGGCTGAATAGATTACGTGTTGATTACGTTGATTTTGACGCCTTTTTAGTCATAGTCTTTTGAATACAATTCCATTTAGTTTTAGTCATAGTTTTAGTTGACTAAAGATCGGTGAACCAATAATATGATCAACGCCGTGATTCCGGCAGCAGCCGTCCTGAAATCACGGTGGCTGGGCCAGAACACTCTACGGTGGCTGGGCCAGGCCACTCTACAGTGGCTGGGCCAGGCCACTCTACGGTGGCTGGCCAGGCCACTCTACACTAAAGGCTCATACATAGTCTGGATTTAGGGTGGTGGGGGGTGACCACCGAACTACAACATGACGTCACGAGCCGCAGTGAAGAGCAAACCACCGCCACCGCTCCAGCCCTTCTCTCTGTTTTTACTCACCACCGCTCAACGTTATTTCAGCTCCGGTGGTCAGCTCACCACCGGAGCGGTGGTCACCTCACCACCGAAAGTCCAGTCTATGAATAGGCCTTAACTCTGGAGGAGCCTGGTTGCCATCCGGCCACTCTACCGCTGAGCCACTGCCCCGGCCACTCTACCCCTGAGCCACTGCCGCCCCCATAAAATGTATTTTAGTGCTACTGCTCCACTAGTGCTACTTCTCCACTAGTCCCTCCCCCCCCCTAACATTTTAGTCCAGTTTCTTTTGTAGACGAAATTGTCAGTATATTTAGTCTTCATTTTAGTCATCGAGGCTTAGTTTTTATTTCGTTTTAATTCCGTTTTCGTCATAGTTTTAGTCGACGGTCACGGAATGAACACTACTGTAGTGTAGAGCACCCACACAAGAGCCGCCTCATAATACTGTCTTTGTTGTATTTGACAGGGATGTTTCGACTGAAGTACACACCTCATCCTGACAGCCAGGACTCTGGGGAGTAACCATGGCAACCTCTCTCTCTCTCTCTCTCTCTCTCTCTGCCACCCTCCTCCAACCACGTGGCACATCTGCACCTTATCTTTGTAGTCCTGAAGATGCCACTCAGCCACGATAGAAGGACAATGAATAGAACAAAGGGCAACCCGCTGGCACGACCTAGCGCTCTGACCGTGTCCAGAGAATGTCGACGTCTTTAAAAGTAAAAGTGCCTTCTGTCCGTTTTCCAAGTCATCAGCTGCGTCAAAGAGTAAGCGTTTCGACAGCCGCGGTTGCGTGAATCCGACCACACGGAAGAACAACCGAGAAGAGGCAGAGTGTGGAATGAAGAGTACAGATCCAACCAGTGGTGTGGAGGCAACACCTTATCTTACTTTCCCCAAAGCCTTTATTCTGACAAGGTGAAGACGAGATCAAAGCATTTCCTGTGTCCTGCAGTTGGCGTCTTAACCACATGGACCCTAGCGTCCCTATTCTGTGGCGAACATTTGGCAAAGAAATTGCAGATCTACAAGCCCACAATGCGTTGCAAGTCGACGCGTTGTGAGCTAGTTAGATCGTCTGTTTTTGTGTAGAGGGAAATGGGAGCGGACCTACAGTAGTATGGAGATCTGGACAACCCCGGTGAACTAAGTATGCTGGGGGTGGTTAAACCTGCTAAATATTCATACTCCTTATCAACTAAAACTGGAGTATTTAGGGTGCCAGTATTCCGTATACGGAGTGTAGAGGGACTCCACCAGTGATATGAAGCATCTCTTCACTTGTTCAATAGCGCCAAAGCTGGATCTCTGTCTCGTCCATAAAAAAAAAACACAACCACAAACTGATCTTCTTGTAAGTGGCACAAGGCTGTGTTTCGACTGACATGCAGACTAAATAATGTTTATTGGAATTCGATTTTTTTTTTTTTATCAAGCCTGAACAGCACAAATCCACGTGGAAACAGATTATTGCGAACCAGATTTGAACCACATTCCTAGGTGGTTTTATAAGCACTCGTAGACCGAAAGCCTGGTTTATACTTCGTTGTACGACAGCGTCACTCGTCTGTGTCACTTGTTGGAGCTTAAAGGTCCCTGCGCACTGTATGCGTTTTCGGATTTTTAGCTGTGTTCTTCTGTCGGTTTTCCGAATAACACGTCCAGTGAGCAACTACCTTTAGGATCAGATTTGAGATCAGATTTGCCTGCACTCTGAGCAAAGCCTAAGAATGAATGGAATGTATTGTAATAGAATTGTAATATGTTTGTTTTGGAAGTGAACGTTGCTTCACTTTGTATGTCGGTGCACTTTTTCATATGCACGGTGTATATCAAAAAGCCATCTTGAGCTCAGCTGCAAAAATTACTGTTTTGAGAACATTGATAGGATAATAAGTGATAATAATTCTATCCGTTGATTTTTTAACTTTATTGTCACATCACAGGTTTACGGGTGTAAAAAGTGGGCGACATTCTTTGTCGTATGAGCTCCCGTCATTTGCCGTTTTCAGGAATGGGAAATCAAATAATGGAGATAAAAGTAGAGATCAGACTGGATAATTTGTTCTCAAACCAAAGACACTGAGTGTGTTTACATGCATCAGCATCACAATAACTCATATTCAGGATGCCAAAGTATTCCGTTATAATGTTAAGCTGCACTCCATAGTGTGCAATTATAAATTTATAAATATATAATTTCTTCTCTATTCCCAGCTACTATTTTAGAATCTGTACGGGGGAAGTGTGCCAGACCATTTGTTGTCCTAGTTGCATCTTCAAAGCATTTCTGTTACGATATATCAGTGATGGAAAGTAACCAAGTAAATTTACTGTACTAAAGTACAAATTGTGAGATATTTGTACTTTACTTGAGTAATTCCAACTTCCAATACTTCCACTACATCTTGGATCCAAATATTGTACCACAATATTTTGATGCCAATACTTTTGTACTTTTAGAATTTAGAATTCGGGACTTTTACTTACGTAACAGAGTATTTCTGCATTGCAGTATTGATGCCTTTACTTATAAAACATTTGAGTACTTTTTCCACCACTGCCAGATATGCTCTGGGTAAGAACGTCTGCAACATCTCAACCATGAGCGATATACACTGCTGTGGTGATATACACGGCTGTGGCTCAGGAGGTAGAGCAGGTCGTCCAATGATCCATGGGTCGGCGGTTCGAATCCCGGCTCCTCCTGTCTACATGTCGAAGTGTCCTTGGGCAAGACACTGAACCCCAAATTGCTCCCGATGTGCTGGTTGGTACCTTGCATGGCTTCCGCCGCAATAAGTGTATGAATGGGTGAATGTAATGCACGATCTACGTAAAGCGCCTTGGATAAAGGCGCTATATAAATGCACCATTTAATTGACAATTTTAGTGTCCCACATTTAGTTGTGACTACCTGACAAAGCAATATGGTCCTGTACTTTTAAGAGCCCATTATGTATGGCTTTGGCTTAGTTGAGAATTTAATTTAAGAGTAATAAATAGAACTGTAAACCTACGATGATGCCTTCTAGTTTACACAAATAGATGAATTGAATTGGCTAATTGAATGACAGGGTAGCTGGAATTACTCTTCACATACTCATGCACAAGTGTGCTCATGCACGCAGGCGCGCGCGCGCACACACACACACACACACACACACACACACACACACCCACAGGTGGGCTAACAAGCCTTTTGGTTATTGATTAGTCTCTCTACCTCTAGGTCAACCTGATGGCTGCTGATGCCCAGTACTGCTTTTCAATAATCATCAATGGCCATCAAATAAAGTGTCATCAGGAATGGATGCACAATTTATACCTGGCAAGTGGGCATTCACCTCCACGTTTGATCTTTTTAGGTACTCATCAACCACAAAACATGTAATGTAATCTTAATGTTGGTGTATGAATGTTGAATTGCCTGGAAGTGATTCAAAAAAGGAAACGTTGGGGCAGTTTATTTTGTAATAAGGAATGTGTAGTAGGGTCTATGCAAGGCTGACATTTCTGAACTTGTTTTTTTGAGTGTCCAGTGCCCAGTGAAGCCCTTGACTCACCTTTCAGACATGGATGAACACTATTAAGGTGTTAATGAGATAAGGGAGATAAAATGGGAATTATGGATTTATTTGAGAAATGGAATCAATAAAGACAGATTGAGTAAGAAAAGAAAAATAAGAAGAGAAAAAAGAAACGCAACTACCTGGCAGAATTGTTGAAGAAGTTACCCGGTAGGGTAACTTCTTCCGGTTGGACTTTTACTAGAGATTATGTCTGGGCAGGCACCAGTCTTTTGAAAGACACAAGGACATATCTTTGTCCTTAAGATGGCCTTCTAGCTGTATATCCCTGGAGGATGCAGCACTGTCTTGGACATGATGTGATGTTTATTTAAAATGATAACAATCACAACTTATTCAAGTGAGAACCGTATAAGGTTTATTCTACTACTGCATTATAATATAGAAGCAGAAATCTGAATAAAAAAACAGCTGTTCATCTAATCCTGCTATAGTGTTGAGTTCTGCTAGTAATAGCCTACATGGTTTGCATTTCACCTTAAAAAACGTGCAATAAACGTGTTGTAAATCTTTGATATAGGCCTACTAAGCAATTTCTATGTTTGAAATTTCAAACGCCTGAGGAGCTGACATTCTTGATGAATGTGAGAGGCTGGAAACACAGCAATTTCCAGTTCCTTTAAAGTCTTCTCTGCATTTTCTTATACAGTATAGCCTATTATCAGTTACAGTGGTCTCTAAGTCTCCGAGATAAAAGGGAGCTAGCACTGCCACATTTTGAAAAGGTGAATTTCTACTGTGTGTTAAAATAAAATAAATAAAAGTTCACAGAAAAGATTGAAATGAAAGCGTTTACAGCAGGTACGAGGAGGCCTTTTAATGATTATATTGTAAAAATAAAATGTTCTTTGTGATTTTATTTGTTTTGCATGTGAATTCAAGCGAGACTGAATTCAAAAGTTACAATGCTGCAGCATGCATGTTGCTTCATATTTAGTAGGCTATATTATATTATATATATTTTGCAATATTTTGTGTGCAACCGTTTGCAGCTAATTTGATCTTGAAAATTATCCTGTTTATTTTTAAGTTCAAATCTCGTATCACTTTGTGTGTTTAAGATGATTGTTTGATGATTGTTTAATATTTTGCATCAAAATATTGAGAGATTAAAAGAAATTGAATAGTTTTCCTTCCCAGCTGTGGATGTGGGCTCTCTCTCTCTCTCTCTCTCTCTCTCTCAAATACAGTGGTCACTGGTTCTCTGCTTAGGAGGTAGGCCTGGTTGGGGAAAGGAAAGGCCTATTCATAGTCCAGCTTTCGGTGATGAGGTGACCTCTTCAACGAAAACTCAACTATGTATAGGCCTTTAGCCAAATTTGTGACCAATCTGCGCAAAAATGCAAAGTGAAAAACCAATGCTTGCAATGGATTCAGAATCATGCAAAAACCCTAGTTTGACCCCTCACATGCTACTTAAAGCAGAATGAAAAATTGTACATTTTGCCTTCATAGATTGAGATGGTAGTGGTACCCCAACTTTCAGCAGCTATCACAAAGTTTCCCAAGAGAGTTGAGTTTGAACAATTTGAGAGATTTACACATTTGTGAAGAAAGATAAAAGCATTTATTTTGCAGATTGGTCACACATTTGGCTAATAACTTTCTGCTCCACAGAACAGCAGGTCTCCCCTTCTCGGTTGCCTGACAACCAACTACTAGCTAATCACAGCCGATCACAGCTCGAACGATCGCTCCAGGCGATGGGATCTACTGACTGGCGGTGGAATGATTTGGTAAAAACATTGAGACAGTCTTGAAAACAGTGAGGTAGAAATGATGTGGGTTGTTGTTTTTATCGCTGAAATAAGTTACGCGTCGTTAAATAAAATGACTTAATATTCATAATGAGCATTATTTTTTGACGGACAAAAGTTAATTTAAACTTCTGACTCTATAGAAATACACATCTTTGTCGTGGGAATGTCATTCTATATTGTTAATTATTCACCAATACAGTGTAGGGTAGAGTGGTGTCATTTGGAAAATCAATAGGGCAGACAGACAGCACGTTTTGTTTGTCCACTTGTGAGCGAGAGACAGATCGAGGGACAGAGGGTGATTAATCAATCATCCCCAGCGATGAGTTAATCAGGCTAAATACATGAAGTTACTAAAAGGCAGTCCTATAGCTGAGCTTGTCGAATAATTATTTATTTTTCAGATGATCAGAAGACTCAGAACATTAGACAGATATAGTAAAATAGAACCTGCACAAGCTGCGGCTGCACTTCTTTTTCTTTTTTTTTACCAGTACCACTGTCCGACAGCGGCAGTCCACCCACCCCTCGCCAGCCATCTATTCTCCAGACCTAACCTAGTAAATAGAAAAAAGACAGACATAAGAGCAGAGGTCGTCCAAGTTGAGGGAACGTATGATATCTCGCAGAAACGAAAATATGAACACGGGAGGCCCAGGACACTTATGCTGCGCGGCGTTGGTTGTGGTATTTCTATTGGGGATTCATCATTCTTCAGGGGATATTTCAGAAGCGTACAATTCTTCTCCAGTAGCTGATAATTCTTCTCCAGGAGCTGATGATTCTTCAGCCTCAAAAGCCTTCTGGCTCCTCAATGTACTCTTTCCCCCGAACGCCAAACCCATACCCCGAGAACCCACAAGTAACAGCACTGCTCCACCAGTTATCATTGGTAAGTAAGGCAAGCGATTGGGTTGTGTTTTTAAACTACTACTGACTTTGCCATATCTTATGTTTCCTTCATGCCCCAGTCCATTATGTTAAATGCAATAATATTAATTACCGGTAGGCCCTATGCTTCTTTTAGACAATTGCAATGCCAAGGGGGTGCATATAAGCAAGGAACCTTTTGTTCCATTTAGCTAGTTGTATTTAAGATTTATATATGTCCTATAGGCTATAGTCTTTTATCCGCTTTATTCAGAAGACTAACACAAATTTCTAATTTGTATTTGCGAATTTGTTTAAGATTAAATTAATAAGGTTATTAATATGAATCATGTTTTAATGTTTGTAAAGAGGATCGGTATTGCTCCCGCCACAACCATCTCATGTCCATGAATTTGATTACGTAGTTAAGTAGGTTAAGTAGGTCTATTGGGGGATTAATTAGAATATATCAATGAAGGGGTCAAAGCTTCTGCCAATATCCACAGGTCATCCGTGCATGCGCTGTCCTAGATTAGGTCTAGTAAATAGGTCTTGTAATCAATCAATCAATCTTTATTTCAGACTACATGGTCCATAACAATCAACAATACAACAGAAAAATAAAAATAAAACATACAGACACTCTCTCCAGTGATATATTATAGACCTATGATGCAAGAGTAGTCTTTCCAAGGTTTCATGCATCAGAGCAAGGCTAATCTCTGTTCATATTTACAAGCTGAACCTGATGTAAAGTACTGTACGTCATACATACACATACTGTACATACATAGCCTACATAGTTCACTGTCTATGCCAGTGGTTTTCAACTAGTCGTCTGGGGCCCACCTGTGGTCCTTGAGGGTGTTCCAGGTGGTCCCCAGCTAAATGACAGAAAGTTGGTAACCAAATGGAGTCTGGACCCTTTAATATAGATCTGTAACTCAGAACTCTTGAGAGTGTAAACCAATTGGTTTCATTTTACACTCCAAAGAGTTACATTTTTGTTAAACATCTCCACAATTTCTCTATACAATTAGAGAAAATAATAGCTATTTTTGATCAACGTTTGCCTGTTATCTCTCCCATACAGCATGGAATTGTAGACAATCTTAAATATTTTTTAGTTTGGGGTCTGAGAGGCTAAATCTCAACATCAAATGGTGGTCCGTGGCTCAAATGCTGAATAGATAATGGACCTTGATATTGTTGAAAACCACTGGCCTATGCTGTTACAGTAGTATGTGTGTCATCACTCATCAGTGTACTGTTTAAACTAGACACGTGTTCTAGTCAATCTAGTGTACAGTCAATATCACCCGCAAGCTCACGAGCAGATTAATCCTGGTCTCTTCTTTTCAATCAATAAATTCAGGTCTAAAAGCTGCCCTGTATTTCCAATCCTCTGACCATGTCCTTCCTTATCTTCTTAAGTTAAAATGTCACCTGCTCTTCTAACATACCATTATGTCATTAGTTGGGAGCTTTAAAATAACAGCACTCACCAGCAACATGAGAAACGACTAGAAAAGTGTGCTCCTCGCCAGGCCAGGTTGCCTACCAAGGGCCCACAAACGTTGGTCTTCTTGAATGGGATCTGATACATCTTGATCACATTACCCCAGAGATGATTGTATGCCCTACTGTATATGGTTAACCCATTTTGACCTGAGATCAGATTCTAAAAATGTCTTCTACATCCTGACAGTTTTCTGAAAAAGCTATGTTTCTATGTCGGTCATTCTTCGATTCTTCAAAAATAGCAGACCTCGCCACTCGGTGCCGCTCCATGAGCTTGTAGATCTGCTATTTTTCAATAGCTAAAGCATAACATAATGCTAACACCAAAAGGGGTTCCCGCCCAAAATGGGTTTTTAAAGAGTCCAAAGTGCGAATCGGCCACCAGGCCACCTAATATAGTATACCACCATGAGGCCAATGTGAAAAATGTATGGTGTCTCAAAACGCACATTAATGCATACTTTTTTTTTTTTTTTTTTTTTTTTTTTTGCGGCTTACGCCTTTTATTGATTTTTTGAAGGGACAGACAGTAGGCTGACAGGAAACGGGAGAGAGATGGGGGGATGACATGCAGTAAAGGCCGTGTCGGGTCCGGGAGTCGAACCCGCGGCACACTGCGACTGGATTACCAGTCCGGTGCCCAGACCGTTACGCTACGGCCTGGGCCATTAATGCATACTTTTAAGCATGTTTTTTATTTATTTAGCTTATTGATTATGCTCACCACATTATTGAAGATAGCTTGAGATTGGTAATCCAACTCCATACATTTTATTGCACTTATTTTTGTTCAAAGTTACCTATGTTTTAATGCATTTTAAAGTGCGTATTGGTTTTGAAAAGTAGACGAAAATAAGGAATTCAAGATCTGGAATAACTAATAATAAGTATACATTTTTTAATTGAAAATATGCAGAAAATGACTGTGTCCCCTGTGCTAATTTCCTGCACTATATCACTACTAATTTCCTTTACTAATCTGTCACTCAGAGCCCCCTGTCACCCTGTGTATAAATACCTTCATCCATTGCTTAAAATGTCATCCAGAGAATTATGCAAAGAGTGCACACAATTAACTGTGCATTTGAAATTTTGCATGCATTTGTCTTACAGTGCCAGGGAATCTGGGGAACCGTCTGGAGGCAAAGATAGACAAGCCCACTCTGGTCCATTGGATGTGTTACAAGAAAACGGAGGACTGGTTCCCCCTGTGGATCGACCTCAACATGTTCATGCCCATAGGTTTGGACTGCTGGATCGACAACATTAGGTAATATTTGTTGCTTAACCCATTCTGACCTGAGATCAGATTCATACGAGGTTTCCACTGGACACACATTGGTCTGATTGACCCATTCTGACCTGAGATCAGATTCTAAAAAATGTCAGTCGTTCTTCAATTTTTCAAAAAATAGCAGACCTACAAGCTCGTATCGCGCCACTTGGTGGCGCGATATGAGCTTGTAGATCTGCTATTTTTAAATAGCTAAAGCATGACGTGATGCTGACACCAAAATGGGTGCCCGTTCAGAATGGGTTAAGCTGAATTTGCACCCCACAATCCAGCCATAACCAAAATTACAAAAATAGTTAATCTACAAGCTCACAACAAGCATCGATCGCAATGCTTGTGAGCTTGTAGATCTGACACTTCCTCTTCTAAGGACATGCCCAAAAAAGGGGCCCAGAGTTAAAGTGATCAAATCAAAGTGGACAAACCTAATCTACAGTATACAATACATGAGTAATGGACAACATAGTGGTGAACTTCAGTAACCCCGTATCTACAACGTTGCCTGTTTACGTAGCTGATGTTTGACCCAGTGACTTTATGCAATAGAATACACAAATGTGTCATGACTCATGACCCAAGCCATACCATTTATACTAATACAGTTTTCCTCAAAACTATTCTGTGGGATGCTTTAATGTAATTCATTATCTGATAGAAAGAAATCGCACCCGTGTGAAGTGAGGGGCACTACTATATTATTAAACTCATGTTGATTAGGTGATGTAATGGTGATGTAAAAAACAACCCTTTTCCAATATCGAGAGAAAGGACGAGTACTTAGTCTTGTTGGCAGGGCCTTAACCAATGTTCATATTTACTTACATGATTCAGGATTGTTTACAACACAACGACTCACCGGGCATCCAACTCCCCAGGTGTACAGGTGCGCGTCCCGGGATTCGGACAGACCTACACCATAGAGTTCTTGGACTCTAATAAGCTGGCTGGTGAGATCTTTAGACTGTATTAAAGGTGTTTAAATCCCTATACGTCCCGGTGACTCGGTGGACTTTAACGCCAATGGCTTTCTCATCTGCAAATAACTCAAAGTCTATGTCTTGGAAATGTTTGACAGTTGTGCATTAAAGGTGATTGATTATGTTTTCTTAGTGATTTGTGGTGTTCCATTCCCCCAGGTTATTTTCACACAATGGTGCAACATCTGGTCAACATGGGCTATGTCCGCAATAACACTGTCAGAGGAGCACCCTATGACTGGAGAGTAACTCCGAGTAAGTGCATGTGCACACACACACACACACACACACACACACACACACACCAACAACAACAGCTCATGAAGAGCGTGATGTGACGGATGCAAGCATTACATGCTTCCTGCGTTACATGCTTCCTGCACGTTTC
Source organism: Protomyctophum parallelum (assembly GCF_964188405.1). Classification (NCBI taxonomy): domain Eukaryota; kingdom Metazoa; phylum Chordata; class Actinopteri; order Myctophiformes; family Myctophidae; genus Protomyctophum; species Protomyctophum parallelum. The sequence goes on from NC_139700.1 coordinate 5,913,030, forward strand.
TATAGTAACTGCGAGCTGCTGTCGCAATCATCTCATTCCGGCACAATTTGCGTCCTCACCTTCGTCATCAATGTTTGTGTCATGCAATGTTTTGTTTACACAAACACTCAAAGTTGTCCATTCATTTTCAATGGCATTTAATGTTTGTTGGGACAAAACTTGGGTTACATACACTGAAAAACAAAAATAGTAAAATACAATGAGATTTTTGGCCTCTGGCATTCAAGCTTGAACCTTGAGAAAACACTACACAGAAATAATTAAAATCACACCTGTGTGAACTGAGTAGTGCAACTCCATGTGGGGGTCCCCGGAACTTCCAGACCCACAGGAACACGGCTAAAAAACTAAAGTGCAACAGCTGTACAATAAATATAATACTAAATGTGTGTGCGCAATGCATGTCTGTGTGCATGCATGCACTGTTCAACATTCTGACAATTTGTGTGAGAGAGAAAATTGTGAGGTTCTCCAGATGGCATGACTGAGAATAGTGTTCGATTTGAACCCGGATGACTGTTGTACTTGATGATGCCCAGAGCATTCCTTATGCAGCAGCCATGCAATGTAAAGTGCCAACAATTTGCAATGCTGCGCCCTCAGATTTTATTGGGCAAGCCCAAGGGCAGTAAAGTTGCCAAACCAGACTGCGATGCACCCATAGACAAGATTTTGATTCTTTTGAGACACCTCAATAAGTGCACTCTGTGTTGTGTTTTCCTGGGGATGCTCCTGGTATAACAAACTGTGAATTCATCACCACACACACACCCTCTACGATCATTCCTATCTAAACCATCATTCATTCCCTGAAGAAGACCTTACGAGGTCGAAACGTTGGGTTTCCTCTTTTTAAATAGTTGTATGCATCGTGGCTATGAGCAGCCTTTTTGAGTGGTGCAACCACTCCTACAACCAGCAATGTCCGTGTACACCTATGTATGTATGTATGTATTTGGTTAAAATGGGTAGGGTTTAAAAAAAGGCAAGAGCTTGCTCTGGTGCACTGGCCTAAAAGTGGGTCCTTAAAAACTGCTAAAACTTCTGAAATGTATGTATGTAGGTATATATGTATGTATGTATGTGTGTATGTATGTATGTATGTACGTACCCATGTGGTCATGAGCACCAGTATATGACTATAGGGTACCAGTAGGGGGCGCCAGAAACAGAGAGAGTAATAGTGCTGCAATGTTGCCTGCTAATGAGAGAGAGAGATGGGGGGGGGGGGGGAGCTGCACCACTCAGTTCACACGGGTGTGATTTTCTTTATCTTCCAAGGCCAGCAGCCCCTCACAAACATGTGTGCGTGCGTGCGTGCGTCCTGTTTGTTTTATTGTTAAACTGCACACCCTGAAAAAAATCCCCAATGTTCATTTGATTCCGAGTGGAATGAACCCAAAGGTCTGTTTTAGTTAAATGAACACTGTGGGGTTTGCTGTGGAGTATTTCTCTCTAACTTCTCTCTGTCCCCTCTATAGATGAGAATGGAGAGTATCTCTCCAGGCTAAAGGACCTAGTTGAGGAGATGTACGAGACATACCAGCAGCCTTTGTACCTGCTGGCCCACAGCATGGGCTGTCACTATGTTCTTTACTTCCTCAACCACCAGCCGCAGGCATGGAAGGACAAATACATCAAAGGGTTCATCTCCCTCGGAGCCCCCTGGGGAGGCGCTGTCAAAACGCTCAGGGTCATGGCCTCAGGTAAAGTACAGGAAAGGGTAATGATGCAGATGCATATGTACATACATACTGTACTTTTAGTTGACCATCTTCACAATTTCTATTACAACGGGTGGTATATTGATAAACTAATCTTTTTTTCCCATTACAAGTTGTGATGTTTAGACTTTGCAATACAATTAATTATTTGGTATATATTCTGTGTTGGCTGTTGCAGGTGAAAATGATGGCATCCCAATGATCTCAAACATCAAGATCCGCGAAGAGCAGAGAATGGCAACAACTAATCCCTGGATGCTGCCATTTGAAGGGACATGGCCTGCGGACCACACCTTCATTTCCACACCAACCTTCAACTACACCCAGCAGGACTACCAGCGCTACTTCAGTGACATTGACTTTGAGGATGGCTGGTACTGCACCAAAATAATGAGTTCAACTTATAGGGTCACTTCACCCCTTTTGCAACCAGATCTTATTGTTATGCCTTTATTGATAGGACCGTAGACTGACAGGAAACAGAGAGAGAGAGAGAGAGACACGCAGCAAAGCTCGTCGGAATCGAATTCGATTCGAATCCCCAACACTTTGTCCGGCTGCTTAGGACATTGCTAATCAGGCCTATAGTAACCAAGTGGTCTGATATGGCTGATGCTTTCTGAGACCGTAAAGAAGCAGACAAATCGATGACAAAGCAGACCTGTCAATTCACAAGAGAATTGCTGTCCTAATGTAACTCTTCCTCAGGCGATTAGTTTGTAGACTCTCTAACGTAAACAGTGTTATTTTCTTCCCAGCATTAAGAGCACCGAAGTCTGATGTCAATATCGGTAGAGAGCGCTAAGTGCCTAAGTCCACAGGTTCATGTACTTTTTATTTGCATTGTAATCCACATAGGGGGATTTTAGATCTGCGTTTGAAAAATAAACAAATCATCCCGGCCGTTTCACTCATATGGATATGAGAAAACGCTAATGTTACTGCTGCTGAATTAGTTAAATTTTCGCAAGAAACAGACTGTATCAACGATACAGAGACACCTCCCTGACAGTATCGCTGAGACGGTTTGTTTATTTTTGGACCACAATGCTTATATGAGACGCTTTTAAGATGACCCCATGTTATTCTCCAAAACTTCCATGAACCAGAGGATGAGTGACTTCAGCACTCTTATTTGAGTTTTAGGTTAAAAAAATCCCACCCTGTGCAATGCGGGGCACTCTTGTCATCATACATCAAGTTATGTTATTGCCAATCAAGGAAGACGGTGGCCGTTGTTAGCAAATCAAATCAAGTCATATTTAGCGGAACTATCATCTCTTATCACCATACATCATCCCATACTGGCCAATCAGAATGCCTGTGATTGGTTAATTCTGGCCAATCAGAATGCCTGTTGCCTGTGATTGGTTAGCTGATCTGCTCATTTACATATGACATTTTCCCTTCAATGTCAATGGCGTTTAATGTTTTGATGTTTAATTTACGTCATAAAAAGCGGACATCTGACGTCATTTCGCCGTTCACCGTCAATGGCAAAACCTGAGACGGCCGGGGACAAAATTTAGCTGAAATTTTGACTGTAATTCTCTTACCGTGGATAATGGCAAATCTTGAGATGTGTGGCAAAAGCTGTTTATAGAAGGGGCTAGAGCCCCTTAAAAACAATCACACCCACGTGAAGTGAGGGGCGCTCTTATCATCGTACATCATCATGACATAAAATAGACATTATGCCTATTTGCTCAGATACTATGACGTAAAATTCTCCATTCATTGTCATTGGGAATACAATGTTTGTTTAAGACAAAGTTTGTGGACGGTAACTAAAAGCTGGATGTAGACATATACATTTTCACCATTCTAGAAACATATCAAAATGTTACTTGTGCATGATGTACATAAGTATACACTACATTTAACAGATTTCTGACTTTGATATGCGTTCCTTAATCCATTTCCATATGATACCCGTAGGTACATGTGGGAGGACACCAAGAACCTGACTGCTGATCTAACTCCCCCGGGTGTTGAGGTGTGGTGTATGTACGGCGTGGGACTGTCCACCCCGATAACTTATGTTTATGACGAGGAGTTCCCTAATGTGGACCCGGTGGACATTATATATGGAGACGGAGACGACACGGTGGACTCCCGGAGTATGGGTCTGTGTAAGCGCTGGGCGGGGAAGCAGGAAAAGCCTGTCCACGTCACAGAGTTCAGAGGGATGGCCCACCTGGACATTGTCTTCAACCACAAGGTGATCGACCTAATCCAGAATATCATGGAGGGAAATCCGGACAGCCCTGCAGAGGTTGATTGCAGAGATGGGAAATAGTCCATTTTGAAAAACCAAGCCACACCAAACTAACTGCTGATCAACCCTGACCCCTAGCTGTAAGCAACTCTAGATTCTGTTTTTAAGTATGTTGAATCTAGAATTGCGACACCAACCATTGACAGCCCATACATGCAAACATAAAAGTCCTATCTGATTGTGATAGACGACATAAAACTCACCAACATTGCATTGCAGCTGTATGGAAAGCTTGAACTATCCTCTTTCTATTTGCAAAGTGTTTGTTTCATACAAATCCACTGTAGACGTGTTGGCATTTGGAAGCGCTCGTTTTCAATAACACAACGTCCTGCTGCCTCCTGCATTATGTGCGACTGCGAAGCAGGTTGACAGTTGACAGTTGACAAGGACAGTTGCGACTGCGAAGCAGGTTGACAGTTGACAGTTGACATGGACAGTTGAGTGATTTCCAACGAGCACTTCCAAACTACAACTGAAAGATTGTCTAGTAAAGTCTTTGGTAATAGTTCAGGAAGTGACTGACAAGGGGGTGAGCAGGTATGGCCATATAAGGATGCGGAGACAGAGGTTTCTCTTATAGGCCACGGTTTTACTTGAGACACATTTACTGTGTGCTGTACAGAGAAAACACATAGAATACAGAATTCTGTGTCAGCAATAATAATTATCTCCAATAAAATAAAATAAAAATAAATCCAAATTACTTCAATAATAAATCGTATAATGAAATAATTCATATCCAAATAAGTCATCAATTAATAATAATAATGATAATAATGGAGGCCTACGGTATAGCTTGAAAGCATAAAGTTCAATTTATATATATATATATATATATATAAATATATATATTTATATCGCCTGAGACACTCGTTGGTAACTGGAATGTCTGCTGCTCTGTGCCTGGTGGTTATCCTAGGGGTGTTGACAGGAGGAATGAACGCCTGGTCCTCTTGCCGTTTAGCTGGAGTTTGGACCTCAGAGTCGACCTGGGCATCGTCTTTGTCGTTCATGTTCTCCTCCACCTGTTCCTTTTCTTCAACCGATGACACATGGTCAGTATTACTGCGAGTCCTCCTGTTTGTTGGAGCCCTCTGGGTGGCCCTGCGTTTGGATGGGGTGGTCAGAATGGAGCTCCCCGGGAGACTGCTGTTGACTGCCGTCTCATCTTCAGGTTGAATTTTTGCAGGGTATGCCTCTTCTACGAGCAGGTGAGGCAGGAACCACAGAAGCTGTGTCCAGACCCTCCTCTTTCCCCCTGTCCTCCAGGACAAGCCAGATGAAGGTCTTTCGGGTCCTTGTACTGTAGTACTCCGTGTGGGTGTTGAGACGGCCTTACATAAAATAGCTCATATCTCAAAATAAACATATCTATGGTGGATTTTTATGAAACAAACACTTTGCAGATAGAGGATAATTCAAGCTTTCCGCACAGATGTTGGTGAGTTTTAACATTGTTTAATACAGAAGACTTTTCTGTTTGGATGTATGGGCTGCCAATGGTTGGTTGGTGTTATAAATCTGGAATTGCTTGCGGCTATCTGGCCCCTCAGGCCCATAAACTGGCCTTTTAAATCAAAGTTTGCCTAATGACTTTAAATATAGTGAGTCTGTTTCACTTGTATCACCTGTATTTTTTTTGTTCATGGGTCTTCAATAGGGGGGCCGGACCCCTAGGGGGGTCCTCAGAGTTACTACAGGGGGGCCGCCAAATCCTTTTACATTAACCACCTGAACCCTAGCATCCCTATTCTTCCCTATTCTACGGAACATTCCCGACACAACAGCCAATCACAAGTTTGTTGTGAACTTGTAGCATGGCTTTTTTCAACAAAGAGGTTTCGTGTAGAGGGGAAAAGCTCCCAACCAAGCACAGAGCCAAAGGAAGTTTACCAAGTATTGATGGTTTAAGTGGTTAAATGTATTAAATACACACACAACAACAAAAAACACTGATGATAGTCAATGGAGCTATCTATGAAGGGGTTTTTTTTTTTACACACAATTTTATACAATATAGTGGGGGTCCCTGATTCATTTCTGTCTCAGCTAAGGGGGGTCCTTGCCCTGGAAAACGTTGAAGACCCCTGTTGTAGTTACTGTAGTCTTTTTAGTGACAGTATTATAAGTAAGTATTTATGTGACAAAGCAAATAATGTTGACAAATCCAGATAATGTGAATTTGTTCATAGGGAAAGCTGCATTACTGCTAGGAATAGGATTGCTTAAGTACTTCAGTGTTTACAACTTGTTCTGCACCAATAACATCATCCACCCTCTCCCTTGTCATAACCCATAACTACCAGTACCAGTAGCCCAATAATGGCTGTTATATTAAATGAAATGTATGAAATATCACAGCCATTCTAGGGCTAAAAATACCAGCAAGGTGCCACAAGCACTGTGCCTTTTAAGGATGTTGTTATGTAGATCATGTGATGTTAATGTTTTATACTGCTGTCATATATGGACTGTGTTGTTGCATGTTCCCGTGAATTAAAGTAACCTTTATTATAAAAACAAAAACAAAACACTGGTGTTAACTGATTGTAGCGGTAACTTGCATCTCTGTTTTGGCTTCCTGAATTTATTTTTCTAGTATCTAGTTCTAGTGATTCCAAGAGTGTCATCTGAGGTTGACTACTTCTGAGTTGATTGGGAAACTAGTGAACATGACGCTCGATCGATTGCTCTGTAATCGGTTGTACCTTGTGACTGGCGATCATCGTCAACAAACGGAAACTACTCAGTGCTGCTCATTGTTTTACGCTTACAACGAGCGTGAGTCTGTTTTGTTTTGTGAGTAAATCGCAGCAGCCTTGTACTTATTGTCGCTTGGCTCCAGACGCCACGCAGTAAACGTGAGCATGTCGCTATGAGTGAAGAAGACTGGGGACCATGGCGAGTTGTTGCCACATGATGATAACCCTCTCTACGCTGCTCGCAGTCTTGTTGCTGTTGTCTTCGGCGGTGGCTAGGAGCAACGCAAAACCACTACAACAATGCAAGAACTGTCGTCAGACCGACAGACCTCCCGTGGTCCTCAGTAAGTGCATTGATGACCGTTGTCTTTGGTGTTAATTGAACGAACGAACGAACGTACTATTTTCATCTTGGGTTTCACATTCTCTTGCTAGGGGCGGTGTAACCATAATGTCTATGGGTGTAACTGTCTTGAGCACCATCCCCTAGTTAGTTAGACACCCTGATCTCAGCCAGTATTATTGGTCCAACAAACAGTCTACTTACTGTTCTGCTACATTAGCCATAGCCAGGGCCCAGGGATGGGGAAAGGTACTCTTGACTCTAGTATCATTGTACTTGAGTAAAAGTAGCAATAACACTGCAATATATAAATATTCTGTTACAAGTAAAAGTCCTAATTTCACTTTTTACTTGAGTAAAAGTACAGAAATACCGTATCAAAATGTACTTAATGCACCAAAAGGACAGATTATGTTTTATTGTAGTAATAATCGAAATCTACAAAGATGATGTGATGAGATGATGTAGTGTAGTGGAGTGGAGCAGAAGTAAAAGTATTGGAAATTGGAAGTACAGTACTCAACTAAATGTGGGCAGGAATACTCATGGTCTTATGATTTATTATACAGGGTTAGCACCCTGATCTCACAACATGCATTATATTTCCTCTCTAGGTTAGGATAAAATTTGCCTTTTCCTGACAAAGGTTATTTTAATTTTGCTATAACGTCTTAAAACCTAATCTACCCATAACTTTATCTAATGTCAATATGCCATTATGTGCTATTTCCCCACTCTTTCAACAAAAGGGCCTTTGTTTGCTTAGTTATAGCCAAGTTACAAATCTGTAAATCTGTTTTTGTATTAATAACTGACTGTAGTCTGAGGCAGCGAGGCGATGTGTATTTTTGACATGCTGGATGTGGCATCCATGTTTTTGTAACAGAAATCCCTAATTAGTAATTACTATACTATTACTATGCTATGTGCACACAACGTATATTACTGCAAATGTACACATTATGAAAGGTATCATATGATCAAAAACAGTAATAAGCTTTGCTCCTATTCCTAGTTCCAGGGGACTTGGGGAACCAACTGGAAGCCAAGCTGGATAAGCCCAGCGTGGTCCACTACATCTGCTACAAGAAGACCGACACCTTCTTCACGCTCTGGCTCAACCTGGAGCTCCTAGTCCCTGTAGCTATAGACTGCTGGATAGACAACATGAGGTATCTTGTGTAGTGTGTACAGTATGTGTACAGTACATGTACAGTATGTGTGTGTCTGGCGACTGGCTGCACACCTCTCTCTCTCTTACTTTCCGAGTCTGACTGCACACCTCTCTGTCTCTTACGAGGGTGAACTTGTCTGTCTTTTCTACTTTGACTGCCGTGTGCCGGCCTGTGTCTTGATTGTTTACTTTTAATACTGAATGTAGCTTTAATAAGAGACTTATTGTCGGTATCATCCGGAGCACGTCAGTCCCCGTTTCACAATGTGCTGGATAGCTGAGGTGGAGTGCAACACCTACCATCAGCTCCCAGTTACTTACCACACAACTTGCCGCACCCAAGGCGGCCTACTACTCATACACTGAGTTGGCGGTTCCCGGGATCGAACCCATGACCTTGTGGTCATAAGTTGAGTGCTCTACCGACTAGGTCGACTACCCAGACACTGAACTTTAATAAAACAGACAATCCAGACACCTGGACCAGAAGTGTGTAAATAAATCCACAAAAACATCTTTGAATTCCCTGATTACTTGACAAAGTAATCGATAGGATAATAGATAATTGATGGTTGCAGCGCGAATGGATATGGATATGACCCTGCTGACCAACGCTGTGTGAGAGTTATCAGTCTACACTAAATACACTAACCTTTGAACAAAAAAGATAAATCCACGTCAACAACATGCATCTACACATATAGGGAGATAAGGAGAGGGAGTTTGGGTTGAGAAGGACAATTCTTTTTAAGCTATCTTAAGCAAATAATGACCACAGGTCATGTAAGTTCGTAAGTAAGTTGGAATCAATCTTATGGTCGATCTTAAGTCGCTCTGGATTAAGAGCGTCTGCTAAATGCCTAAATTGTAAATTATGAATTATGGTTGGTATCAGCCGAGAACAAGGGTGTCTTATCAGTGATCTAGTCTAGACTGGGAGATGGATTTCTGTGAGGTGAAGCCTGACACCTAAAAGAACCTTTTCGGTGTTATTCGATCTGATGAAGATCGAATGAGATCAAAACGGTGACGAGCAATAAAACTTCAGATAGTTCTGTTTGTCTTGCACCTGGGCCACAGATGTGCGTGCACTACCTTCTTCCTGTGAAAGCCTAACGCCTACCATCAGCTCCCAGTACTTTATGGCAGGTCATGTTAGTTATACTCAAGACGTCCGTGCTACTCATGCACTGAGTTGGCAGTGCCGGTGATCCAACGCAGAACCTTATGGTTCCAACTCTAAGGCCATTGCTCTACCTGTCCTATACTGTACCTACAGACTAGTACCTCCAATATGGTCCACATATTGGAGGTGGTGTATTCAAGCTTTATTCAAACCAAACAAAGGTCTGAGCCCTGAATGAATAACACTTAACTAAAATAATTAAATAAACAGTTGACTAAAATAAAATGAATATTCAATGTGTCAAATTCTACAATATTAACCCATTCTGACCTGAGATCAGATTAAAAAAATGTCAGTCGTTCTTCGATTTTTCAAAAAATAGCAGACCTACAAGCTCGTATCGCGCCACTCGGTGGCGCGATATGAGCTTGTAGATCTGCTATTTTTCAATAGCTAAAGCATAACATGATGCTAACACCAAAATGGGTGCCCGGTCAGAATGGGTTAACATGAAGTAGCCCTACAGACTCAAGGAGGTGAAGTTGGAGTGATACTGATCAAATTCTAGTTCCTTTATAGACAAATATAAAGGAACTAGAATCACAATAGGCCTAGGTTACAGTTCCTTTTTAGGCACAATTACTGCTAATGTTACAGTATGTCAGATTTCACATTGTAACTGTCATAGGTGAAGGCGCGCTCTACTCAGGGAGTCAAGTTGATAGTCTCTGTAGCTGATGGGTGCAGATTCTTGAAGATCAGTGGAAAAAGGGAATATCCGCACTCTCTTAATAAAGTTTGAGTTTCTTTATTTCATGAAATCACACAGTCCACCTAGAGAAACGAACGCGTTTCGGCACGCAGGCCAATTCCTCAGTGTTTCAAAGCGCTGAGGATTTCACACAAAAAAGATTTCACATTGTCACATTTCTTACATGGCTTTGTTTGCAGATACTATGTCGCTCTGGATTAAGAGCGTCTGCTGAATGCCTGAATTGTATGTCTAATGAGCTTGTGTCATAAAAAGTGGTAAGAGTTTGCTGTAACTTTGTGGAACTAAATGTGTGTTACAGACTAGTTGCCACATTCAGTTCCTCCACAGATGCATGGGGCTGTAGACCACTAACAACCTGTTATCTGCCATTTCCTGTTTGTGCATACCTACACGTTTTTTGTGGCTTTTGCCTTTTATTTTATATTTATTATAGAGGGATGTCAGGAAATGGGGAGAGAGATGGGGGGGGGTGACATGCCGTAAAGGCCGTCGGGATCGGGAGTCGATCTGCCAGACACTGCCAGACTTAAAGACTTAGGGCTGTATTATAAGTACCAGGTCTTATTCCCTAACTTGAGTAAACTAAAGACCTGGAGGCGTGATCAATGCTCTTTGGACACTCAGAATAGCCAAATGGCATTGATCACGCCTCCAGGTCTTTAGTGTACTCAAGTTAGGGAATAAGACCTGGTACTTAAGACACGCAAAATACAGCCCTTAGAGCCTTAGACTACCGGCCAAGATGCCTGGACCGCTGAGCCACGGCCCAGGCCATACCTACACGTTTTTTGATTGAATACTTTTTTTCTTGATTGAATACTTTAACCCATTCTGACCTGAGATCAGATTCTAAAAATGTCTATTACATCCTGACAGTTTCATTATTAACCCATTCTGACCTGAGATCAGATTCTAAAAGTGTCTTCGATTTTTCAAAAATAGCAGACCTACAAGCTCGTATCGCGCCACTCGGTGGCGCGATATGAGCTTGTAGATCTGCTATTTTTAAATGGCTAAAGCATAACATGATGCCAACACCAAAATGGGTGCCCGGTCAGAATGGGTTAATAGTTTAAATGTAAACAGTAAGACCGGTACAGTAAGTAAGGCTAAAAGGATAACAGAAGTCCTGGGGAATTGTTTCCATTGCTGTCCTAGGTATTCAATTCATCAACACATGTATTTCTTCATCAATCACTCAATAGCCACACGTAGTAGGGTTGTCACAACTATTACATACTCGTCTAATTGCGATTATCTGAGGTAATTATTATGTCATAATTGTCATAATCATGTCCATGTTGAAAAATGTTCATACAAAGCAGAAATGGCTGATCTACAAGCTTACAATGCGTCACTTATTGACCTGTTGTAAGCTTGTAGATCAGCTATTTCCGCAGTAATGTAGAACATTTATACAAAATGCCCAAATGCCAGAAATGTCTTGGTACATTGCAGTTATTTGTTATATCTGCACTGTTCACTTTGTTATTACAAAGCCTAAAAGTCTAAGGCAAATGGAATTGTAATTTATATTCATAAAGTTCCAATTTCCAAAGCCCTAAAACACAATGAATTAAATCACAATTATTTGTGTGACAATTTATCACCAACTTAACCCATTCTGACGGGGCACCCATTTTGGTGTTAGCATCATGTCGTGCTTTAGCTATTGAAAAATAGCAGATCTACAAGCTCATATCGCGCCACCGAGTGGCGCGATACGAGCTTGTAGGTCTGCTATTTTTGAAAAATCGAAGAACGACTGACATTTTTAGAATCTGATCTCAGGTCAGAATGGGTTAATCAGACCAGTGTGTGTCCAGTGGAAAACCTCGTATGAATCTGATCTCAGGTCAGAATGGGTTAAATGTGTAATCGTGACAGCCAATTGAGTGATTGTTGCCATTGGGACATATGGCTGTGTTGTTTAAGATTCTTAGAACAGCTGCGTAGATCAAATATAGGGCAGGAGGTAACACGATGTGACCTGTAGTAAACTTTCAACTGTTTACCTAGAAGTCGGGCCAGAGTATGAAGAATCAGCCGGGACCATAGATCACAGAATGTTCTTCTCTGTTCTCTGTTTCCTAATCACATTTCTGTTTTTGGTTTGTGTGTGATTGTGCGTGTGGGACTTTAACCCATTCTGACCTGAGATCAGATTCATACAAAGGTTTCCACTGGACACACACTGGTCTGATGAACCCATTCTGACCTGAGATCAGATTCTAAAAATGTCAGTCGTTCTTCGATTTTTCAAAAAATAGCAGACCTACAAGCTCGTATCGCGCCACTCGGTGGCGCGATATGAGCTTGTAGATCTGCTATTTTTAAATAGCTAAAGCATAACATGATGCTGACACCAAAATGGGTGCCCGTTCAGAATAGGTTAAGGATCAGCCTTGACCATAGGTCACACAATATTATTCTCTGTTTTCCACGTGTGTGTGTGTGTGTGTGTGTGTGTGTGTGTGTGTGTGTGTGTGTGTGTGTGTGTGTGTGTGTGTGGTACTTCTTCTTATACCAGTTAGTTCTGACTTCACATTGTGATCGACTGAGAAGTGTTTTATTGAGATAACAACACTCAGACACTGCCTCTCTATAAATATGTCACCTTATTTATCTTTAGGCCTGTCACAATGATTACATAATGAATTGTCTTATTGCAATTATTTTGTTTATCCTTTCCATGTTGAAACATTTTCATACATTAAAAAAAGCTGAAATATCCTGGTCTCTAAACTGCCTCCCCCTGGCCAGCCGGGGCGCCTGATGGAGGGGAAAGGAACTGGTTGGAATAACGTGTTCCTTCCACGCGCTACGTCCAACCAGGGAAACTCCCCCCTGTCAGCTGTAAAGGAGCGACTTGGACACTCATGCACGAAGGAAGCATGAGTTCAAGTCCGGATGCTCTCCCCAGGTTGGCGGAGGGTGTGTAGAGCCCAGGATCACATTAGATAATTGACACAGGGGTGAAAAATGGGTTACGAAGTCGTGGGATAAGAATTATAGAGGGGAAAAGAAAAAAGAAAGCTGAAATAGCAGATTTACAAGCTTACAATGTGATGCATTGTTGCAAGTTGTACCCTTGTAGATCAGCTATTTCCACTATGTCTTTTAAGTATAAAAATAATGAAAATGTCAGTAATGTCTTTGTATATTTCAGTTATTTGTCATACTGTATGTACCCTGTGCATTTTTTAATTACCAGGCAAACAGAAATGTATTCTTTATTCATTCATTCCAAAGTTCAACGCCAAAAACACATTGTTAATCGCAATTATTTGTGAGACAATTAATTGAATTTTGTAATCCTGACAGTCCTATTTATCTTATTGTACCTGTAACCTAATGATGACGCTGTCAGAAACAATGCAATGTTAAGCAGCATCAGGAATTAGTCTTCTTTGTGGAACAACAAACTTCTATCGACACGCTTGTTTTTTACACATTGATTATAAAACGGGCATAATAATTGCAGAAATACATTTTAGGTTGTGCTATAACCAGAAATTAAATTAAATTGTTTGCCTCGTTCCTATGACTTCAACACACCAGTGTAACATTAACATTAACTCCCATAACTCCCAACTCCCATTACCTCCCTCTTGTGTATTATTGCTGCTTAAACATATCAATTAATTGTGGATAATGGATATGTTCAAATAATCAGTCCAAATCAAATAATGCTGTAAAGCTGCTAATTACCGGTAATAAATTAAAGATGTGAAATCTCCATCTCCATTATTTATATACTTTTATACACTTTTTCTGCACACGGGGAAATTGATATGAATGAATAAATAAAATCCTTTAAAGTTTGTGGTTTGTGTGTTTGAACGCAGACTGAATTACAACAGGACCACCCATCTCAGCTCTTCCCCACCTGGTGTGGAGATTCGTGTCCCAGGGTTTGGAAAGACTGGGACAGTGGAGTACTTGGACCCTAGCAAACACAGCGTGGGTCAGTTTGAGACCAAAGGCCTTTTCCCTCACCACACAAACGGTGTGGCAGAGCCAGAATGTTAAATACATATATATATAAATAGTTAAGCAGATTACCTTTATACGTCAATGTTCATTGGCTAGTGTATGTATTGACCAAAGGACTGTTCTTATTAACTATTAATGCACTTTGACTTTGTGAGCTTGTAGATCGGCTATTTCCGCTATCTTTTGAAAAATAGTATAATAATTTCTTTGTATATTGAAGTTATTTGTCATTTCTGCCCTGTGAAAATGAAGCCTAAAAAAACATACATTTGTTCCAATGTTCAATGCAAAAAAGGAGAAAAAAACACAATTAAACTTGTAATCGTGACAGCCATATTTCACACGTGTGCATGTGTGTGTTTGTGTGTGTGTGTGTGTGTGTGTGTGTTTTCTAGGCATGTATTTCTTTACTATTGTCGAGGCACTGGTGGGTTGGGGCTACACTAGGGATGATGACGTTAGAGGAGCTCCCTATGACTGGAGAAAAGCCCCTAGTAAGCGCGCGCACACACACACACTACTACTTCTCATTGCCAAAGCCTCATTTTTTCCCCCTTCCATCTACACTACAGTATGTTTCCTGAAAATGTCTTTAATATAATGTTCTGTCTCTGTCACTCTCCCAAGATGAGAATAAAGAGTATTTTCTGGCGCTTCAGAAGATGATTGAGGAAATGGCAGAGAAGGCCGGTGGTCCTGTGGTGATTATTGCCCACAGCATGGGCAACATGTACACCCTGTACTTCCTCAACCATCAACCCCAAGTCTGGAAGGATCGATACATCAAGGCCTTCGTCTCTCTGGGACCGCCCTGGGCCGGAGTGTCTAAGACCCTGCGTGTCGTTGCCTCCGGTAAGGGACAGACTGTCATTGTATTCTTGTCCCCATTTCCAGTACCGAGCATGCATAGTTTGCATACATTTTTAACCCATTCTGACCTGAGATTCATACGAGCTTTCCGCCGGACACACACTGGTCTGATGAACCCATTCTGACCTGAGATCAGATTCTAAAAATGTCAGTCGTTCTTTGATTTTTCAAAAAATAGCAGACCTACAAGCTCGTATCGCGCCACTCGGTGGCGCGATATGAGCTTGTAGATCTGCTATTTTTAAATAGCTAAAGCATAACATGATGCTGACACCAAAATGGGTGCCCGGTCAGAATGGGTTAATATTCGTGGCCCCTGTGTGAATATCATCCATCGAACCTGCCATTGAGAGACCCAGTGCTATGTAAATGGTGCATTTATATAGCACTTTTATCCAAAGCACTTTAAATAGATTGTGCATTACACACAGATCTAGTAAACCATGCATGGCACCAACCTGCACATCAGGAGCAATTAGGGATTCAGAGTATTTGCTCAAGGACACTTCGACTCTAACTCCGGGGGAGCCCGGAATCGAACTGGTAACCTCACGGTTCCCATCCGGCTGCTCTACCCCTGAACCACTGCCACGTCTTTGTGAAAGGATTGGCACGTTTTGACTAGAAGTTACTTGAATTTCTTATTTTCATCTCATTAGGTGATAGTAACCGTATCCCAGTGATCAGCCCATTAAAGATCCGTTCCCAGCAGCGTACTGCTGTCTCCACCACCTGGCTCTTCCCGTATGCCCACACCTGGCCCAAAGATCTGGTCAGTGTTTCTTTCCTTCCTTCTGCTCAATGACAATTTTAACTGATTAATCAAATTCAGCAATAAAATAAAAAAAGGACAACCATAGGGCTGCTTATTGTAAACACATGATGATCATGATCAGAGTAATGATAATGGACAGCTGATTTCACACCATTCGCAACAATGTTCCTGTTTTCAGGACCATTGTTGTTTGTCTTTTCCAAAGCATCTGGATGAGTGAAATGCAATTGCAAAGCAAAAAAACAAATAAAATGACGTGTCTCTCCCAACCAAACAACCTCCAGGTTCTGGTGCAGACACCCACCGTTAACTACACCGTGCTGGACTACAAGCGTTTTTTCACTGACGTAGGCTTTGAGGACGGCTGGCTGATGCGGCAGGACACCGAGCCCCTGGTGGCTGACCTCACCCCTCCCGGCGTGGCCGTTCACTGCTTGTATGGCAGCGGCGTCCCCACCGCCGAGACCTTCCAGTACTCTGACAAGTTCCCCGACGTAGAGCCCACTGTGGTGTACGGGGACGGGGACGGAACGGTCAACCTGCGGAGCGCCACCCAGTGCCGGCGGTGGGTAGGGCGCCAGAAACAGCCAGTGACACTTCTGGAGCTGCCAGACAACGAACATGTAAACATGCTGCTGAACGTCACAACTGTGGCTTATATCAAGACTGTACTTTTTTCCCCTTGAAGCTGGCGGACTTGAGTTACTTGGCTCACGGATTGGAAGACACAGCCTCTCTCTCTCTCTTTCACATACACATATACAGTAGAGAGCCATATGAAGCCAATCATATGATACATACTGTAGTGTAGATGGAGACCTGGAAGGACAGCTCATCAGATTTTGGCTGAATCCTATCTTTCTATTTTGAGGACATGTGATCTTTACTGCGCTAGCCTCAGTAAAACATGTCAGATGTTTTTCTAGTAAAAGCACGCTCCCGACAAACAATGTATTGGCAAGTGTTGTCAGATTTTCACATGTCGTCCTCACAGAAGAATGATGGGATTCTGGCCGTTACACATTCACAAAGTTGCCCTTTAACTGCTACTGTAATACTTTATGCCACACACTGACCAGGAAAATATATTTGACTATTTATATATTGTCTTTTAATTTAAACGTTATAGTCCTAATGACATAAGTCATTGTCAATTTTTTTACTGTTGATCAAAATAATAGATTTTTTATATTGGTGTGATTTTTTTTAAATAATCCCAGATTTTATCTTATACATCCTTTATGTAATGATACATACTGTAAGTATGTATCATAGCAAAACCCAGAGTGCCATGTATCAATAGGAAAACTTGTTTAGCTTTAGTCGAAGCACATCTTTCTACCATGTCCAGTACAGTAGTCTCCAAGACCACTTGGATGCAACCATGTGGAAAATGTATGTTACCAGAAAAAAAGGAAAAAAAAGTTAAATTATTTTATATCAAGAAGACAGTGTTTTATTTTGTCAATTATGTTTTGCATTGAGCCAATTTGGGATACAGGTCTGTGATTCTTTGCTTTCCATGTTCAGTTTTATAACATAGTTAGGTTACTGAAGGATTTGAACCATACGATCAAATATGTACGTTTTGTTTTATATTTTATTTCTTAGATATGAGAATGTAGACAGTAGAGAGAGATGTGAGAACCTGGTCAGATTTGAACCCGGGGTCCTCGCAGTCCACAGGTCTGTGCACCAACTGGTTGAGCTACCAGACATGCCAAATATAGTTAATAACTAGACTGAAAATGTTTTTTTTGCAAATAATGCACTCATTAAATGACCCCTATGAAATCCTCAGGACTGAAATCAGTCCCCAGGACTGAGAACTTTAAGCCCTGAGACTATTACTCTATTGTTAATGTTTATTAACCTCAAAAAGTAGTTTGACATTCACATGTGGCACTTTCTTCACAAGGCAAATGAAAGAGGAGCCTTTATTCATCCATTTAAAGCAGTTCTGTTTTATAGGATTTGTTTTTTTCCTCATTACGGAATACAAAGATCAATGAAACATAATGAAGATTATGCTCATGCATCCTACTGTTCATTACAGATGACTCCTAGTCTTTCTATTTTGTGATTCAACAACTCTTTCCCATCACATTCCTCCAGTTCTGCTTTTCTACTTCTATCTTTTCAATCTAGAATATTAATGAAGATGGAGCCAGGACTTAAGGTATGTTTAAAACACATTTCCTGTCCCTGTGTCAGATTGTACTGTGCCATTATGTCCTTTGTAGGCCAGACCACGGTCATCTCTACTGGATATCACTATTGCTGAGAACTATCAAGCTATGTGCTGCCTTCTATTAAGTCAAATGTGATTGCAATTTGCAAATAATACATTGTACAAATACTTGTATCTGAAGGGGATGACATGAATGGGGTGCATTCACCCATATAAACAAATGATATGTATCCCACTGGTTAATTATAGATTTTAGGAAGTTTAAGGTGCCACTGGAAACCTTTGAGTAAAACCTGACTATGTTAACATAACCTCTCCGTCATCCATTAGTGCTGCTCAGACATAGTCAGGTGTAATTGTGTCATTGTTTCAGTCGTAAGGCTTGTGAAGGTTTAAATGCAAATATTCTGTAGTCAAAATATAGCCTGCATTGGTTCTATACAAGAAAGTAACGTCTGTATGTATGTAGAAAACAACATTTGGAAACATAATAAAGCATCCATATCCAACATACAAATGTTTGATTTAAACTTGATTCTCTTTGGTTGTTGCACATCAAAGATGTATGAGAAGGATTATAAGGCGTTCCTGCATAACCTGAATTCTGTTCTACAAGGTCTTATTAATGTGTTAATTCTAGATATGCATTTTTAGGACACAACAGTTTACGGTTTTCTATTTCTTATATATATATAATTGTTTTTATTGTTCATACCGACAGCAGTTGTACAATAAATGCAGTATCTCACAGGGAGAGCAAAGAAAAAAGGAGGGTACAAAAATGTATATATCTTTGCCTTGGAGGACAACCCCACACCCCTTCACCCGTCCCTCCTACCCGACAGTGACACTTAGGATTTGTTCCATTATAAAAAAATATATATATTAAAAATGTGCCCTGGTAGCAATTCTGACTGAATTGCCTGTAGGTCAGGCCTGTTCTCTAGAGGGAGTTGCTCAGAGGAAAGCTGAAAGTCTTGTTTCCCGCTCTGCAGCGCAGCTCCTGACAGTCCAGTAGGAAGGTTCCTTCCGCGGGGTCATCAACTAACGTCTGAGCAGAAAGACAAATCTGTAAACTAGTGTATACTGTATGTATGTACAGTATACTAGGTTGTGCAGATGTGTGTATAATGTGGTTAGTTTTGATTGAGGCCAAGACAAGCCAGCATAGTCTCTACTGAAGAACAAGTAAGAAGAAGAAAACAAGGAAAGGGTCAAATTGAATTATGATTATAAAAGGTTTTCATTATAATGGTTAGTGTAATGATCATCAGGCTGTTTCCCACGTTATGCACGAAGGAACATTATATCATTGTATTCTTTTGACACGACATGGACATGGTGTCCAAGACAATTACTGTTAAGTCTCACAACTTGAGGGCAGAAACCTGCTTCTAGCCCATTACTGGTACTGTAACTTTGGATTTAGGACCGCCAGTTTAGGAGGAAAGATGTAATGGTACTGTTAATCAAACAGTTGCTTGCCATTCATCACTATAGTAGGACCAGAGTCCAGACTGACCACCGCGACGTGAAGTCATGTTGTAGTTTTCTGTGGTCTCCTTCACAGAACACTGGACTATGAATAGGCCTTACGAGGTCACAGTACCTGCAGTTCTTGAAGACACTCTTTAATCTGCTCTGTCACGTCTCCAACACACCAGGCCAGACTCACATGGAAAGATGGATTCTAGGAGAGAGGGAGGAAAAGTAAAGTAAATGGACAGGGAAAGTATGGCACCTGTACGGATTTAGTTGCAAAAAAGAACCAGATTCTTGTAGTCTAAGAAGCGATCTGAGACTCCCTGAGTTGGCGTCGGCTAGTCCGCGCACTCACATTTATGCTTTTATTTATAGGAACGTAGACTGACAGGAAACGTGGAGAGAGATGGGGAGTGACACGCCGCGAAGGTCGTCGGGATCAACATTTGCGGCCCATGTGCCCGGACCGCTATGCCAGTGGCCCGGGCCTTCTTAAGCCTGGTTGAGATGAGGATCAGTTACAGTTACCTTGTAGAAGAGGTCCAGGCGGAACTCTTTCATAGTTCTGTCCACCACTCGGACCAGTTCTAACAACTGGGTATGTGCAGTAGACACTTCCATCCCCAGAAATGTCCTGACAGACGCAAAAAAGATCACACAAACATTGTCAGTACTAGTCAGGGAATCAAACATACAACACAGACAGGGAACTATTCCTCTGCATGCATAACGCCCTCCCGGTGAAAGTTGTTGCTGGTGAAAAGAAGTGGATGCTGGCTGACTACATGTATACACAGAGGAGACAGGTGGTCTACACCCTCTCCAAAATCAACAGTAGGGTTTTACAGTAACAAGAACTAACAACTCAATTTGGGAGACATTTTAAAAAGAACAAATACTTGATCTAAATAAATAACTAAATAGATTCTTATTTATCCAGTAAGTCGCTTATTTATACAAATTATGGTATAACAACAGGATATAGAGGAGGCTACACTGTATAGAAAACTCACAAAGGTCTTGACTGTACCTTGTCCTCTCAGCATTGGAATAGACTTTCAAGCGTCCCGCTGAGCACACAAACCTAGCAACCACAACCAAAAACATTTGCTATTAAAACAACTCTGACATAATTATCAGTATGATTTGATTGATTTCTCCTACTGTTAAATTGGAACTCCATATGATGGGTAGGGAGGGATACCAACTTGTTACAGTGGGCCAAGCCTTCCCTGAGGCTCTGTGTAAACGGTTGGATCCAGTGGTGTCTCAGCACTACTGTCTGAGACAGGCTGAGGTGAAACTCCTCTTGTTTGGTGAGAGCCACTCCGCGGGTCTTCACTACCATCAAAAGCTCCTCCAACAGGTTCATAGACTCCTCGTCTGGAAAGTCTGATGAAGAGAGAATAGATAGCCATGTCAATCGCTACAGAGAGAAGTAACTAGAGGGCATCTGAGCATTGCAACACGGTACCATACCGCTTACTTACACCATGTGTCCTTTGGGACACCATATGGAAATTCTTGGCTGATACTGATGTTTAAAATAACAATTTAGCCGATACCGATACATGTTTATTGAGTTTTTGTTGTTTTTATTTCCCACTTTTGTGCCAGGGAAACAAAATACGCATCTTCAATACAAGAAATAAATGTTCAGAATCTACAGCTTGGTAGGCTGCAGATAACCAACATACCAACACAGCCAATGCAAAAATGTATGCTAATATCAACAACATAAATATCGACTACTGCCATCGGTTAATGTCAGTTTTACCGTATTTGGCGATACCGATATTGAGTGACCAATACATCGGTGCATCCCTACAATTCAATGAATGTAGCCTATGCATGTTACAGATTGTACATTTGTACGTGTCTGTCAAACAGCATAATTATGAATCTTCTTACATGGGAAATAGACATATGTAGCCCAGTTTCCTCTCTCATGTTTGAAGGAGCGGAGTCTTCCGCCATGACAGGAGCTGTCTTCAGTCAGTTGGTCCTCCTCATCAGGGAACATGGCCAAGAGGGACACGGGGAGGGGCAGCCTGAAGGAATGACAGCTCAATGAGATTTGTCCATTAAAGCTTTCAACGTCAGATAATTATGATACTAAAGCCAATCCACTTTGGTAAATAGATCTGAGTTGTTGACTTTGAGGTTGGTGCACTACAGACAGTGATGTCCTGTATTTAATAATTAGATAAATTAGGAGTCGGGACATTCCTAATTTTCCTTTCTGTAAAGTAACTTTGGATACTTAGAAAAGTGCTACATCTGAGGTATTATTAAAGACACACACACACACACACACACACACACACACACACACACACACACATATCCAGAATAATACCTCAATTTTAGCCGCAATTTGCAACTCTAGATTTTTTTTACAATGGCTACCTCAATCTATACGTACATGACAATATTATATTAGTGCGTTTGTCGTCGTTGACTACAATCAGCCCGGTATAACTCTTTTATGATTCATGAATGGGCTGTCAACTTCGATGCAGATAGCTTAAGATGCTTATTGCTTAAGGCTAGAAGACAAGTCAACCACTAACGAATCGACACACCTCGTTTTGGGGGCCTGTTCCTCTTCTGTTTTGAGCCGCTTCCTCGCTGAGCAGCTCCTATCATCATCACCATCATCATCTTCGGACTTTTTACAGGTTCCTTCGTGTCTATTACTTTTATCATTATTAGAAGCAGATGCTTGACTCACAGACTCATTCTCCTCTTCAGAGCTGCTGCTGTAGCCAACCAACATCGCACAACTTTTGTGGTGTATCAAATAATGTTAAGGATTTTCGATTAAATTGTATTAAAATGTGTGGCATATAAACAAATAAATAAAAGTGGTACTCGCCGTAAACCAATCATATTGTCGCTTGACTCGCTTCCAATGACAATCTGAACTGCTTTATCTCTTCCGATGTAAACAACCTGTTGTAATGGTAATTTATGTCCTACTGAAACAACACCTACCACGTAAATGAGTTCCACCTTAGCGCTGGTGCAACAAAGCCCCATTGTTTGCCGGTTTAAGACATAAAAATGTCAGCCAAAGAATTTTTTATGTTCTTTTATTTTTTATATATTTTATATTTCCACACATCATCCTTTCCAAGTAGTGTAAATATGTCGTGCATCGTTTACAACCCTTTTCCATCCAGTGTAATTAAATGTCTTTTTTAGCAAATTAATTAACGCACAATTAATGCATTTTATATATCTACAAAAAATACACAATTACACAATATTGATTATTGTACTGTAAAATGGTGTTATTTTGTCGGAGTGCTTGATGAAAGCCATCCTGACTGGTAGGTTCCGGGGTGTGTTGTGAGCATGCCAATTAAACGGTGGTATACTTTAGCTGCGCACCGGTGTCGCGCACCGAAAATAGCAGATCTACAAGCTCGCAAGGCGTCGTGGTACACTGATGCTACACCGCGTGAGATTGTAGATCTGCTGTTTTAGATTGTTTTATTCATGTTCCCGTGCCCGGGCAAACAGCTCAGCCAGCTAGCATTGTTGCCATGTCTGCTTATTATAAGCGACTTTGGGCTTTGTTTTTCTGTAAAGTTGATTCTAAATATTTGTGTTTCATTTTCAAGTCAAGAACCCCCCCAAAATGAATATATATATTTGTCTGCGGACCCCCATCTTACCGCTCGCACAGACGGCTGCAATTCGAAACTGGACCATGAAAAGACCCTCTTGTAAACAAGTGTAATACTTTATGGTGTCGTCCACTCACAGTTGACAGTTTTTGTATAGAGTTGTACTTGAAATGTACTGTAATTCTGCAAACTGTATAAATACCTCTATGATAAATACTTCAATCAATCAATCAATCAATCCTATTTTTGAGTGGTGCTAGCCAATCCTATACGCAGCAATGTGTTTTTGTATGTATGTCTGTCTCTGTGTCTAAAGAGTAAAAGTTCACAGCAAGGCCTGGATACCATTTTTTCATTTGAACAGAAAGGGGATGAGGTGTGGGTGTAATATGTAGGTGTTTGATAATCAACTTCTTTCATTTAGACCAGTGGGTGTTACTGTTTGCAATTTTTTAATCCAATATGTAGTGTATGTAATGTATGTATGTATAGTATACTGTACAGATAATCAAATAAGGACGAAGGGCTCGCTTCTTTTGGGCTTGTTTTTCAAATATGCTTATTTCTATCACACAATCTGGCGACCCCGAGAAAAAGGAGGAGGAGGAGGACGGACGGGACGGGTTTTTGGGCCTTGGCTACAAAACATACGACGATTCGCCGAACGGCAAGATTTTGGAGGGGAAAATGACCAGCCGCTTAAAACCATCCTCTGTGAATTCTCGAGGTATGCACCTACAGACCGTTCACACGATAATAAATAATATCTGCAAGAGTCCGTTGCATTAATTTTCCCAGGTGCTGATTTGCTAACAATAGCTATTTTCTCTTCGCTTTTAGCTGGCAATGTCGGCTAATGCTAGCTGGTTTAGCCACTTAGCAGCTAACCGTAAGAAGAGCCCACTTCGCTCCGAAAAATGACGCTTCCTTCCTTCCACGTCCCGCTTCAAAACGTTTAGCATTTGGGCATTAATGCTCCAGTCAAGAGATGGCGAAATAAGATGTTAGAACACTGAATCTGAAGGACGAGCGAATTGTATTGTTTAGCAGGGTTGCTATTGCTAACCAGTATAGCTCTGTGCTACTCGCAGTGTTGATGGATGTTGCCGATGCCGAGTC
Source organism: Protomyctophum parallelum (assembly GCF_964188405.1). Lineage (NCBI taxonomy): Eukaryota > Metazoa > Chordata > Actinopteri > Myctophiformes > Myctophidae > Protomyctophum > Protomyctophum parallelum. The sequence continues at coordinate 5,937,223 of NC_139700.1, forward strand.
GGACCGGGCTTTTACGCACAACAGATCATGGAATGGATATTGATGTGCTTACAGACGCTCCGAGGCGCTGGTCAGCAGTTTGAAGATGATGAGCAGATCCTACTTCTGTCACTCACATCTGAGACTGTGGATGATTGAAATGATTGATGTTTTGATGATCAATATGCTGAATGTCTAACTCATATTATTTTTGTTCGCACAGAGGTGCTATTGAGCAAATATAAACTATGCGCGGGCAATAGGTTGACGGCACAATAAAGCTATCCCCCCCTCCCTCCCTAAATTGTGTGTGACCCACAGTGTTTTCTGGCTCTTTCTGTTGGGTTGCCTACTAATGATTCTACTGTAAGAGGATAACACTAAGGCATATCGCCGTCAGGCTTGGTGGCCTACTAATGGCACCAAGTCAAGGGCTAGGACAATGGGACTAGTAGAAAGCTTTTATACAACAGGTCAGGCATTGAAATTATTAGCATTTGTGTTTTTCGATGTGTAAGCTATAGTAGAGGCCAATAACATGCAATTTCAGTTTGCAGTTGATTGGAGTTTGTGTTCATGGCGTATGGCAGTTATTGTAATGCATGGGCTCCTGCCTCCTCACACACATTTTGGAAACTTAATTAAAGGCCAACCTGGGAATCTATTCCGTACATTTGTTTTAGCCTCTGCACCACTAGCCCCTTTCGGGACCCTTATCGTTTCTGAAGTTTGGCCCACGGTAGGGTCCCTGAGTAGTTATTCCACTCTCCATGGGAGACAGATGTACATAGCCTCCGTTCACGCCGTGCTGCGCTCCACTTGAGTGTCGTTAAGATGTTTCAAAGATGTATAAAACGGCTATAGGAGACCGCTGCAACGTGTATGAAATGGCATTAAGCGCTGATGCCATTAAGTAATTTTCACTTCCCAATGGGAAGTCAAGGAAGTGATTTGAAAAATATGAATGATCCATAGATTACGTGAGTAATGATTTTTGTGAGTTTTGGAAGACTGAGATCTGGTATAGTACCGCCAATTTGAAAACAAGAAAATGACTGTCATAACTGCCAGGTGCAACAAGCTCTTGTAGTGCCCCATTTTCGTTGGTTCACTCACTGTTTTGTTATGGCTTTCCTGTAGCTCCAGTTAGCTCATAACATTAGCTGCTGTTGCCACTCGCTCTGCATTGCGGCGTTCAGAGTATAGACATATAAAGTCTTGGTCTTCCGGTTTGGCAGAGATAATGATCACTGTTTCCTGTGCATTACTTGGTTTACATTGTTAAATTCTAGGTTGGCTGAACGTTTGCTTTAACCTAGTGGTTATCCAAGAGATCTGAACTATTTACATCCACAATATCGCAATCATTTGGTTGTATGTATGAGCCGTCATGTCTCATGTTACACCCAAATCACTTTAATGGCTACTTACTGAATTACTCATTTGTTTTTGAACATTGATGTGCTGACGTACGTTTGCTTTGTCTGGTCAATTTCCCCATACAGCTATCGTTTGAAGACCAGAGAGCAGAAATGAAAGCAGTGGATTTCCCTCCAAGCCTGGCCACACATCCCACCTCGACACAGTTGTCCTCTGTGCATTGCAGTTTCAGTTGTTGAATTCTCAGTCACAGCCCTCTGTCAACGTGCACCTCTTCCAGTTCTTCAGCAGAACTCACAGAAATGGCAGAGTGAGATCTTCTCATCTTGATGCTCACTGAAGCCTTCTCTCTCCCATTCTCACCCTAGTTGGAGACACGCCAGTTGCCAAACTGAATCCCTACACCAGAGCCCGCATGTCGGAGGCCTGGCAGCAACATGCCGTTGCTCCGCCTCAGGTTGTTCATACGATCCCGCCAGGTGCTGAGAATGCGTTGGGCTGTGCCGTGTATGGCATTGTGCTGCAGCCAGACCCTCCGTCTCTAGTACAGCAGCAGGCCCAGCACAGCCAACACGGTCAACATGTTGGCCAGCAGCACGGAGGACACAGTCAGCAGCAGCATGCTCAGCAGTCGACCTTGCAGGTAGGGACGGAGGGAGGCCACAAGTGTGGGGCGTGTGGGCATGATATCTCCCATCTGGCAAACCCGCATGAGCACCAGTGCATTGTCAGTCAGGACCGGTCTTTTCAGTGCACTCAGTGCATGAAGATCTTCCACCAGGCCACCGACTTGCTGGAGCACCAGTGTGTTCAAGTAGAGCAAAAGCCATTTGTATGTGGGGTATGCAAGATGGGCTTCTCTCTGCTCACCTCTCTGGCCCAGCACCACACATCCCATAACAGCACCAATCCACAGAAGTGCTCCATCTGTGAAAAAACCTACCGACCCGGTTCCTCTGGCAATACGCCCACGTCCTCTACAAATACCCACTCACACAGCGAGGACAGGGCGACGACCAGCGGCAGTTCGTCCATATTACCCTTTCCCTCGGCCAGAGACCGACCATACAAGTGCCCCATCTGTCAGAAGGCTTTTAAGCACCTGTCGGAACTGACGCGGCACGAGCGGGTGCATACAGGAGAAAAGCCGTTTAAATGTGACACCTGTGACAAAGCTTTCAGTCAGTCGTCTCATCTAGCACACCACCAGCGCACGCACAGCAATGAACGCCCCTTCAAGTGTGCCGTGTGTGAGAAGAGCTTCAAACACCGCTCCCACCTGGTGCGCCACATGTATGCCCACTCCGGTGAGCACCTGTTCAAATGCAACCTGTGTGAGCTGCATTTCAAGGAGTCGTCTGAACTCCTTCACCATCCCTGCCACCCACAGGGTGCCCGCCCGTTCCGGTGTGCCACCTGTGGCAAGGGCTTCAAACGCCCTTCTGACCTGCGGCAGCACGAGCGCACACACTCAGAGGAGCGGCCCTTCCACTGTGACGAGTGTCAGATGAGCTTCAAACAGCAATATGCACTGGTCAGACACCGACGCACACACAAAGACCCTACTGACCGGCCATTCAAGTGCAACCTATGCGACAAGGGCTTCATGCAGCCCTCTCACTTGCTCTACCACCAACATGTCCATGGCATGGACAACCTGTTCAAGTGTGCCTCTTGCCAGAAAGAGTTCAGCCAGTCGGGCGAGCTGCTCAGACACAAGTGCGGCGAATCGGCCTCCAACTCACCCGACAAGCCCTACAAGTGTGATGTGTGTGGGAAGGGCTACAAGAAGAGCTCGACGTTGCAGCGCCACCAGAACTCCCACTGCCAGGAGAAGCCGCTGAAGTGTTCGCTCTGCGACCGCCGCTTCCTGTCGTCGTCTGAGTTCGTCCAGCATCGATGTGACCCGACACGCGAAAAGCCGCTCAAGTGTCCTGAAGCGCTTTGCGACAGGCGCTTCAAGTACACATCTGACCTGAACCGCCACCGACGTGTGCACTCCGGGGAAAAACCCTACAAGTGTGCTAACTGCAACAAGGGCTTCAAGCAGCGAGAGCACCAGGTCAAGCACCAGCACACCCACGCGAGAGAGGGCCAGTTTAAGTGCGTGTGGTGTGGTGAACGCTTCAGCGACCTAGGTTCTTTGCAGGATCACACTGTGCAGCATACTGCCGAGGGAGGTGGCTATCCCGTGGCCGCTTGCATATAGGGCCAAATCTTCCTCCGAGCTTTGGATATGGTTCTAATGAGCTGCCGTAGAATGAACCATGCTTTCCCCCAAAACCCTGTATTCGCCTTGCAGGTTCGTCCCTCACCCTGACCTTTTCCCTACTCGGACAGGGCTGTCTGTTGCTAATCCGTGGACACTTGGCAGTTCTGTGTCAAGTCCTCCATGTTCGACTACCCTGCCTGAAGGCTAATACCCGCCCCCTTGTTTTTCCTAATCTATTCCTTCCTCACTGCATCCCTTCCTTCCTTAGACACATCTTATCTTACCTGTTACCTCCCCCCTTTCCTCAGCACCAACCATCAGACAGTTGATGCAGATGAGGTTTGAATTTAAAGGGGCAAACTCTGTTATGAATCATACTTACTGCCAACCAAGTCTGACTGTTTTGTACAGAAGCAGCTGCCATAACACAGGTTTATCGACTTGCGTGGCTGGATGACGAAACCAACCATTGTTGTGTTTTGTAAATACATTTGTAAAATTTAGTTGGAGAGGAATCCTGGTGGAGCCTCATCTACCTAAACTGATCAGGCCAACCTGAGACTGTTGTGACTATTCCTAACGGGGTGGGGTGCGGGGGGATTCAATAATTTTTCTGTCCCCTTTTTCATCTTGTACTGCTCGACTCTATTTTTATTACCTGTCTTCACCCTCCTTCAGTGTCTCCAGTGCTGACGGACTCTCGCTGTTAGTATCCCAAAACGAAGCTGTTAATCTTAACACACATAGTATGTGTTTTCTTTGGTTATGTGGAGGGTCTCTGGAAAGGTTTTTGGTTTCGCATCTCTCCAGCTGTACCAAAACAAGTGTATACATTCAAACAAAAATGGACTCCCCTTGACCTATCTTCCTTCTCACCCCTGCGGGCTTTAGTATTTTTATGCTTTTTATGTATGATGAAGTACCCTGTATGGCCCACAGTTTAGAAGTGTTTTGTTGTTTTTCTATTATCACATGAGGGGGGAAAGGGGCTGTATTGTGCTTTTGTGAAATAGTTATAAGATGTTTGTGAGTGTATGTGGATGTTGATGTGGGCCACAATAACTGTGGCGTCTCTAGTTCTTACCAAAATACCCGTATGAAGCGACACCCAGTTCCAAAAGTGTGGAGACTAACCAACCAGCCGAAGTTCTTGTCATTAAACAAATGTTATGGTTAACATCAATCTCACTCATCACTAAAGACTTATATAAAAATATATATATTTCACACTAATTTACCTGTCATATCCCTGCAGAGACCAGTGCTGTTAGGCTATGTGTATTGAGTTTGTCATTACATGTTCTTTCAGCCTCTACATATATGGATGTGTGAGTTGGGTATGTTAATCAGATTAATTTGAAACAAAAACCTGCATTTATTGACCTTTTTTTATATTCATGCTAATTTTTAACATGTGCAAATGTTTTTGTTTTTATGTTTTTCTAGTCCCAAGTAGTGATTGTATTGGTATGTTGCAGGGTATTCTAAAAGAGCACCCTTTTATGTGCTTTCACTGCTCGCTGCTTTGCTTTTCTGTGGTGGAGGAAGAGGAATGAAGATGGAATTCTGTCAAACAGGGAAATCCAGACTGAATTGTATTAGAAATGTAAACCGTTTTACACAGCTCCCCCCCCCCCGTCTCACTAACCTGTTCCACCAGCTGTATTTTGCAGGGTCATCCTGCATCTCATGTGCAGACTGCAGATATTTTTTAGTTTTGTAAAGAGTTCGCACTAATGCAGTGTTCAGCTTAGTATTATGTTTGTTGGGGTGGCCCTGCACCAGCATTAGGGATACCCACCACTTAAGGTTTAACACTTTTAACATTCTAGTTTAGACCTCAAGAAGCCTGGAGTGCCAACTGGACCACGTTGGCAATGATGTTCATTAATCCTTCTGTTATGTTTTATTACTTAAGTGAGTGGGGGTTTTCAACAAGCTTTTTTTTTCTCCATCCTGTTTAATGGTGTATTTCAGTCCTGGTTTGAGTGCAGTATTGACACGTGTTTTATATATTAAAAAAAAACTAAGAAGGCAGCAAAAAGTTAACATTTGACATTGTTTTATTTTTTGCCTTTTTAAAACGGGACACTGATGCCTCTGTCTACATTTTAGGCAGCTCTCCTCTTCCTCATCTGCCTTTGTCCACCTTCATCACAATGAACTGAATGAAGGGTCAGACCATTGTATCAGTCACCTTTTAGTCTGTTTTCTTAATCTGGCATTAAATATCAGAACAGTTGGGAAGTTAAGTGAGAAAGTACTGTATATTTTTTGTTTTCACATTTGTTTATATTTTGTTTTATTTTTTTAATAGTCCTTAAATCTATACAAATATCTATTCTTGGACGGAGAGACCAGGGCCTTGGGGTAGGCTGAAGACGTGTTCAACCTGCTGCTCTGGTTGGGCAACAATGTCAGCTAATTATTCGTTTTTTAATGCCAAATTACTGGATGGATTATCAACACCAAAAACATGGAGTAATGGATCTGGGCTGAGAAGTTCTGATAAATCCAATGGGCAATTTGGGGCGTCGAGGGTGGGAACGTCCCTTCTATAAGCACAAATTGTAAAAATCCACCCTCAGTAGCTCCCACCCCTCAGAGTGAGCTACAGCTTTTATTGGTGATGTTGTAGTGTACCATTCAATGTCATGTTAAACTGAAACAAATCAAAACATTTTTTATTTAACGGTTTCCCCCCCATTTGCCTCCCAGACCCTGGTCTCTCTTGATGCTCTGCATGCTTGCTGTGTTAGTTCCTGTATTCTGTCCCTGGGAACCAGTGCTGCTCCCCTCGTGGCGCTGGTGCCTCCTATAGCTTTTTCAAATTGTACTGTAGTTATGTGGATGATGTAGTTAAAAAGAAGAAAAAAAAACATCGTGCCGACGTATAGTATGTGTACATTCATGCTAAGATTCTGTATGTATGTAGCATTCAATTACACACAGCACTAACAAATAAAACTTTTTTCATTTATAAATTAACATGTGCCATGTTAAATTATTGGTTCGCAAATCCACTGTAATACATTTTTATTGAAATAGTCTCGGACAGTTTTGTGTACACAAAATTATTTCCCTGGGTGAAATAATATATGGGGGGCTTCACTGAGAACAAATTTCCTTACAAACAGGTTCTCATCTCTATATACATTACCCATACTGATACATTTGTGTACACTGGACAGATTGTGCTAAAGAAAAAAATGGGTGATCATTCTGAAGATGAAGACACAATTTGATTTGCTCTAGCATTGACTCAATATGTATTGAATACATCCGCTCCCGACCGGATCATAAACACGGAATAGTATGCCTCCCAGCCCCAGGATACTCCTACTGTATTGGTACCTACTAGGCTGCAATATTTTGCGTTTTATATCTGGTTCTGGGATACCATACCAGGATTCACTACTGATTGTTGACCAAATTCAATGATATGAGATGGGAGGTCTGCAAAATGTCATATTTGGCTTGGCTGAATAAACAAACAAACAAGATCATCAATAATATCACGACACTGGACAAGACTCAGCTGTCTTTCGGGCAATGTGGGAATTTAACCGCTATCTCCTGAACAGCAGATGTAGCTGTTTCGCCAATGGCGAATTGGATGGGGGGGACCTATTGTAAACAAGTGTAATGCTTTATGGTGTCGTCCACAGTTAACAGTCAACACACTTGTATTGAGTTGTGCTTGAAATGTACTGTAATTCTCCAAAACTGCGAAATTAATTTAGTCCCTTGTTTGTGCCGAATCTGGGTTGCACGTGGGTTGTTAAACTCCCTCTGGTGTTCTGGGTGTGAGCTTCGTTGACATTAAACTACGTTATAGATGGTTATACTGCAGCGACGTAGAGTATGTGGGGGCCACGGGGCCATGGCCCCCATGAAGAATCCTAGGGCCCCTTTCGGCCCCCATGAAGATTTTCGTGGACATTTTACATTTACATTACATATTTTCTGGGAATTCCGAACATTTTGGACCTCTCCGCCGGCAATCTGAGAATCCCATCGTCAAATATTCGGGAAAACAGCGCCTCCCCTGTTGTTCCTCAGGCAACAGTCTGTCTTGAGAGACACCGGCCGTCCAAGAGGTGTTAAAAAGTGCTAATCGGGTTTCTTTTGTAGTTGTTCTTGAGGCGTGACATAAAGGGCGCGTTCGGAAATACCACACCGGAGCACACTCGCCTATTAGTTTGCATTGCACAGTGGGCTCAGTGCGCTATTTCCGAACGCGCCCTGACACTGATCAAGAATTCACCAAAGAGACCTAACCACAGACTAGTGAGACTACACACTGACTCGAGAAAAGACCCATATCGTCCAAAATAGGCTGATCAGTCGCTGTCTGCTAATTCATTGGTAAAAGTATGCTAAATAACTCATTTTTAGACCATTTGGGAAATAAATAAATAAATAAATCCGCGACAGTCCCCCCCAACGCAATTCTGTAGCCTATACCCAAAGGTAAAACACACCCGCCGCCTATGATCTCTCTCTCTCTCCCTCCGTATCACTCTATATCTCCCTCTCTCTCCCTCTCCCTCTCCCTCTCCCTCTCTCTCTCTCTGTCTCTCTCTCTCTGTCTCTCTCTCATAATAATAATAATAATAGTCCTGAAAGTCCTCACCTTGGCTTGGACATTGGCCTATAGAAGCTGCTTTAAAAGTACCAGCGAAAACAACTTCTTTTTTTCCGCGCTGCGGCGGGGGGGGGGGGGGGGGGGTGCGGGGAGGCGGGGCTGCGGGGGGGGGGGGGGGGGGGTGCGGGGAGGCGGGGCTGCGGGGGGGGGGGGGGCGGGCCCCCATGAGGATTGATCAAACTCTTCGGCTCTGTTATACTGTATATTGTGTAATACTATAGTTACTAAAGTCTAGTAACTACATTCAAGTATAGTAACTACAAATAATTGTAGTGGAGTAAAACAAGTGCACTATTTGCCTGTCTGAGATGTAGTGGACTAGAAGAAAAAGTATTCGAAATGGGAAAGTACAAATACCTGAAATTTGTACTTACACATGTACTTACTTGCTTTACGCCACTGTCACATAACAGACAGTTGAACGTCTCGGTTGCCTAGACACCAACTAGCCAATCACAACAACAGTTGAGTCCCCTTCAGACAATGGGATCCAGACACTCCTACGTTCGCCCCATTCGCCCCGGCGACGGTTTTCACATCCGGGTCGACTCTGCTGCTCAATCGCAATCCGCTTCCCTGCGGTCTCGACCGGGGGGTTTGTCCAGAGAGAAAACCCCGAATCCCGGCGATCTGTCGGCCGGGTCCACAGCGGGGATTTGAGGTGCTTCGCCGTGCGATCGCACATGACCTGGCGCCGAGCGACCGCCGTCGGTGCGATATCTTCGTACTGCGGTAGCATTGCGAGCTAACATTAGCTAACAACATCGATTTCTCCCTACTCCACCCCCTCTTCTCCGGCGATCGTAAAGAGGGACCGATCTGTCAGATCAACAGCCCCGCTTGACTATTTTGGACCACTGATGGGATTGTCTTTGTCCATCGGCTTGAGAAAGACCCGGGTAACGTAGTAAAGCCCCCCCCTTCCCCAATATTATATAAATTTATATATATATATATAGTTATAGTTTCGGATTTAAGGCCCATAAGTGGGTGGGGGTTTTAACCCGTGACATTTTGTTTCCTAACACCCCGAAGCATTGCATCTGTGGCCTTTTTAGGTCGCTTTTTAATTCAGTTTTTTGGTTTTTAAGAAGATAAAACGCTTTCCCGTCTCGTCTACCTCAACGCCCTGATGCCTCCCCGTCTCGGTTTGAAGCCCTAGTTGTTGCACTCCCCCCATCCTTCTGTGCCCCCCCCAACCCCCCCCACCGGCATTGCTGCTTCTGACAATCCGAGCTAGGAGCGCTGCTCAGCGGCTAACTGACTGCAGTGCACCCCGGCACTGCTCAATCATTTCACTACGTGTGGCACGGTTGTTTCTTTTTAGTCCCTTCGACCGAACACAGGCAGACCTTAAAACCTAAAAAGGGAAGAAAAAAACAGTACTGCCATTTTACCCCCATTTTCTTGCAAGTAGAAGGTCCCCGCGACACTCCCTGCCTCGTCCTACATATAGCAGCCGAGGAGGAGGCACTGGTCTCGCAATGCCGGGTCCGGCGGCCGGTAGCAAGTCCCGGGTGTATGCAGATGTGAACACACTCAAGAGCCGGGAATACTGGGATTACGAAGCACACGTTCCCAGCTGGAGGTGAGAAGACACAACAAATACCACGATTAACCCTGAGAGTGTAAACATGTACCCTGAAAGTTCCTTTTTGGTTACATTTGTGCACTCAGTGGATAAATCAACACAGAATTGTCGTGTGTGTGTGTGTGTGTGTGTGTGTGTGTGTGTGTGTGTGTGTGTGTGTGTGTGTGTGTGGATTTGCAAATGTCTTGTACGGTATGTGTGTGTGTGGATTTGCAAATGTCTTGTACGGTATGTGTGTGTGAGCAAGAGGTGATGTCAGTGATAAATTAGGGTGTGTGAGAGAGAGAGAGAGAGTGATAGAGCAAGAGGTGACGTGAGAGAGAAGTTACGATAATTGTACATGCATGTGTGAGGAATGAAAATGGCATGGTTACAAACAAACAGCCACCCTAGTTCTTCTCTCTCCCACCCACCCATCCCTCTAAACCTGCTGTTCTACACTCTGCCGTGCGGTGTGAGTGTGACACCTTTCTTACAGCTCATCATCCGCTCCCTCCCTCTGCCCACCCGCCTCCATCTATTTATGTCTGTCTGCATAGAACAGGCCTATACATTATTCTGTGGTGACACTTTGTGCTATTGCAGTGATCTAAATGACCAATCTGTTTCCATTTGTTCCTTTCTCTATATGACACACACACACACACACACACACAGTAACCAGGAGGACTACCAGCTGGTTCGTAAGCTGGGCAGAGGGAAGTACAGTGAAGTGTTTGAGGCCATTAACATCACCAACAATGAAAAAGTAGTGGTCAAGATCCTTAAGGTGAGTGCCTCTAAAAAATGAGGCTCTGCCCAAAACACACTCGTCCCCATTTTCTTCCGTGGACCGCTCGCCCCCAAGCGGTTCTTGTACTCTTATATTTGTTTTACTGCGGCTAAGGTTAGGAATAAGATTAGGTTTAGACGTAGTTTTACAGAGTTTATGTTTAGGAATAAGGTTAGGTTCAGGGTTAGTTTGACTGGGGTTATGTTTAGGAATAGGAACGGTGGCGAACGTTCCGAGGTCGCCGGATTTGACCAGGGGCTAGCGTTTTATTCATTTTTGTTTAATCGGAATGTCCGTGGTTTGATGCCCTCATTGCCCCAGTGGAGACAGCAGCCCCCCACTCGATATGACAACTTCACTTATTTTATCCTTCTACTTTTAAACCTATTGAATGAATCCACCATGCCGTGGTGGGTTGGGCTTACTTAAGTGAGCTGTATTGTGAAGGGGTTGAACCAAGCTTTCTGTCCAGTTGGTCACAGAGCACCAGTTAACCCATTTTGGGCGGGAACCCCTTTTGGTGTTAGCATCATGTCATGCTTTAGCTATTGAAAAATAGCAGATCTACAAGCTCATGTAGTAGACCTACGAGCTTGTAGGTCTACTATTTTGAAAAATCGAAGAACGACTGACATAGAAACTTTTTCAGAAAGCTGTCAGGATGTAGAAGAATTTTTTTTTAATGTGATCTCAGGTCAAAATGGTTAAAAAGAATGTACCAATCGACACAGCCCTCAGAGCCCTGGTCACTGCCTGTGGGTGTGGGGGAAATACTTTTAGGCATGCATACTGTAGATCAGTGGTTCCCAAACTTTTCAAGTTGAGACCCAAATAACCCAAACTAGTGACAATAGCAGAGCAGACCTACAAGCACACACCGCGTCGCTTCGCGCCATGTTGTCCGCTTGTAGATTGGCTATTTTCACTAATTCACTACTTATTTGTTTTCTAATTTATGGAATTTCTTAGATATTTATTTTATTTCTTCATGAAATTACCAAAAATAATCATTGAATTTCGTCTTTAATTCATGAAAATCGTTGCTTTTATGGCAATGCTTCTTGAAAATGTTTTTTGAAATAATAATTAAAAACAATGCGTGGAAAAATAATAATACTGAAGGGTCCCTTAAAAATGTGTCCGTGACCCACAAATAGGTCCCGACCCACTCTTTGGGAACCAGTGATATAGATGCATGTTCATGTGACTCTCATGGCGCTATGCAATGATATATAAGTGCTAGAAGAAGGGTTATGCTCACTACAATTTAGGGCAGGCCCTTTATTTGGAGATTATGTTCCCAGCCAGTGCAGTCAAGGGAATTGGATAGCTCCCCCATACTCTTTATGGATTGAAAGCCATTTCCTTGCCATATCTGTGTCAATCATTCAATTGTACACATCAGCTTCACACCCACACTAGCTAGCAGTACTAGACACTGACAGACTCGTGCTGAGGAGGGCAGTAGCATTGTGTGGCTCATAGCAGAATCAGCAGAATCATGGTAGCGGGAAATTAACGTTGAAATTAGAGTGCAGGCAAGTTGTTGTTTGCCTCTTAGTTCTTGCTGATACTATTGGTTGTTTGTCACATGTCACCTTTGGCTGCATATGTCTGTGGATGTTACTTATCTTGGTAACTTGTTTCCCTGTTAAATAAGCCGGTCAAGAAGAAGAAGATCAAGCGAGAGATCAAGATCCTGGAGAACCTGCGAGGTGGAACCAACATAATTCGACTGGTGGACACAGTAAAGGACCCCGTGGTAAGGCTCTCTTGTTTGGTGTTGTGTTTCCCTGCTGTCCCTGGCCTCCTTTAAATGGTTATGTGGGGTTAATTAAGATTGCACAATTAAAAATAATGTTGCAAGTTGGATGCTTAAGCCATTTAAACAGTGTTTTTTTTTGCACTGCCTGAGCTGGAATATTTTCATGACTGAGGGACGTTGGAGAGTAGGCTAGTGCAGAGTGGACTGCTGCAGCTGGAGAGACTGGAGAGTCAAGTCGCCCAACGTCGGTAGCCTACTGTAGCCTAATCTACAGCAGGCCCATGACTTTCTGGAGTTACGGTATGTGCTCGTTTAAGGATCAACCCGACGCGTCGCACGAATGCCAAATGTGCTGTGCCAGCGCAAGTGGGGGCCGCATGGCATCGGAGATAGCTAACCCAGCCACGCCCACCACCACTAGTGCCACATAGACTACATTAAGGTTTAGGTTGACACTTGACAGTCCAGCCACTGCAGCGACGCAATCTAATATATATACTGTCATAAACGTGCATGGTCACAGTGTCACAGACCACCACAGTGACAGACAGGACAGGAGGAGGAGATGCAGCTATTTAAAAGAGCAGCGTGTGTGTGCGGCTGTCACGCCTGTCACGGGCTGTGCACGTCCAGGTTCAGGTTTATTTGTCATATGTATGAATACAATTACATTATTTTGCTTCGAGCACTCCCAGTCTTATATACACCAGTGTAAACAGGACAAAGACAAACAAATAGCTATAGTGCAAAAGAAAGAACACAAAAACACACACACAAAAGTGCAGAGTAAGTGACAAGTGCAATACAGTTCAAACTCGATCATCCCAATGACATGTACGCTATTTGTTATCTAGCCTAATTCATGGTTCACATGTTCAGTTTTTCGTTCACTAATATATCTTGTTGTATATTAAATGAATAAAGACTTTAATAATTTAATATACAACTAACAACACAGTGACAGTTGCTTGCAAGTTGCGACATGTGCGTGCGTATGTGTGTGTGTGTGTGTGTGTGTAACTATGGTTTCCATACGTTGTTTGGTCGTATTGCAGTTGTTCATGTGGCAAAAACGAGGACGAGGCTTGATTTTATACAGATTTATTTCAGCCGTCACATTTATCAATGCTAGGAATTAAATTAAGCAAGGATCAGCTGTTTGCGATCACTTCATAAATGCCGTGCCGGCAGCCGACGTGAGTGTACTCCAAAACCGAATTTGAGGCAGATATTACACTGATAGTGTTGCAAGTACATCAGGAAATAGCCCTTTGACATGCATAAATAAATAATATATGCAGTGCACACCGGGAAGCACACGCAGATTAGACACGCCAACGGACCGACATGCAGAAACAACGGTGGGACATGTGCTGCCCCGTGCTTGCGGTTAGGGTTAGGTTAGGGTTTGAGGTAGGTTGTCGGTCTAATGACAGTCGGACCAATACTAAAGCAAAAGTTAATTTTCTTCCTTAATAATATAATTCAATTTTTGTTTTAATCCTGATGATTATGCGTACAGCTCATGAAAATCAAAACATTCTATCTCAAAATATTAGAATATTTTACGAGACCACAACTTCTTTTTAATTTTAAACGAGAAATGTCGACCATATGAAAAGTATATTAACAGTTTCCGTGCTTTGAATGGATTACTCCAGGTTAATGTCGCTGCCATATCGGACATACGCGACTTTTGTTTTATGTGTTTAATCCGCCGCAATGTAAAAAATAAATAGAAAATCCTTCTTCGCCGCGGAGAAAGAGAGTAGATGCATCTGTTTATATGATGAAACCGGAAATCGTCACATGCTGTGGGCTGCTAGGGCTTCTGGGAAATTGAGGCCAATGCAAACGAATGGGGTTCAACGCCTCATGGAGGAGGCTCCTGTGCTGCGTCTTCCGGGTGTACCAAGATGGCGGGTGGTCCGGCCGTTCATAACAAACGGGGGAAGCTTTTTTCGCTCGATTTTCGCGGATTAAAAGCCCAAATAATTCAGCGTATGCTCTAAAGGTAATACAACAATCTCGGCAGTGAAGGGGGGTTGATTAAAAGTCTGGTAAATCATTTTCCGCAGTCAAACTGTTAATGTATGCAGTTAATACTTGGTCTGGGCTACTTTTGAACAAATTATTTCATCAATGGGGCCTGATGATGATTTCTTATTCAAGCCAGCTTGAGCTGAGCTCAATTTTCTCTATGATTCCAGTTCAGCAAGAATTGCTTTAGATTACAGAAAAGTCTTTAGCTCGATTTAGATGCAAGTAGGTAATTATAATTATTAGTGTAAGAATAAATAGCTCAGAACAAAGGCTGACTGATTGAATTGTTTGACTGAATTGGAAGTATTCTTTACCCATGACTCATTGTTTGATCATGTACTCATTTTAACCCCTTGTCTCTCTTCTCTTGTGGTTATACAGTCCAGAACCCCAGCACTTGTCTTTGAATGCATCAATAACACAGACTTCAAGGTAAAATAATCACCTCTTCTGTGAATTTTGGGTTGATGTTTTGGGTTTTCATGTTAGTCATACTTCGTTATAGTCATACCTTAAAAAAAAAACATCTGTCACTCACTGGTATATTTTTCCAAATATGTGTTGTTTGACATTATAAATCACTACCTTTCATTCACAAGCGTCCAAGTGACGTAGACACTGGCAATGTAGTATTTATGCATTTTACACTTGATACATGCTGTCTTTGACAAAGACTTTGTGTTCCAAAGTATCCCTGGGCGCTACGACCATGACCGTTTATGAGCAGACCTTCGTCTAGACGAAGAATGTAATGACGCTGTAATGACAACGGAGTTACGAAAGGTGTTGCCACAATGACTAGCACTTCTAAAAGGAATCTTACACAGTATAAATTCACGAATACCCTTTGCTTTCACCAACTCATGTCACAACAACCCCTGTCTGGAGTCAAGTAGCATCCCTAAAGCCAAAATGTTCTTTTGAAAATCCTTCGTTCTTTTCAGTGAGCGATGTCGCTGAGTATACATTGGCTTAAGTGACAGATGTAATACAATTTAGGACACAAAATAACCCAGTGAGTTAGTCTTAGTTTTTCAACTGTTTTTCAACTGTTTTTCCAACTGTGTTTCAACTGTTACTTTTGGATTCAGCTACATAGAGGGATTACGTTTATTTGTTTAATTTGCCTGTGTTCTATGCATTTATCCTCATAGCTTTCGTATTCCTTACAGGAGTTGTACCAGAAGTTGACAGATTTTGACATCCGTTTCTACATGTATGAACTACTGAAGGTCAGATTGGTTGACATTCTGAAATTTAAGCGTGTGGTGGTCAATCTTTTAATTGTCAGCAAACCAAATTCCCCTCCTAATGGGTCAGGAAAGATTACAATAATTCCGTAATTCGTGTGTGTGTGTGTGTGTGTGTGTGTGTGTGTGTGTGTGGCAAAAATTTCCATTTGTTTGACATTACCAAGCCTATTATATTTGTTTAAGTATATGCAAATCCTCGCATGCCCAATGTAGAGACACGTAGAAATGTAGAGAGTTAAAAGTGATTAATACATCCAAGTGTAAGCTAATCTTTTAAAAATGACTTATATGCCTTAAAACATTATACATGCCCTCTATAACTAAAATGTAACATTTAAATATCTTCTTCACTTTAAAAATAGTTAATATTTTAATCCCAAGGTGGTTTACAGTCATGCAACATTATTATGTCACCTGCCCACCCTCCACTCTGCGTTTAACCCATTTAGGCCTGACGTCGAAATTTAAAAAAATGTCTTCTAAATCTTGACAGTTTTCTGAAATACCTATGTTTCTAGGCCTATATCACTCAATATTTCATGTCAAGGACTCCAAAAATTATATGTAATTGGCTGTCGACCCCCATCTCAAAATATGTTGTTCCAGGGGCACCCCCCAGAAGCAAATATTTTAGTTAAAACCGGTCGCTCTGAAAGAATATTCCAAGGTTTGCGCCACATTTTCACGATTCTTCAAAAATGGCAGACCTACAAGCTCGTAGCGCGGCACTTTAAGCCATCAGCGTAGAACAAACGCGTAGAGCCATAACGGCTATGTCTGGTGTCAATCTGTGGATATTTAGAACAGAATGTTATATTTAATAGTAAAAACCCTTAAAATAATAATCCTTTGTTCAGGTCTACGGTTAATGAATAATACTGCTCCTCCAATGTGACGCTGCCCACGTTATACACGTTAAATGTATTTTTGGTTGTGGTGATGTCATGATGATTTCGTCTATTGACTGCGTGTGCGTGTGTGTGTGTGTGTGTGTGTGTGTGTGTGTGTGTGTGTGTGTGTTGATGTCTCAGGCTCTGGACTACTGCCACAGTATGGGCATCATGCACCGTGACGTCAAGCCCCACAATGTGATGATCGACCACCAGATGAGAAAGGTGGGTGGTGCTTTCAGTCCTCTCTCTCTCTCCACATGCCCACTCCCCACACGCCAAACATGGTCCTCCTCGCCCGTGTTCTAATCCCACAATTTCAGGTCTGCTTCCATGTGTGTCTCCCTCTCGCGACTTATTTTTTCATTCTCAACTTAAATCTCTACATTTTACTCGGTGTCCCATCTACGTGTTTGCCTGCAGAGTGGATGTATACAAATATACAAGTCTGTAACAAATGTTTCTCATCAACTAGCTATTGTTGAGTTTATGTCACGTTGGGAATACAGCCAGTTGTACCCAAGTTGTGTTATGAAAGTCTGCCAGTAGGGGGCAACAGGTTAACATGAGAGTTTACCTTTCCAGAAGTGGTCAACATTAGACTGTGGCCGTGTGCACCTAATAATAGATGCTGAAATGTTGGGCGCAGTACTTAGTTTAGACAGTATTTGGTTTAGACTAGTCATTGGTTAGACCAGTCATTAGTCCTACAACTACAACCTATCTCAAACCCTCACCCTAACCTCCCACGGGGCAGCACACCTAAACCTAACCTTAACCCATGTCTAACCAAATGACTAGTCTAAACTAAGTATGCACCCCGGAATGTTTCGTTACAACAGTCGTTATTATGACTAATATACAACACTTTAGATTTGTATTAAATCCAGTTTTATATTCCCTCGCCTAGCTACGTCTTATAGATTGGGGTTTGGCGGAGTTCTACCATCCTGCCCAGGAGTACAACGTCAGAGTCGCTTCACGATACTTCAAAGGGCCCGAACTACTGGTGGACTATCAGGTACTACTAGTACACACCTCTAATCACTACTATCAGGTACTAGTACACACCACTAATCACTACTGGTACCAGGTACTAGTACACACCACTAATCACTACTGGTACCAGGTACTAGTACACACCACTAATCACTACTATCAGGTACTAGTACACACCACTAATCACTACTGGTACTAGTACACACCACTAATCACTACTGGTGGACTATCAGGTACTACTAGTACACACCACTAATCACTACTGGTACCAGGTACTAGTACACACCACTAATCACTACTGGTACCAGGTACTAGTACACACCACTAATCACTACTATCAGGTACTAGTACACACCACTAATCACTACTGGTACTAGTACACACCACTAATCACTACTGGTGGACTATCAGGTACTAGTACACACCACTAATCACTACTATCAGGTACTAGTACACACCATTAATCACTACTGGTACTAGTACACATCACTAATGACTACTGGTGGACTATCGGGTACTAGTACACACCACTAATGACTACTAGTGATTAGTGAAATGTGCTTCACTGCCTGCCTGTTTAATTTGTATGTTTTGTGTGCGGACTGTGGATGAAAATGAGCTTCTTTGCTACATCCGGTATATTTTCTTTGCATTTACATGTAATGTCCATTAATATGCACTGTCCCGTCGAAATAAACAAATAAAGAAAACAACAAGCCAGCATGTCGATGACCGTTGCACACAACTAATTAGCCACCTTATGACACCTGTGGGTATTTTGGGTAACTGTAGAAATCAGGCTGTATATTAACCGAATCTGCCAGAACGAGATAATCTTGTGCCTTCCACGAGATTTGATTAATAACCATCAATGAATCTAGCATTATTTATTTATTTATTTTGTATTGACTAACATGGTACAAACTCTTACATCCCGATCTGACGTGGACACGTGCAAGCCTAATACTCCTTTTTCTCCTCAAAATGAGACAAACTGCGATCCTTGGGACATTATAAAACCCTAATCTTTGATCGCGCTAAGAAAGTTAAAGGACCACTTCACCACTTTTCAACTTCTCTTCCTATAATTGGTCCTAACTAATGTTCATGATAAAATACCACAATTTCTTTCTACTCAGTCTGTGTCTCATAGGAAGGCTGTGGGCAGTTCAGAAACCCGTCAACCAGTGACATCATCGATGGTGAATCCAAGCTAATAGAAACGGCAGGCTTTCTTTTCCTGAAAAGTTGCAATGCAAAAGTTGAAGCCATCGTTCTCACGATAATAAAAATCTAAATATATTTTAAAACAAATCTTGTATAAAAACAAATGTGCGTAATGATGATGTCACTGGTGGACGGGTTTCTGAACTGCCCACAGCCCTCCTATGAGATACAGACTGAGTAGGAAAAAATGGTGGTGTTTTATCATGAACATTAGTGAGGACCAATTATATGAAGAGATGTTGAAACGTGGTGAAGTGTGTTAAGACATTGTACCTAGCGCTCTCTTTCTGATTTCTCAAATCTGCTGTGACATACTGTATGTACACATTGCTCTGATTTTGCCATTTACTCTTGACTTAATATTTGAAATGTGTGTGTGTGTGTGTGTGCGCGTAAATTGCAGATGTATGACTACAGTCTTGACATGTGGAGCTTGGGCTGTATGCTGGCCAGTATGATCTTTCAGAAAGAGCCCTTCTTCCACGGACAAGACAACTATGACCAGGTAGCGCTCTCCTATCGGTGGGATTATTTTATCAATATGTATGATCATTATTGTTATGGATTTTTTTATTGTTTGATCATTAAGACATTGATAAAAATGTCTCTGACCTCATGTCTTAGTTGGTGAGGATTGCCAAGGTTTTGGGAACAGACGAGTTGTTCGGCTACCTGCGTAAATACCACATCGAACTGGACCCGCGCTTCAAGGACCTGCTGGGACAGTGAGTAAACACTTGTATTCATTGGACTCCCTTTTTGTCTCCACCAGGCCGAAGGCATGGGGGGAGAGTATGTTTTGCACTCCGTCCGTCCGTCCGTGTGTGTGTGTGTGTGTCCGTGAGCAGCTAATCTCGGCCACCGTTAACCCGGTCGATGCCAAATTTTGCACACACACTCCCTGGATGCCAACGATGAACCTCTGCCCCAAACTTTCCAGAACGGCCTGTTATAGCGCCACCAGGAGGCCGCTTTGTGCAAAACAAGTTTTTGCACAGTACACCTACAGATTTTGTCCAAACATCACGCAAATTGGTACACAGTCTCTCTAGAGCCATTCAACGAAACCGGTCTTTCAGATTTCTCAGACTCCATCCTGATTTACTTTTGTTGCCCTTTTATCCAACCACCAGATGAAGGCAAGCTGCAATGTCCTACATTCCTATCCTGGTGGAGACCTGTGCCCAGAAGGGCACTTTTTCTAGTTAATATTCTATTTTTCCAGGCTTTGATTCCCAAATATTAAAATAAAATGGCATTCAGCGCAATTTCTGACACTGAAAAATACATGTGGATATTGGTCTGGCACTTGAGTTGTGAGCCCACTATTCAAAGTGAGACTTTTTTTTTTTCCTGTGACGTTGTAATCTGAGTTTGTAACCCCGCCACCATGGAAATAAATCTTCCACAAGTTCCAGACTAATATTTACACAGCCATATTAGTCTGGCGACTCTGGCCATGACAGGCATAGACATATAAAGGGCTCTGGGGGCGTGTGTACTATCTCGCGAGGAGGCAAGCTTTTGTTAACCCATTTTGGGGGTGTTAGCATTATGTTATGCTTTAGCTATTGAAAAATAGCAGATCTACAAGCTCATAGCGCGCCACCGAGTGGCGCGCTACGAGCTTGTAGCTCGGCTATTCTTGGAAAAATCGAAGAACCACTGACATAGAAACTAGCTTTTTCAGAAAACTGTCAGGATGTTAGAAGACATTTATAGAATCTGATCTCAGGTCAAAATGGGTTAATCATAGCGGAAGCTTGTCCAGCTTCAGCATGCGTCATGGAAGGGGATGTCCGGTAAGCCAATCAGACAGGCAATGTAAACATTTGTTTTCTCTGATTCTCATGCCAATTTAAAGCTCCTTTGGAGTTAATTGAGTCCCGGAAAAGACACAATGTAATTCGCCAGTAGTCACTTGAGTAGCAGTGACACAGCATGCCTTCCGCACTTTCTGTTTGACTTCCTCCTTACACTGGACACGCATGGCTCCAACGAACTGCAGCGGCCAATGAGGCATCTATTTTCTTTATATCTATGATGCCAGGATAGTATATCCCCTGCTTCCTGGGCTGAAACTCTGAGGGGAAAACCCTGACAATGCAACATCCATCCCTGTAGGATAGTACCCGTACAATGCATGAACGAATGGACCATTGTAAGCGCTTTTCTATAGAAAAGCGCTATAAAAAATGCAATCCATTATCCATATTTGTAGGCAGAGCAGGAAGCGCTGGGAGCAGTTTGTGCAGACAGAGAATCAGCACCTGGTGAGCCCTGAAGCCCTCGATCTACTGGACAAGCTGCTACGCTACGACCACCAACAGAGACTCACCGCCACAGAAGCCATGGAACACCCATACTTCTGTAAGAATTAATTCACTTAACACTTATGATTCTAATGACGTACGTGTATATGCGTCCTCTCAATTAAAACCAGGGGGGTGCCTCGGACGTGTATACTACTAGAAGCAGGAGCAGTAGACTCAAAATGCACCACACTGCTAGACTAACCTTCAGCAGCAGCTACTGTACATTACAATCAGTGTTGGAAAGTAACTAACTAAAGTAACTTATTACTTAAAGTAATATTAATATATTACTGTTTTCCAGTAACAAGTACCGTTAATTGCTTTCACAATTTGAATAATATTACTATATTATATATGTTACTATTTTCAGAAAGTAACTCGTTACTATTTTCACGAGCCTTGGTGGTGGTACTGTGGGCTCGAGTGTTTATTTAGAATGGGAGACTGGGCTGGGGTGGAGTTGCTTTGCAGGCAACCTAAGATGTTGAAAGAGCCATTTTCGACCAAAAATAAATTCAAAATCTATCTGGAGCCGCAAAGAAAATTACGCATTATAATGCAGCTTGCCAAGCTTTATTATCTCCCGGGTTGCAACGAAACTAGCAGAATTTAGCAAGCTTTCCCTGGAAATGTCTTTCAACGTTACTTTTTTTGTTGTTTGATAGCTTCTCACTGCAGATTAAACATACAGGCAGTCAATCTGCATTGGCTGTGAAGGCAAAAGCCTCTGTCCACGAACTGTTAAATCCTCTGTGTGTCGCATAGCATGCGACACACTCAGTGCCGTGCCAGCCAGGTGGCTGGCACGGCAGTGTGTCGCATGCTATGACGCAAATTTTAGTTTAGTTAAGTTTTCCAATTTTGTAAACATGTGTAGAATAAATATTAAGAATGCTTGTCACGTTTGGCCTCCTACAGAAACCATAAATGAAAAATAATTTATTGCTACTTTTAATGCTACAGGGAGCCACTAGGGGTGTGCTCTAGAGCCGCATGCGGCTCTAGAGCCGCCTGTTGCAGACCCCTGGCCTAATGTAACTCTCTATAATACCTCTCTAACAATGTCCTCCTGTAGACCCCGTAGTAAAGGAACAGTCTCTATCCAACTCCGACAACAACATGGTTTCCAGTGGGAACACTACAGCCCGATGAAACGCAGGTAAAGTTAGTCATAGATATATTCATACTGTTTTCTTTTAATGGTAATTAACCCAATTTGGAGTTCATGAAAATGGTATTCTTCTCAAGCGAACTAGCCTAGCGCTTGTGAGCTTAATGTTTACTGGCTGATGCATTCAGGTTGTCATTCCACATCTCATTCCACTGCATCAATACAGCGGGTGATTACACTAATTAATTTTCTCTTCTCTCTCTCTCTCTCTCTCCCTCCCTCCCTTTCTCAGGAGAAGAAGGATGTTTGTTTGTTACCTCAACTTTGTACCCGGTTGTGACAGTAACTTTGACAAGTGTACAGTGACAATGGATCAAAGTAACGCTGACCAGTTACACACTCACAGATATGTGCTCATGGACACAACACGCACACACACACATACACGCAGACGCACACATACATACACGCACATGCAGACACCTATACATACCCTCCTCCTCTGTATCAGTCTGTGATTGGCTTGTCCTGGTTCCCTGTCAAGCAGCCTGACCAATGAGCTTGAAGCTGTCTCTCTCTCTCCCCCTTCCCTTGGCCTGACTTGGTCTCGCTGTAGGTCATCAGAAAAACTACTACTTAAGACTATCTCCCTCTCTCGTATCGCTCCTCTCACCCCCCCACCCACCACCACCATCCCTCTATCCCTCCTTGTTTGAAGCAGCATGGAGAATGAGCAGCAGGAGTGTAAGCCTGTCCCCCTGCCCGGCCCAGAAGTCCCACCCCACCCTCCTCCCCCCGCACACCTGACCCGACCCCGACCCTCGTTTCATCCCTCCGTCCGTTTGTCTGTCGTGTCCTGTGTGCGGCCTCACCCCCCCCCCCCCCCCCCCTCCAGCAGACAGACAGATGTCTTAAACACTACTCCAAGTTCCTGAAAGTGGCATGGTGGACTCTCTCTAGATAGAATGGACATGATGATAATAATATTAATGAATAATAAATGATTTTTATTTAGTTGAACTGTCTGTCATGGGTGACTTCTTTGGCTATGTTTGAGTGTATCATGAGCAGGGATGGCTAGAGGGGGGCCTGCTCTAGTGGAGGCTTAAGGCTCATTCATAGTCTGGA
Organism: Protomyctophum parallelum; assembly: GCF_964188405.1. Lineage (NCBI taxonomy): Eukaryota > Metazoa > Chordata > Actinopteri > Myctophiformes > Myctophidae > Protomyctophum > Protomyctophum parallelum. Next base: position 5,960,536 of record NC_139700.1, read on the forward strand.
GTTTCGGTGGCGAGGTGACCACCGCTCCGGTGGTGAGGTGACCACCGGAGCTGTAATAACGTTGAGCGGTGGTGAGTAAAAACAGAGAGAAGGGCTGGAGCGGTGGCGGTGGTTTGCTCTTCACCACGGCTTGTGACGTCATGATGTAGTTCGGTGGTCACCTAACCACTGAAAATCCAGACTATGAATGAGCCTTTAGCCCCCACAAGCCCCTCCCCACAATAGGCCAGTCAATCCAAGATTTGGCCCAAAAGAAATTGCAATTGTAATCATTCAAGCTTTTTCCTGATCTTTAGGGTCATACAAATAATATTAAAATTTGATGGATTGAACATTTTTGGAATGGATTCAGAATCATGAATAACCCCTAGTTTGACTTAAAGCATAATTAAAAATGTTAATGGTACCCAACTGTCAGCCCCTGAATTTTCAATCCATCAATTTTTAATGTTATTCGAACGACCCTAAGTATCTATTGCAATTTATTTTGGGTCACGCCTGTTTTTAATCTTAGATTGACTGGCCTACAAGGGGGGGGGGATTTTTGAGTGTATCATCAGCAGGAACGGGGCTTTAGCCCCCTCTGGTGGACGCTTTTCCCTCCCTAAGCCCCCCTCCCCACAAGCCCAATTGACTGATCTCTATGTAAACCAAATTCATTAGCCCTGCTCTAAATTTCCAACCCCCCCCCCAAAGTCACAATATTCTGGAGCTGTCGCTGATCATGAGCAATGTGGACATATTCAGGTAATAATTAATGCATAGAATTGCATTTGATGTAGTCATAGCACTTTATAGTACACATGTATAATATAGCATAGTATGTATAGTTAACATAGATACTCCACTGTTACGTTCTAAGTTTATACATGATTCATGATAACTACTTTTTATATATGTGATGTATGCCATGTTTTTTGTTATTGCTTAATGTAAATCACTGGATTAAGAGCGTCTGCTAAATGCCTAAATTGTAAAATTGTAATGGATAATAGCAGGGTGTGAGTAGAAAATACTAAAGATTCTTGCATGTCATGTTGGGCTCGAATTAGAATGGATTCCATATTCTCTGATGGTTGATGTTTAATATGTTCATCACATAGGTGAAAAGCGAATGCTGACAGGTGTGGGCAATGCGAGTCGCCAGAGCTGAGCCAACCCACATGTCATTAACACAAAGAGTTGACCACAACTGACGATTACATAACCTATATTTTGCCTGGTAATGACAACTGCTGTGTTGATAGACGGAACTATATTCATTGTTGTCGATGGTAAATATAGCCAGATACTGCTGGAGCCTACATAATATTCATTCTAATATATAGTCCCCACTCCTTGGGGTGTTTTTTGTCACTGTATGGTATGGGTGTGTGTAAATATAGACTATATGCACTTAAGAGGAATTCGACCTCTGCATTTACCCATCCTATAATCACTAGGAGCAGGCGCAGGAGGGAGACGCATTGATAAATTGCTGGCCTGGAATCAAACTTGCACCGCCAACTGTTCATACTAACTAACCACTCGGTTATGACTGCCCCAAACTTCACTGTTGACATATATTCATTGGTGATAGATTTATATCCGTTCATATATTCACAATGATACTTTAAAATGTATTTAAATAGTTTATCTTTAATGTGTTTTTGTTGGCCCTTGCCCCGGCATATGTTAGCTTGCTACATTTCTCGGGGCGTGTGTGCGTGTGTCTGTAATTCAAATACTGACTGCACTGAAGTATCAACTTCTTCCTCAGAAGAAACTGGAGAATTGGCTTCCTGTCCTAAACCTGACTGCTCATGTTCCCTCGCACACCCACGCACGCACACACACACAACACACACACATGTACTTTGCAATACATCTTGGAGTGTAAATCATTTAGAAAGGTTAGTCTGACCAGCACTGGCTGATGTCCGGTCAGTGTAGCACACCTTGAAAGGGTCTTTGTTTTCAGTGTACATACGCAGGTGAGCTGTAGTTGCCACAGTATTTACACAGCAGCTGAATAATTAGGTCTAGCTATGGTGAGCACACCTGTAACATTAGCTGGAACTGTCCTTTTTCTACGTTGCTTCTTTCTGCTTTCTCCTTTTCAAGATGCTTTTCCCTTTTATTCCTGCCTTGCAGGAATCTACCTCAATCCTGCCCAGGAAAAGAAACGGCTTTTCTTTTGCTGCCGACACTGCAAAATCAAACCCTAATTAAATAAATAGAATGTTGAAACACAAGATATTCTTTAACTCTGGATTACTACTGAGATAACCGGAGATAACCTTTAGTTGTCTGTTAAACGCTTGCCCTATCTTCCTTTATCTACTCCATTACACTCCCTAACATCTGTTGGATTAATTTCTTGTTAGATTCCTTTGGATGTTATGGGGCGGTTGTCACAGACACCAATCCAGTGTTCTACAACCCCCAGCCTGATTTTGTTTGTTGTGAGCTTATAAATGTAGATGTTATAGCAATTCACAATACAGTTTGGGTCCCTGCCCCTGTATAGCCAAACACTAAACGTGTCAAAGTAAGTTCGTAATATGAACTTACTTACTGTTATGCTGTTAGGCTGCATAACTGCATGTTATTGTTATGCTGTTATGGGGCGGTTGTCACAGACACCAATCCAGGGTTCTCCAGCCCCCAGCCTGATTTTGTTTGTTGTGAGCTTATAAATGTAGATGTTATAACCATTCACAATACAGTTTGGGTCCCTGCCCCTGTATAGCCAAACACTAAACGTGTCAAAGTAAGTTTGTAATATGAACTTACTTACTGTAGTAACTGTAGTAAGTAATGACCTGCAATTTTCCATGAAAATGTTTGAAATTGTTAACCGGCCAGACATTGACCCAGAAATCATATCGATACACTATAGGTTGTGACCTGGCTTTTCTCTTCACAGATGAGTAAGGCTATCTCCATAGCGTTCTATGTCCACGCCCCAATTACTCAGGTGTAAGTGGTCACTGATTATATACCCCCTCCCCTATAAAGCCTGGTGCTCGTTCATTCATTCCTGCTTGCCTCCCGGTGTGCACTAGCTTGTATGTTTGGCTGTAGACCTCCATGTGAAAATATCCTCCATAAGCTTTCTTTATGATTTTTACAGTCTCTACATGACCACATACACATACACAGTGTTAAAGACAAAGTTGTTTACAGATCTTGCTATATGCTATATGAATTAATTTGTTGGTTGACATCTTATTGACATCCCATTGTACCACCTCCAGCACCGACAATGGCTAGCTGCGCGTCCCTACGTTCCTGCCTCTGATCTGCTCTGTCGCAGCTAGCCACTGTCGGTGCGGGAGGCGGTACAATGGGATGTCAATAAGGAAGTCAAGGAATGAAGGAAGAGAGAATTTCAGAGCTGCCAAAACGGTCAAACAAAATTCTCAGACGTTTCCGTTGTCTCCTATAGCTCCTATATGCTTCTTTTGAAACGTATCACAATCACTCAAAAGCCGCAGCACTGACGTTTCCGAAGGTATGTACGGCTGTGTAACATTTAGCCTTGGACAGATGGGACGGGACCCTACGTAAAGTGTAGTGTAAACAAACTGTACGTAGGGTTCCGAGCGGGGCTAGTACAGAGACGTGGTGCATTTATTGTGAGATATTTCCCGGGGGTATCATGATGACCCCTTCTTCCCACTAGACTACAGAGGGTGCCCTCAACGCAGCCCATTACTGGCCTGTAACCCTGTGTACCATTAAGCTGATTAGCTCCACATGGCCTACAGGTCACTGCAGTGTCCTGTAGTCCAGTTGGGTCTGGGGTTTGAAGCTCCGGTGTGTGTGGTGGAGCAGATAGTGTTTCCCAGTGAGGTGGAGGAGGTCAAGATTACAGTGTAGCAGCAGATCTAGTGGCTCAAGAGCCCCAAGTACTGAAGACCTGTTACGGATGTAGTTAAGTAGTGGTCAGGGATCTGTGTGCGTTTGTTAAGGATCCTGGGGTCCAGGCAATAACATCGCAATACAAATCATAAAATGTAGTAGGCTACAGCATGATAATTTCTTGTTGCCTTAGGTTTGCTTTTGAAACCAAATGTATTTCTTGTTAGTGTCAAGTGTGGGGGGGGGGGGAGCACATACCAGTATGCAATGGCTCTGTGCCTGACTGTTTTCTTCAGTGCATTGGTTCTGGGCAGAGGTAAAGTAAAGTGACCACTTTAGTGCATGTCTAGTATTATAACCATGTCTCTCATTTGCAGGTAATATCTGTAAAAACAAACAGAAGGGTTTCTGTGAGGAATACACATTATTTAGGCTGCATGCCAGTTTTTCCATCCACCCTCATCCATGACCATGACAGCCTGGCATGCATAGCATCCACACTACTCCAGACATAGCAGTCTGTTTACCAAGTAGCAGTCTGTAGCAGTCTGTTTACCAAGTTCTTGCTTTGGTGCCCTAGACCAGATAACAGAACAATTGTTTGTTAATTTGACAGAACTAGAGATCGTATGACTAGTTTAATAATTGTATTACTTGTGTTTGTTAGCAGATGAGCATTCCTTCTAATGGGGTGAGATGCCTTAAGGCTCATACATAGTCTGGATTTTCGGTGGTTAGGTGACCACCGAACTACAACATGACGTCACGAGCCGCGGTGAAAAGCAAACCACCGCCACCGCTCCAGCCCTTCTCTCCGTTTTTACTCACCACCGCTCAATGTTATTTCAGCTCCGGTGGTCACCTCACCACCGGAGCGGTGGTCACCTCACCACCGAAAATCCAGACTATGAATAGGCCTTTAGTTGTACCCAACTGTTTGACTTCTAGTTCTGACCCATCCTAAGAGCATATTTAGAACCTATTACCATGCATTTAGTTTGTAAGACATTCAACTTCAGCTTATTTACCATGATCTATTCAGAAACCAGCTTTAACTCTAGTTGATCGATCGAAGCACACGTGTTCAATACTCTCTGACGATACATACATTGTATGTAATCCTCATTCCTTCATTTCTTTAATATATATATATACCGGTACATATGGCGTATTTATTTTACAAAAATAGAATAGAGAAAGGGGGCCAAGGCAGATTCCCTGAGGAATTCCACACTGAAGTGTCTCAATATTTGAAAGGGCACCGATTCTCTGTGCGTACGAAGTACGTACGTCTGTAATCCATGTAACTGGAGATCGGTTTGCCCCACCGACTTCAAATTAGACACATGCATTCCACACCACCACAAGGAGTGCAGTGCCCGGCCTTGAGTCGGTCAGATACACCGTTGTTCAGAACCGCCAGAAAAGGTTCAGGTCAGGCTCTGCTTTGTCCACAATTGCACTTATAGCATCTCATTTGACTTTGGTTTGCACTTATTGTATAGCCTCGCGTTGCGATACTAATATACCACTGCGCTAATCTGCCTCGGGACATATGCATGTGCAATAGGGGCGAATGAAGTCTGGCTGCCCCAGGCTACTTATTGTAAGTATGCCTACACCTAAATTCATTGTAAACTTTCATTTGATATCATACCCCCTTGCTTTTACTACACTACGTCCCAATAACACTAGACCCAGAGAGATTCCCTTGTTTTAGTGTCCCTTCCCACATGGAAGACTCGGGTTCGAATCTCTGCAGCCGATAATATAGTAATAATAGCTGATCCTTCATTCTGGATAGCAGTTCCGTCAGTGAATTCACGAATAGATCGGAAAACATATATTAATAATATATTTGATATTGGTGTTTGTTCGGGCTTTGCAACATTACTCCCTGATTAGTACAACAATTTTAAGAGCAGGGAGCTCACATCGTAAACCGTACCGCTGTAGTGCTGCTGTGTGAGACAGTGAGAGCTGCAACAGTGGAATGAGGTGAGCTTAAATAAGCTGCCAAATGTATCAGCTGCTTGACATGTCGGTTACAAAAATAACAGTGGTGCACTTGCGTGTATACCTTTTGAGTAGGCCTACATCTGCCTGAAGTAGACACATTGCGAGCCACCACTAATAGTTTATAATGTGAATATCTGATGGTGCACGCGTGCATGCTCTAACACACACACACACACACACACACACACATTGATTAATTGATTGAAATATTTATTAACAGTTTGTAGAATTTACAGTACATTTTAAGCACAAACTCAATACAAAGACTGTTAACTGTGAGTGGACGACCCAATTAAGCATTACACTTGTTTACAACAGGGTCCACATTGTTCAATTCATCAAAACATTTAGAGACATACAAATAGACACTTCTATGTAGCTAAAGAACAGAACAGGAATTCATCATATAGGAAGCAAAAAGGGAAAAGATACTTATACAGTGAGGGGAAATGGGGTGGGGGGGGGGATTCAGATTTTACAGAGGCCAGTTTCGAATTGCAGCCATCCTGCCCTTTGAGAGCGGTTTTGAAGGAGTCAAGGGATTCACATGTCTTAATGACTGTTGGTAGGGCGTTCCACATTTTGGTGGCATAGGAGCGAAAAGAATTTAGTCCCTTGTTTGTGCCGAATCTGGGTTGTACATGGTTTGTTGCACTCCCTCTGGTGTTGTGGGTGTGGACTTCGTTTACATTAAGGAAGTATTTAGACAGGTACATGGGTATCTTGGTACACAATTAACACAATTGTATCACTATCATCACATGTTTTTATTGCACTCTTAACAGAAAATGACACCACAAACAAATAACAGAATTGAAACATAGCTGCCATTTGTAGTTATACGGCCTATTCATATTTCAGATTATACAGGTCCTTTTGAGGAAGCAATCTGATTGGTTCAAACAGCCTTCTAGCCGTGCTTAAATGAGTGTAGTGGAACACCTAATCAAAACATAAAAATCAGCTGCTCTGTTCTCCCAGAGCGCAGCAGACTGCGTTGCTAGACTAGCAAGTTTCTTGGGACATGTGGTCGTATAGTGGCTACATCTGTCATAAATAAATTATGTTTTTTTTGCGAATATCTTAGTTTTAAGAGTAATTGTTGTATAATTGCAATATTACATGAGAGGGTGTTCTTTATCGTCATTAATGCACTTCTGCGCTGCCTTTGGGACTTCCTGCAGCATCGCAGGCGTGCATTAATGTGGATAAAGAACACCCGTCATGTAATATTGCTTAAATCCGCACTCTCAAAGGATACATTGATGCTTAAATATTTTAGCAATATTATTGATATATGATATCACACATGACTTAGCAGACAACCCCTACTTAGCAAAACCATTAGATTAATTAATTTAGGACGAACTAGGACGAAACAGACAAACAAATCAAAAGGTGCTTCTCCAGTTTCGTGTGCCCTGGCCAATGCAAATTTTCTACTGCTGTAATTACAAGACTTGGGGGGGGGGGGGGGGGGGGGAGTTGGAAGTTGGGGTTGTAAAAAGCTGTGAAAAAAAGATCCATCACATTCCTTCTTGCCAAACAACGGGAACCAACGAGGACTAGGAAGCGCATTCCAAATGGCAAATAAATCACCGTAGCTGTGCTTTCCTTGTCAACAAAAGTTGCAAGAATGACCTCCTACCATTATGCCCTCTCACTGTGGACCTCCAGGGGCACAGGAAACAAACACCGTCCTCAACAAAATATCCTAGCCTGCAGGAAAGAAATGCTTGAATGTACTACATGCTTTTGAAGGGGGTGCGGTTCGGTTGGTCTCCAAGGTTACTGCATGTGTTGGTTGTTGTTTGATGTTTGGGGGTTTGGTTGGTTTTGGTGAACAGCCAGACGGGCCGACGTCAGACGAAACGTCTCATGCCGACAGCGCGTCTGCGTCTGCAGCAGGAGAAGAGACAAGGCCTGTCTGACTTCAGAGACATCAGAGATGTTGAGATGGGCATGGGTAACCTATGGAGAGAGAAGGTCATAGCGTGTTGGTGTGAGTACAGACACTAACCACTTAAACCCTCTATTCTTTGTAAACTAGTTGACCCTCTACACCCACATCCGATCTATAAGCTCACACAACGTCTCGCGTTGAAACGAATGTAGATTGTAGACACCCACATTCACACAACGATGGCGGTGGAAACCATGCAAGGCACCAACCTGCTCATCGGGAGCAATTAGGGTTTCAGAGTCTTGCTCAAGGACACTTTGGCACCGACTCTGGGGGTGCCCGGGATCGAAACGTCTGCTCTACCCCTGAACCACTGTACGTGTGTGTTTTTATTTGTATTTTTTGTTAAAAAAGGGGTTCAACAGCTAAACAGATACAAAATTACAATACATCAAAAAATAAGGCAAGACAGGTACTTTACCATTGGAAAAATAACAATAAAAGAAGAAAAGAAAACAGATGTTGGCATGATTTCAGTTTTTCTAATGCTGTGGATAAGATGTCAAATGTGTTTTCCTGTGCCCCATTGGATCGAGCTATAGAGAGTTCCAGAGAGATCATGTCCATTAATGAGAGGATCCATTGTGAGACCTCAAGTTTATGGGGAGGTTTCCATCTTAGGACGAGCAGTTTCTTTTGCAGCCGTCAGCCCTAAGAGCAGGAGTCTTCTACGTGGCATTGTCAATGTCAACCCAATCGCTGAATCATCATTCAACAAGAAAATAATAGGCAAGAGGGGAATTCTAGTTCCCATTACCTCAGATATATACTTCTGAAACTCTAGACCAAAAACGATTGACATCTAGACACTCCCACATCATGTGCATGTACGTCCCCAGTTTGTTATTGTAACAATAGGGTGCAAATGGGTGTCGTACAGAGCCGGAGTTGAAAACGTTTCCTTGGAGTCAAATAGAATCTCTGGATACATTTGAAATTCAACATTTGATAGTTATAATTTCGTGACGAGAGAGAAATATTTTCCCAAATTCTTTTCCAATTGGTCGACCGCTGCCAACTCTTTAAATCGATATTCCAGACTCTAGAGATACACTGTGTGTGTGTGTGTGTGTGTGTGTGCGTGCGTGCGTGTGTGTGTGTGTGTGTGTGCGTGTGCGTGTGCGTGTGCGTGCGCGTGCACGTGCGTGTGCGTGCGTGCGTGCACGTGTGTCAGTGTGTGTGTGGTGCAGGGAATATATTTCTATTTGTAATGTGGTTGGTATTTCTCACTTTGCTTGTGTTGACACTGACAGACACCACAGGAGCAAGTTGGTGTCCTCTCCACTATTGCAAAAAAGGATGTTGATGGGTTATAATTTGTCAAATATCAGTCACTAGATTACTGCAAATGATCATGAATCATCATCATCGGTTGTCATCCCATTGCATGTATCTAATCATTAGGTACACGCATAATTTTGAATGACTTTGATTGATTGATTAATTGCACAGGAGAGTCGTTCACTTCTGCATGCAAATCTAAAGCAATGCAATGAAAAATGCAATGCAATGAAAAATGATTACATGTACAGGTTTATTTATTATTTATGGGAACGATGCAAGTTGGGAACAATTTTGCAATACCCATTATATCTGTTGTCATAGCACCTGTTCTACCTGTTGGTCTGTCTGTGCGGAGGTAAACACACAACCCACGAATGTGTGGAGAATGCAAACTGACTAAGTAATCAAATGACATGTGTAAGTAAGTAATTAGCCTTGCCAATTAAGCCATGAGGCCCATAGGGCAGGAGCCTATCTCCTGTTTCTGTAGCGTGAGGCAGCTTGATGTACAAGTACACCCCCTGGACATGACGCTAGTATGTCGCAGGGACTGACCCCCAATCCAACCCTTGATGCAGAGTGTCAAGCAGGGAGGCATTGGGTCTTTGGTATGACCCGGCCGGGGATTGAACCCCGACCTCCCAATCTCAGGGCGGACACTTTAACCACAAGGCCACTGAGCTGGTAATTGGCAGGTGTGGGAATAGATATTTATAAGAAAGGCTAGATTGCTGGCCCCTGCTGCTTGACAATGGAGAGCGACGTTGCTACGTGGCGGCCATCTTGCTTCAGGTAGCTCGCCCGCTCATAACATTGTGTCAATATGGGGCATGTACTTTTTAAAGAATGAGTGCCACAATTTTTGTATTTTTCCTATGTCTATGAGGTGACAGTACTTCATAGGGTTTCTTCCTGGAGGATGAACCCTTGACAGTCAAACGGGACAATGAAATAAACAGTAATATAGTGACACCACACTATTAGCCCCTCCCCTAACCCCTCCCCCTTTATCATACAACTACAGCTGTGGGTGCGGCTTCAGTTCAGGTGGATCACCACCCATCAACACCCACCAGGCAAACCAGGCATACTTAATGAACTGGTGGGCGTGCCCACATAAAAACAATATTTTAACAAATACTGTACACTTTTTGGAAAAAGTTCTTCCCCCTTATATTGTAATAATACCGGATGATCATGTTTTAGGGTGGAAAAAAATCATGGCACTCCATCTTTAAAGGTATATTCAGTGATTTCACTTAATTCAAATATCACTTATTTTTTTGTTTTGTTGTGATAATCCTCCCTACTATAGAGTGTGCTGGCCATATAAGGAGTTCCTCCCTGTCCCCAGTTAACCCCTGGGGGTCAAAAAACCTTAGGTTTCGTTTTTGACACTCTATCCTGATTGGACGAAAGGCTGGGTCCCACAGCCAAAAACGAAACCTAAGGTTTTTTGAGTGAAATCACTGAATATACCTTTAAATAATCATAACTTGGGATGTCAGAACAGGCCAGCTTATGGAGTTCTGTGTCAGGCATGCCCAAATATGGAGTGTCAGAATAGGCCAGCTCCATATATGGACCCTGGGCAGGGGCCCGGTCCAGAGCCCGGGCAGAGGCCTTTTTTGGGGGCGGTTCTGGACAACCGTGCGTCCGTCCGACCGACTCGACATCGGGCACTGCACTCCCTGTGGTGGAGGGGAATGTGTGTTGAATTTGAAGTCGGTGGGGCTAACGGAGTTACGTGGATTACGGACGTCTAGACGTATACACACAGAGACTCGGCGCATTAAGATGACGATGAAGATGAAATACGGCCGCGGTGTCATTTCTCACCTGCCGTTGAGGTTCATTTTGGCCTCATCCGCCCTTTTCCTGACCTGCCTCATCTTCCTCAGCAGGCGACAGATCTGCCGCAGGGTCATTTTGGGGGCGTGGCAGCCCAGGCGGGGCCGCGGGACATAGTGCGGAACGCGGTACATGAACAATGTCATGCAGTCGGCATGCGCAGTCTCCCTCGTCCTGGACGACTGGGTGTACTGGATGCTGTTCTGTGCATAACAGGACGCACACTGCATGGGAGGGAAGAGAATGAATGGATTATGAAGGGTATAGTTGTGATATGATGTATGGCGTTGAATGTTGTTTTCCCACTTAAAACACTGCTATTGTACTTCAAACTTTCTTTGTCTCAGGTCACCCATGTACAGTAAATAACCTTTTTCATCCACGTGGCACCCCATATTCATGTCATATTACGATGCATAATAAATATGTTAATCTTACCCCCTAAGATACAGTATGTCAGGAGGAAGAATTAATCTGTTTCCATTATAGGACATTATAGCCTACATAATTGTAGGCTATACATTTAACCGCTATGGGGGGAACATTCGTAAAAGGTGATCTAATATAAGTGGTTAAACTGAAGTGATATGCATGCGATGCAAAAGTGAGGTCTAGCTAGACAACACCAACTCGGGACTCCTGGATCGTTGCCCTCAACACTTTCCTATCTAACATCGGGTTCTTGAGCTCTACAGTGTTAGCTAAGCTGTCACGCCACAGTGGGTCTACGTAGGTGGTCAAAGATGTTGGTGTCAATTTACTACACTCGTTTTTGGTGCCTGACGCAGTGGCCCTGCCAGCCTCATCCTTCTCTATATGCAGACTTTGTCTGTGACCCATGAAGTGATCAATTGCAAATATTACCCTGGACTTGTGTCACGGCATGCTAGGGTAACACCTCACCCACTTTGAGAAACACTGGTCTAGTATGTTGAAATGGTATGAATATATTTATTACAGATTTTAGTTTTCTTTACTTTTGCTATCCTCCAAAACAAAACATAACTAAGATAAACTAAACTAAACTAAACGGAACTGAACTAAACTAAACACAACACACATGGCACTCAGTTCACACGCACGCACGGCCGCACGCACACATTACACTCAAGGACCACAATGGAGGAAGCTCTGCAGCTTTTGTCTTTTTCTTTTGCATTTCATCCTTTTGGACAGATATTTACGCCTACAGTATATTTAGGCAAGAAACGCATCAATCAATACTGTGGAGCATTTGTACAACGATAGTTTGAATAGGATTCAAGAGGAAATAATTTCCCTCTATTCCACAAATATCCCTGGATTCACTGAACTTATTTTCATCTCACGTGCAACTGCAAGATTATTCACATGCCACATTGCATGTTTTTTTGTGGCTTTCGTTTTGATAGAGGGATAGACAGTATAGGCTGAAATGGGGAGAGAGATGGGGGGGGGGGGTGACATGCAGTAAAGGCCGTCGGGATTGGGAGTCGAACCCGCGGCACACTGCCAGACTGGATTACCAGCCAAGGTACAAAAGCGACCATTTGTGATGGATCGCAGTAGATAGCTTGGACAAAACCGCAGAATGAGGCCAATGTGAAGCAGTGGAAATGTACTGCCTCGGTCTTCAGCTGCACGACTCTTATCATTCACACTTCAAATGTCACACTCTGACATGTGAGCACGCACGCACACATACACACACACGCACACGCACTCATGCACATACACACACACTTTTAATTAGCATATGAGCCGCCTCTCTCAGACTTAAGTCATTCTGAACGGGCACCCATTTTGGTGTTAGCATCATGTTATGCTTTAGCTATTGAAAAATAGCAGATCTACAAGCTCATATCGCGCCACCGAGTGGCGCGATACGAGCTTGTAGGTCTGCTATTTTTGAAAAATCGAAGAGCGACTGACATTTTTAGAATCTGATCTCAGGTCAGAATGGGTTCATCAGACCAGTGTGTGTCCGGCGGAAACCTCGTATGAATCTGATCTCAGGTCAGAATGGGTTAATCACCCTGTACACAGAAACCCAAGACAAGACACGCACACACAAACGTAATCTAAAGGATCCATCGCATGAGGTGATTCAGATCTGCAGATTCATTTACAGGACTGAAATGTGATCATCAATACAATACCCTACCAATTGTTGTTTACTCATGCACACACGCACACACACGCACGTGCACGCACACACACACACACACACACACACACACACACACACACACACACACACACACACACACACACACACACACACACACACACACGCACGTGCACGCACACACACACACACACACACACACACATACACACACACACACACGTCTGGGCTCACTCAAGCAAGAGGTCTGTACTACGAAACAAGATCACACACCCAGGACCTGTTATCTCTGCCTTCACTAATCCAGTCAGGCACATAGTTTCACACAAAGGTTAACTCAGTAAATCAACCTGGGTTTACCCAATCTAACCATGAGCACTTTCACATGGACAACTACAATTATATAGGTAGTGAGTGGCATATTTTACAAATAAAACCATAATAGCAAACTACAATATTAGACAAACAAATTAAAAGGAACACCAGTTGTCAAACACAGGAATTACAGCTGGCAAAAAAAATGGCCATATAAATAGAGTAGATCTGACTATCATTTACATTTGTGTATTCCATTAAGTACAATGTTTTAATGCTTCAACCAGTCTCCATTTTAGGATGATATGTTTACAAAAGCTCAATGAAATGGTTTTGATATGAATATCAAAATATCAAATACTGTTTGGTGTGGCTCACTCAAGAAGCTCAGGCTCTGTCTGGCGAGGCAAAGTCTCCCATAAAAAGGAAATCATCAGGAAAAGCCAAATAATAGTTTTTCCAGGTTTTTCACTCCTAGAGAGCCTCTCACAATCCACCACCGAGCAGCCCGAGCTCCATAGGATAAACTACAATGAAATGACGATGCTATACCATTTTCCAATAGAGAACTGTTTGGACAGGAGGCAGTGCTTTTATATGCGTTGACGTTGATATGTTATCTAAAAGGATAATTTGCTCGTTTACGTCACTGAGCCCAGACCTAAACATTGTCATGTACAGATGAAGAAGAACAGCAAAGGGCTATCAGTCCCACCTTGTGTTTCTCTCTCGGTACCTTATACAGTAAATCCATTAAATCCTCTGCTTTTTCACTTAACCGAGATGCATTTTCAAACGGGTTCAAAATACACAAATAGATTATTACTTGGTTAAAGGGTGTAAAATAATATAAATGTAGATTGCATTGCATACCAAAACAATTACAATTTGAAAAAATACAACAAGCCGTTACCTCTATCAACTTTACCAATATACCACATCCTCATTGCTCTTTGAAACGCCTATCCTAACATCTACAGTATGTATCTTTGCTCTCTTTGGCAAATTCTGTAAAACAGTCTGTATAACAGTTTCTGACATGCACATGCACACACACACACACACACACACACACAACACACGCACGCACGCACGAGCACACACACACACACACACACACACACACACACACACACACACACACACACACACACACACACACACACACACACACACACACACACACACACACACACACACACACACACACACACAGATACTTACTTGAACAATTGTAGCCATCAATTGTAGGTTGGTCTATTCTGTAATGAAAAGGCGATGTTGGAGCAGAACCTTTTTATTTATAGGTACACACAGTGCCGGGGACACAATGGCAGCTCCGCCTACTTCTGAGATCACCCCAACACACACACGCACGCTCGCACGCACGCACGCACACACACACACACACACACACACACACACACACACACCTGTTTCAGGTTTCGGCCACAGACAAGAAGAGGTCTATTATTAAGGCCTCTCTGTCGTGTCGTGTGTTATACATGATTTAGTATTGCAGTTGTGAAGGAAGGTGATGACAACAAAGAACGACAATGGGAAGGTGGCACAGCTCTGTCGGTGGTAGAGTGACTGAATCAAATAAACAAACCCACAAGGACAGTGCATTGTTCTCAACCAGTGGTCTGAGGAGGTTCCAGCTGCACGGTCCACAGCTATACATGATGGAGGCCAGTTGATAACCAAATGGACCCAAATTGACATTGGGGGGGGGGGGGGGGGGGTTGTTGTGAAACATTATGAGTACTATTATAGACAACTAACAGTTTAAGTCCACTCTAATTATCCATAATGTATAAACGATGGGGTCAGGACAACTAGGCCTTTTCGTGGAGGGGTCAGAATAACATTTGGACTTAAACTGTTGTTCGTCTACAGTACTCAACGACGATGACACGCACCATTGTACTCAACACACGACACTGGCGGGACGGGGCGCCTCGCGGACTCATTAACCTTTACGTCAACACATGACATGACACCGGCATGCTCCTCCCAGTGGTCGCATCTTCAGTTACCGAGCAGCGTACTGATCAATATTGATATAGACGTCCTATTCAGTACATACGTATAGTGCATGATGCGGTTTAACAGGTCAAGTACCAACAAAACCTCTGGTGACTGCACTTGCTGCTATGCATTGATTGATTGATTGATTGAAATATTTATTAACAGTTTGCAGTACATTTCAAGCACAAACCCAATACAAAGACTGTTAACTGTGAGTGGACAACCCAATTAAGCATTACACTTGTTTACAAGAGGGTCCATGTTAGGTATTTTTCTTTTGTAGATCGGTTGTTTTGGTGGAGGAGATTGTCATTGGGACCTATGACCCGGTATTCCATAGTTTTGCTGAATTATGGCCTGGCTTGGCCTCAGCCACTAACTCGCAATAAGGAGAGGTGTCTGCTGCTTGCGTATGACCTTGCTCTAGTGCCGGGGAATCTTATCAACCAGGTGCCATCCATGGCAACGCCAGTCTCTGTGCTCTCCTGGTCGAGGATCTGCTGGGTTTGCCAGTGACTTGATTTAGGAACTACAGGTCATCCAAAACTACATATCCCATTACATTGATTAGGATGCTCCTCTGTCATGCCACGTCTGTCTGTACAATGTTCTCCATTTTGATTAAAACCGTATAAATACCCCGTGCCATTTTGGAACGGCATGGAGAGACAATTTTGGACCGGCCCTGCGGGGTCTGTCGAATCTGATTGTAAATTATTATGCTGTATGTGAATCCGTTTCTGTCTCTCTGAATCAATGGCTAAAACCTCATTGCTCTGAATGGACCTCTCTTCTTGGGTGGACACAGGTAAACATTTTGGTATTTTTTTTTTTTTTAATACTGTTTTTATTAGGCATTTTTTTGTATATGACAACTTATATGACAATCTTTGACAATAATAATGAGTTATGCAGTTATAAAATGAAAGATAAAGACAGGTAATGTAAATTCCACATACAATACATAATAAAAAAGATATATAAATGTGATAAAAACGAAAAAACAAAAAAAACAGTTAAACAACAACAAATGTGAACAGACAAACAAAACAAAGACCACAGGACAGACACTCTTGCTCTCAAAACTTTCCCAACACGTTGTTGTAAATTAACAGAATTACAGACATTTCTTTTTAAATGAGAATAAATAAAATTAAATAAAATCCTCAGTTCCTTTTTTTTCTTTACTTTTCTTTCCAATTTTCTAATATGTTATCTATTGTGTAGGAGGGGTTAGCGTGCACCTATTGAAATGGTCAATGAAGGGTTGCCATGTCTGGTAAAATCTATCTTCACTCCCTCTCAATTCAAACTTTATCTTTTCCAATTGCAAGTAGTGCATAACATCTTTCATAAGTGTAGTGTGAGTGGGAACCTGTGCTTGTTTCCAATTCAACAGTATCAGTCTGCGAGCCAGTAGAGTCACATATTTTACCATGTTATATTGGAAAGTAGACAGTTTGACCCCGGGCCCCCCGACCCCCAGAACTGCTGTCAGTGGATCCGGGTCAAAAGGTCTTCCAACAATGTCTGACAGTGATTTAAATATACTTTGCCAAAATGATGTTAGTTTAGTGCAGTGCCAGAACATATGAGCTAGGGTGGCCGGCGACTGGCCACATCTGTCGCAGGCTGGATTCACATTTGGAAACATTCTGTTGAGTTTTTCCTTTGACAAATGTAACGTGTGTAATATTTTAAACTGTATAAGACCGTGCCTGGCACATACTGAAGAAGAGTGCACAAACTTTTGAGATGTAGACCATTGCTCGTCAGTGATAGATATTCCTAAGTCGTTTTCCCAAGCAGTTTTTAAATACTCCAATGAGGCATTATTATCTAAACATGAGAGAGAATTATAAATAATAGAAACACCTCCTTTGAGCAATGGGTCAGGTAGAAATATAGATTCCATTGATGAGTTGGGAGGTATGTTTGGAAATGAAGCAGTGTGTTGTGTTAAAAAATTTCGTATCTGTAGAAACCTAAAGAAATGTGATTGGGGTAAATTGAATTTGCGTCGTATTTGTTCAAAGGTCGGAAATAACCCATCAATATAAAGATCTTTGAAGGAGTGAATACCATTTCTATGCCACACTTTAAACAATGCGTCAGAAAGGGACGGTAAAAAAGCATGGTTAGCGACCAGAGGTGCGCGCACAGAACCCGGGTGCCAACCGAAATGCCTTCGTATTGAGAGCCAAATTTTGAGAGAATGCCAGACTATGGAATTCTTTGGCAACTTAGTATATCTTGAGGCCACTGGGGAAAAGATTAAAGCTGACAACGATGTTGGGGGACAACATTGACCTTCAATAAATGCCCATGTAGGCAATTGATCTTGTAGCCAAAATGAGAGCGCACGTAAATTACACGCCCAGTAATAGAGTTTGAAGTTAGGTAATCCCATTCCGCCATCTGATTTAGGCCTCTGCAAAAAATCCTTCCTTATTCGGGGGTGTTTCTTATCCCAAATGAACTTGGAGATAATTTTATCCAGATTCTTAAAAAAAGTGTTGTTAACAAAAATTGGAATACATTGGAATAGAAACAGATATTTAGGGAGGACATTCATTTTAATTATATTAATTCGGCCGGCAAGTGAGATAGGAAGGTTCGACCATTTCGTTAAGTCTTGTTCAGTACGTTCAAAAAGTTTTGTATGGTTTTGCTTGAACAAGTCATTAAGTGCTTTGGTTACTATGATTCCTAAATATCGAAAGCTGGTTATAACATTAAATGGGTGAGAGCCAAAAGTTTGATTGCCTTGTGTATTGATAGGAAATAAAACGCTTTTGGAAACATTGACTTTATACCCCGAAACCCTGCCAAAACTTTCTAAGGTGGACATGATACTAGGAATAGATGTGGAAGGTTTGGATATGTATAATAATAAATCGTCAGCGTAAAGTGAAACTTTATGCTCTCTATCTCCTCTGAAGATACCAGTGTAGGTGTCTGAAGCACGCAACGCAATTGCAAGCGGCTCAATAGATAAGGCAAAGAGCAGTGGTGAGAGAGGGCAGCCTTGTCTGGTCGAGCGATTCAAAGGGAAGTTTTCAGACCTGTATCCGTTTGTATGTACAGAAGCTAATGGAGAAGCATAAAGTAGTTTAACCCATGAAGTGAAGGTTGGACCAAACCCAAATTTTGACAGGGTCGAGAGGAGGAAGTCCCACTCGAACATTTTGGTATTTAAAAGGTAATTCTCTTAAAGTAACATCTTTTATATTGGCTATTCACTTAAAGTATCCTGGTTAAAGCTAAGCTAAGTATATATTGTAATTCGATTACTTCTAAAAGTATTTCTAGAGTTCCGGCGTTTCGGAGCTCTCAGCTCCCAGTATCATAGCTCTCGCTGTCGAAGCTATTTATAGTATCTATTTTCATACAGTCCTTAGTCCTTGTTTTTATAGTCTATTAAAATTCATTGATAGATAAATTCCTATCAGTCCACCTTCTTCAATTTATCAAAACATTTAGAGACGTACAAATAGACACTTCTATAGTCAAAGAACAGAACAGGAATTCATCATAAAGGAGGTAAAAAGGGAAAAGAAACATATACAGTGAGGGGAAAAAAGGGTGGGCGGTGGGGATTCATATTCAAATGTTCTAGCATGATCCCACCATGTCTCTTGCATTATAAGCATCCTTGTAATCCATTAAAATCAGCTTGTAGCACTGTATAACTCATAAATTCACACAATACTTTACGTATAAAAATAAAGCATTCTATAATGTGCCTGTGTCCCTTTTATGCCCATATATGGAGATGGCTGTATCCGTCTCACTGTGTTCCTATATATGGAGTTCTGTGTCAGGCATGGAGTGTTGTGATGTCAGAACAGGCCAGCTCCATATATGGACCATCGGCAGGGGCGCTGTCCAGAGCCCGGGCAGAGGCCTTTAGTGGTGGTTCTGGACAACCGTGGGTCCGACCGACTCAAACTTCCGGGCACTGCACTCCCTGTGGGGGTGTGGTTATGCTTTTATTACAGTAAAACAAATAGCATTCAATGTATGCAAGACCAACACATAGTTTCTCCCTACACTTTCAGGAAAGTAATGACTTTACTAGAACACTACTAAACCCGGGTGATTTTTCACCCAGACAATTATGTTTAGTTTATGTGATTTTCATAATGTTGCTGATGTCTGATGTAGGTGGATCCTTGGGTAAATTCATGATGCACACATCATACAAGGTAGGTTTGTTTCCCTGCCCACATCCCTGCTTTTTTTCTACAGGCAGGTGTTTGGGTGAATTTCACCCGGGTTTAGTGATAGGTAGTTTTTCTCCATTATTTTTTAAGGAACATTTTTGAGGGGCTATAGTATAGATTTTCATCTTACACAAACTCCCTTTGACAATGAAAGGAGAATTTAGGTCATATATGTAGACAAGCAAATCGACTATTTTTGTCCTACACAAAGATTCAATTCCCATTGACAATGAATAGATGATGTGCAAAGATAAGAGCGCACCTCACTTTACACGGGTGTGATTTCTTTTAAATAATATTTAACCCCACAATGTAGTGTACGGAAAATATGTTTTGTTTCAGTGGAGGAGGTTTGATCATAGGGGGAGCTGTGGAGGAAAAGCATGTCAGCAATAGTTCCAGGAAGTGAGGTAGGGCCTATCAGGAACATCTATAAAGGTACAGGAAGTGAGGCGCCCAGAGGTTCCAATTTAGGTATCTAAAAGAATGTTTGCTTGTGGTTTGTTTGTTTGTTAAAGAGACTCTTTTAAAGCCAATACTAAACCATAATCAGAAACTGATAAACCACAGAGTAGTGGTGTAGTGGTACCTGGAAGAAGAAAAGTTTGGTCAAGGAACATTTCTGAGGGTTTAGCTCTTTCTAAATCCCTCCAGAGCTTTTGGACAAAGGTGAACCTGCTGTGACCTCGTTGGGTGAGGAATATACTTTTTTTCCTTTTTTGAGCAAGCCTTTTTTATTTGATTTTGACTTTTGATTTGACTTTATGGATTACTTGATTTTTGGAAAATAGAAGAGCTACAATTTCTGGTTTGATTATTTTTGGAATACTTTTGGGATAACTTTTTTGATACTTGACTCTTTGGAGACATTGAAAGGAACTTTGCATTGCAGGGAAAGTACAATAGTTGTCTAAGATAACATTGTCTTCTGCTTTAGTAGGGGAGAAAAGTAAAATGAGACAGGAGGGCAGATATGCTCACACCATAGACTGTAAAAAGTCTCACACGCAAGTCTGTCTTTTCTGGTTCTTTTCTGCCATCTGCTGTTCAGAAGAACTAATTTAAACACACACTCCATCTTCAAATTAGTCCACTGTCCAGTGACTCTGATTAGTTAGCATCTATGCACTTGTAGTTTCCACAAATATTGATAATTTGTAAATACCATTATACCAATACATTATTATTTTTATTTTTTTTAAAGATATTTTTTTGCGGCTTACGCCTTTATTGATTTTTTAAGGGATAGAAAGTAGGCTGACAGGAAACGGGAGAGAGATGGGGGGATGACATGCGGTAAAGGCCGTGTCGGGTCCGGGAGTCGAACCCGCGGCACACCGCGACTGGATCACCAGTCCGGTGCCCAGACCGTTACGCTACGGCCTGGGCCACCAATACATTATTTTGTAAAATAAACAGCTTTTTTCACTGATAGTTAGTTATTAAAACAAAATTCTCTCCAACAAAGGGCCTTGTCCCTAAAATTACAAAATGGCAGGCAAGGTTCCTGCCATTGTAAACTTTTCATTCAACTCTAGCTAAAGCCAGTTTATCTAATGATATATAGCACAGTGCATTGGCCTGACAAAACTGTTTTAATCAAATTCCTCCAGGAAATGTGAGGCATACTGTAACTAAATCAGCGTGCATCATCACAAACCATCTTTATAATAACCTATTACAATACCCTAAAAGATGGGCGAGCGGAACGGATTCCAGAAATCATTCAATTATATATGAGCGAGTCTATATATGTCCGAGATCCTTAATGGTGCCCTGGAAGGGCTGAAGTGAAGACCCCGCCCTTTTACTCTCATGCCCCAGTAAACCTGTCCAGTTAGCATGCATGAACCTCACCCCCACTTCTAAACACCAAGACTCCTCTAAGCCCATTAAAGAACCGCCGCAGAACTCCAGCCATGTAAATTGTCCTGTAAAAAAAATCAAATGCATGGGATTTTCGACCTCGTCGAGAGGACCAAAGCGACTGTCCATCCCTTTCTGCCCCAGCTGAGCGACCCAGTTAAAACTTCAACTTTCATGTCTTTTTCTTTAGAACATAAATACTAAATAAAATGCCAGTCTAATAATACTATAGCTCTGATAACATCGGCCTTATCTTTTCAATAATGGTATGTAATTTTGTCAGTTTTACCTCATACACCCCTGTCACACCCCTATTAGAAGATATGGCTGTGACAGCTAATCTAATTTCATGTTTTATCATGAGTCAGACATCCCGTTAGTCAGACATGCAGGTTAAAAATCACCCTTGGCTCCCGACATGCGTGGCGGGTTACGAATCCGTGCTGTGGGTTAAAAATCACCCATGGCTTCCTGTGAGAGGGCCTGCCTGCCTGCCTGCCTGCCTGCCTGCCCGCCTGCCTGCCTGGCTGTTGCTATGATAACCCTGCTCTACACCTGTGAAGCGTGGACCCTGTACACTAGCCATCACCTCAGGATGCTGGAGGCCTTCCACATCAGGTGCCTACAATGCATCCTGGGTATATCCTGAAGGACCGAGTCCCCCACACTGAAATACTCTGCAAGACCAACTGCAGCAGTGTGGAGGCTCACCCAGCACCAACTTCGCTGGCTAGGCCACGTCAGGCCGCTTGGCAGGAGGCATAAGGAATAAGCGCTACAAAGACCACCTAAAGACTTCCATGAAGAAATGCGGCCTGAACCCGACTCAGCTGGAGGTCACTGCAGCACAACGCACCATCTGGCGGTGGCTCCTCCAACAAGGAGTGCACAAGCTTGAGGAGGACAGAGGTGATCCACGGACCAAGAAACGTCAAAGGAGACATGAAGCCAGAACCACACCCACACCCCCAGAACCACAACCACACCCCGAGAACCACACCCACAGAACCACACCCACACCCCCAGTCAGTGCTCTTCCCTGCCCTGTTTGTGGCAGATCGTGTGGAACACGGATTGGACTATATAGACACATGAGCACTCACAAGAAATAGAGATGGATTGTCATCATCGGATACGATGGACAACCTTAAGTGTGTGTGTGTGTGTGTGTGTGTGTGTGTGTGTGTGTGTGTGTGTGTGTGTGTGTGTGTGTGTGTGTGTGTGTGTGTGTGTGTGTGTGTGTGTGTGTGTGTGTGTGTGTGTGTGTGTGTGTGTGTGTGTGTGTGTGTGTGTGTGTGTTCTAATCTAGACTCTGTATACAGACCATCCTGTGGCTGTGGCCAACCAGAAAGGACAGCAAAACTAAATATATAGCCATTTGTGAGCAGAGGTGATTCTTGAGACTGTTGGAAACCTGAGCAGAAGATCCTATGGGGTCCTTCTGACCTGAACTTCTGCCTACTTTACCTCTATAACATGTACCTATTATATGTGATGTGGGGTCTTTTTCATTCAGCGTCTGAAATTCAGTATCAGGCTCTTGAACAATGGCTCTCAGTTGGCCCAGTTTTCTACAGGCCCAATCCAAATTTATTTATAGAGCACATTTAAAACAACAAAGTTGACCAAAGTGCTGTACAATTAGGCAAAGCAGTAATAAAACACAATACAATACAGTAATAAAAACATATAAAATCAAATCAAACACTCAAGAGTACACATTATTGGTCACAGTTGCGCTCCCACTTTAAATTTAAGGATGGCTCTATAAATTGTCCCATACTTGGCAATCACCTATTCCCTCCCTCTATGTCAGACTTGGCTTTCAAACAGTGGAAAGATAAAGGTCTTGTCAAATTCTCAGATCTCTATGAGAGAAATGTATTCAGTAGTTTTGAGAAAGTTCGTACCAAATATGATCTACCCCACAATAATCTTTTCCGATACTTTCAAGTTAGAGATTTTGTTAAAAATCTATTTCCCTCCTACCCTGAGAAACCAGCAAATAAACCATGGGACAACAAATACAAATACTGCATCCTGGGCAAAGGGGCCAAATCTCAGTTACTTACCAATCTCTTATGAGATTAAACATCCTCCCTATGGACAAAAATAGGAATAGGTGGGAGACCGAGCTGGGTGAAACATTTCTTGATGAATGGTGGGATGTGGCTATTGATCGAGTCAACAAATCAACATCATGTGCTAGACTAGGTCTCATTCAATTCAAAGTCTTTCATAGACTTCATTACTGCAAATCTAAACTTGCTGCAATATATCCTGGAATTGATGATAAATGTGATAGATGTGCTCTCTCACCAGCTAATCACACACACATGTTCTGGTCTTGCCCGAAGCTGGTACATTTTTGGACTAAAATATTTTAGATTTTGTCTGATATATTTGAGGCTTGTTTGGAACCGTCACCCCATATCGCATATCGAGTGCCATCAGATTTTGAACTTCTAACCCATAGAGAGAAGACTTCCGCACACCCGGCAGGCAATTTGGAGCAGGTGCGATGATGACAAAGAGTATACAATGTGGAAGAAGGGACATCCGCACACTGCCACTTGCTAGTTCAGAGCAATTTTATTGAGCAACGTTTCGGTCTTGCGACCTTCCTCAGGCTTAATTCAAGAATGGGCTGACATTGTCACTAAATACATTTCAGGAAGTGTAAACAACCAATCAAAATGCATGTAATTTATCCAAACAGATAACAGCTGTGAAGAACCTTGTCACGTGACTTGAAGGTGCAGTGTTTCTGTGAACATTCCTCATATATATCATTGAAAATAACAGTTTACAATAATACAGGGGAAAAGAATTATACATAAATGTCATGCCATACAACATACAAGGAAGACATACAGTAAAATAAGCAAATAAATGTCAAATGTAAGATCCTACTCTGTCCGAAAGAGTGGAAAAGAATAAGAAAAAAATAATAATTGCACCTAAAGTGCCTATAGTACCGGCTAGACAAGAAGTTCAGATCAACATTTTCTATAGCATAACATTCAATAGTAGTTCATCATTAAGCCCTTTGGGGTGTAAGGTTTGTAGAGTGTGGTTCCAGTAGGCCTCACGTTGTTTTAAAAGGGCATCGTGGTTACCACCTCTTCTTGGAAGTTTGACTTGACAAAGTGCTGTACAATTAGGCAAAGCAGTAATAAAACACAATACAATACAGTAATAAAAACACATAAAATCAAATCAAACACTCAAGAGTACACATTATTGGTCACAGTTGCGCTCCCACTTTAAATTTAAGGATGGCTCTATAAATTGTCCCATACTTGGCAATCACCTATTCCCTCCCTCTATGTCAGACTTAGCTTTCAAACAGTGGAAAGATAAAGGTCTTGTCAAATTCTCAGATCTCTATGAGAGAAATGTATTCAGTAGTTTTGAGAAAGTTCGTACCAAATATGATCTACCCCACAATAATCTTTTCCGATACTTTCAAGTTAGAGATTTTGTTAAAAATCTATTTCCCTCCTACCCTGAGAAACCAGCAAATAAACCATGGGACAACAAATACAAATACTGCATCCTGGGCAAAGGGGCCAAATCTCAGTTACTTACCAATCTCTTATGAGATTAAACATCCTCCCTATGGACAAAAATAGGAATAGGTGGGAGACCGAGCTGGGTGAAACATTTCTTGATGAATGGTGGGATGTGGCTATTGATCGAGTCAACAAATCAACATCATGTGCTAGACTAGGCCTCATTCAATTCAAAGTCTTTCATAGACTTCATTACTGCAAATCTAAACTTGCTGCAATATATCCTGGAATTGATGATAAATGTGATAGATGTGCTCTCTCACCAGCTAATCACACACACATGTTCTGGTCTTGCCCGAAGCTGGTACATTTTTGGACTAAAATATTTTAGATTTTGTCTGATATATTTGAGGCTTGTTTGGAACCGTCACCCCATATCGCATATCGAGTGCCATCAGATTTTGAACTTCTAACCCATAGAGAGAAGACTTCCGCACACCCGGCAGGCAATTTGGAGCAGGTGCGATGATGACAAAGAGTATACAATGTGGAAGAAGGGACATCCGCACACTGCCACTTGCTAGTTCAGAGCAATTTTATTGAGCAACGTTTCGGTCTTGCGACCTTCCTCAGGCTTAATTCAAGAATGGGCTGACATTGTCACTAAATACATTTCAGGAAGTGTAAACAACCAATCAAAATGCATGTAATTTATCCAAACAGATAACAGCTGTGAAGAACCTTGTCACGTGACTTGAAGGTGCAGTGTTTCTGTGAACATTCCTCATATATATCATTGAAAATAACAGTTTACAATAATACAGGGGAAAATAATTATACATAAATGTCATGCCATACAACATACAAGGAAG
Organism: Protomyctophum parallelum; assembly: GCF_964188405.1. Taxonomy (NCBI): domain Eukaryota; kingdom Metazoa; phylum Chordata; class Actinopteri; order Myctophiformes; family Myctophidae; genus Protomyctophum; species Protomyctophum parallelum. The sequence continues at coordinate 5,986,431 of NC_139700.1, forward strand.
ACATACAGTAAAATAAGCAAATAAATGTCAAATGTAAGATCCTACTCTGTCCGAAAGAGTGGAAAAGAATAAGAAAAAAATAATAATTGCACCTAAAGTGCCTATAGTACCGGCTAGACAAGAAGTTCAGATCAACATTTTCTATAGCATAACATTCAATAGTAGTTCATCATTAAGCCCTTTGGGGTGTAAGGTTTGTAGAGTGTGGATCCAGTAGGCCTCACGTTGTTTTAAAAGGGCATCGTGGTTACCACCTCTTCTTGGAAGTTTGACTTGTTCTATACCAATAAAGCGGAAAGTAGAGATGTCATGTTTAAGGTCATTGAAATGCACTGCAACAGGGTATTCACGGTCGTTTCTTCTGATCGAACTCTTATGTTCACTCATTCTCTGTTTTAACTGTCTAGTAGTTTTGCCTATGTATGCTAAACCACAGGGACATTTGATCATATACACCACATGGGTTGACACACAAGTAATAATGTTATTGATCTTGAACTTCTTGCCAGTATGAGGATGGTTAAAAAAGGAGGTCTTATGTGTATTTCCACACTGGGCACAATGACCACAAGGATAGTTTCCTTGTGGGAGTGGACTTAACAGGGTCTGTCTGAGTGAGACCTGGGGAGATTGAAAGTCAGAGTGTACAAGCTGGTCTTTTAGATTCTTACCCCGTTTAAAGGAGAATAGGGGTGGGTATTTGAATAGTGTAGCCAATTCAGGGTCAGAAGTTAAAATATGCCAATTTTGTTTAAAAATAGCTTTTATTCTATGTGAATAAGGAGAATATGTGGTTACACATGTGACCGAAAACTTCTTCTCTTTTTTCTGAGTTGTTTTCAAAAGCTCAGAACGAGGTTTATTTAAAGCTAATGTGTATGCTTTGTCAATACATTCAAGTGAATGACCTCTTTCGACAAACTTGGCTTTCATCTCAGATGATTTATCAATGAAATCCTCATTAGAGGAACAAACTCTTCTCAGTCTGTAAAACTGACTAATGGGTAAAGACTTAATGAGAGCGGGGGGGGGGTGGTTACTGGTGGCCAAGTATTACGACCCAAAAAAGAAAAACAGATGCAGGCGGGGCAAACGTGCAACCAGGAAAAGAACACCGTCCCTGGACGCGCAGTTACTCCAACAGACGGTAATTAACATATCTTCAAAGGAACTGTCTACTGACCAACTTACAGTATTGTCAAAAGGCTTGTCCTTTGTATCTAACACAAGTGGGGTCAATTCGTTTGGCCTTAAGGTAGATCTGTTTAAATGTTTTCGACAGATCAAATTGAAACACTTTTTTTCTAAAACCCCTATAGCATCAGGGGCGTCTGTTACTAGTCCCTTTAGATCTAAGAGCACTTTTAGCCCGAACGTATCTAATCCTTCTATTAATACTTTTTGCAGACTCGTAGAGCAGGATGTTTTAAAAACTATTGAACAACCTTTTAGAGTGTCTAGTAATCTGTCCCATAGGGAGAAACAGGCCCTTGTGGAGTTGCTCGATGATAAAGACTTGGGGCCTGATTCTTCAACGCGCTTCCGCTTATATATTGACGTGACGCTAGCGGAAAGGCATTTACGTGGATTTCCCACATTAATTTGGAATTCATGGAAATGGCCGTGAACTTGACGCTGTCTTTGGTTCGTCGGAAACTCCGCTAAATCCTCCGCCACCTCTTTAGGTGGCGGAGAAATTTGCGGAAGCATACACTTGCATATAGATTTATTCAGAAGGCTTTAGTCTTCATGCTGAATCAATAAATAGTCCCCAAATCTCAGATAAAATATGTAGGCATGTGTCCCCAACATATTGGTCGATCAGCACATAAAAAAACGATATATATATATATATATATATATATATATATAAAAGCCGAGTGCACTTGTATTAAGTTTAGCCTATAGATAGAGTCCCATACAGAAACTGCCCCGCAAGCACGACACATTTCTATTTATTTATTAGGATATTTATATCATGCGCGATTGGGGCTGCAGCTCACTGGCAGCCTTCTACTCGGAAGTGCAACGGTTGTGAGCTTGTAGATCGGATCTCGCGGACTCGCACTGCATGTTAAAAAACAAATTCACAGTTATAATAAGAACATAGGCTTATCTGCATTCTGCACTGTACGAATCCAACATAGTTTAGTGTAGACAGTAATGCCTGCAGTAGGCGTGTGTGTGTGTGTGTGTGTGTGTGTGTGTGTGTGTGTGTGTGTGTGTGTGTGTGTGTGTGTGTGTGTGTGTGTGTGGCGGGGGGCAGACAGCAGCGTGCTGCCGATCCGATTCACATTGGAAAATGAATAGGGCTAATTAGCCCTATATAAAAAATAGAAGACCACATTTATAGCCTAATGAATGCAGCGTGTTTGAAAGTCGGCCAGTCATATCAGTTTTAAACCATGCAGCTCACCTCCACTCGTGAACATGACGGACAGACAGACAGAATTTATAATAATGTATATTGATATTGATCACATGGATGCCACACACAGAATAGTTTAACTCACTGGATAAACTCACTGGATTATAATTTCTTCAGACAAGAGGATCCCAGGCCTATAATATATTTACTTATGAATGTATGGGCTACTGTTCTTTATCGCGCAACAGTGTCGAGGGCCCATGCAGCCCCCCTCCCTCTCTCGTCTCTCTCTCTCTCTCTCTCTCTCTGAAAAGACGACTTTTGCATTGACATGTTTTACCTCTGCAAAGGTGTGGTGTGAGTGAGCACCCGCCTTGGTCCCGAACTTAATTAAATAAATTATAATTAGCCTATATTGCTTCAGCGGAGCACGCACTGTTGTAAGCTTGGATATAGCAGTGACCGCGGCTGTGATCTCAGACAAACTGCTGTCTGCTGAGTCATGCTTGAAGCCTTTTATGGTCGATATGGGGCGTGGATCAATGCAGATGAGGTTGTCGGTTGCTTTTCCGATCACTTTGCACCCGCTGCTTTCAGTATGACATACACCTGCGATACGCCAGCGCACCTGTGGTACACACCACTCTCTGAATAACACGTCATCTCAACGTAGCTTGATCGGACGGATAAATACGATATCTGTTTCCGTCACCGTTACACTCTGGCGCATTTCGTTTTTGAAGAATCAGGACCTTGGTGTTTAAACCTGCGGATAAGGGTGGGGGTTTAGTGGTTCAGGATACTCATAAATACAAACTAGAAATTCTGTCCCAGTTGGCAGATAAAAAGTTCTATAAAAAATTCAAAAGTGATCCAACCCTGTCATTTCAGCGTGAGATATTCACTTTTTTGGAGAATGCAAGAACCAAAGGTTTCATCTCCAAACCTGAATTTGACTTCTTATACAGTCAACACCCAATCCGACCTGTGTTTTACACACTTCCAAAGATTCATAAAACTATGACTGATCCACCCGGACGACCTATTGTGGCACAGATTAATTCTCTCTTGTCACCCCTGTCAGAATATGTAGACTTTTTCATTAAACCTTTTGTTCATAAACTGCCTTCCTATATAAGGGATTCTACTGACTTTATTAATAAGATTTCTGATATTTCCGATCTACCTGAGGAGACATGGTTACTGACTTTAGATGTCACTAGCCTATATACTAACATAGCACATGATGCTGGTCTTGATGCTCTTACATACTATTTAGCCAGTCGAGACAACACAAGCATGCCACCAAATCAATTTATCATTGATCTAGCCTCCTATGTGTTGAAATATAACTATTTTAGTTTTGACAATGATTTTCATTTACAAGTATCTGGTACATCCATGGGTTCCATCTTTGCGCCCAATTTTGCCAATCTGTTCATGGGACATTTGGAAGAGAAATATGTCTACAACTCTGAAAAAAACATGTACAAACAAAACATTATTAAATGGTATAGATACATTGATGATATATGCTTTGTCTTTAAAGGTGGCTTAGATGAAGTTCAACATTTTTTGACATTATTGAATGGCTTTGACTCTAATCTCAAATTCACTATGGAATGTAGCCAATCAAGAGTACACTTCCTAGATATGTGGATAGTAGTGAATGAAGGTAACCTGTCTACAACCCTCTATCAGAAAGAAACAGATCGTAATACTTTATTATTGGCCACCAGTAACCACCCCCCCGCTCTCATTAAGTCTTTACCCATTAGTCAGTTTTACAGACTGAGAAGAGTTTGTTCCTCTAATGAGGATTTTATTGATAAATCATCTGAGATGAAAGCCAAGTTTGTCGAAAGAGGTCATTCACTTGAATGTATTGACAAAGCGTACACATTAGCTTTAAATAAACCTCGTTCTGAGCTTTTGAAAACAACTCAGAAAAAAGAGAAGAAGTTTTCGGTCACATGTGTAACCACATATTCTCCTTATTCACATAGAATAAAAGCTATTTTTAAACAAACTTGGCATATTTTAACTTCTGACCCTGAATTGGCTACACTATTCAAATACCCACCCCTATTCTCCTTTAAACGGGGTAAGAATCTAAAAGACCAGCTTGTACACTCTGACTTTCAATCTCCCCAGGTCTCACTCAGACAGACCCTGTTAAGTCCACTCCCACAAGGAAACTATCCTTGTGGTCATTGTGCCCAGTGTGGAAATACACATAAGACCTCCTTTTTTAACCATCCTCATACTGGCAAGAAGTTCAAGATCAATAACATTATTACTTGTGTGTCAACCCATGTGGTGTATATGATCAAATGTCCCTGTGGTTTAGCATACATAGGCAAAACTACTAGACAGTTAAAACAGAGAATGAGTGAACATAAGAGTTCGATCAGAAGAAACGACCGTGAATACCCTGTTGCAGTGCATTTCAATGACCTTAAACATGACATCTCTACTTTCCGCTTTATTGGTATAGAACAAGTCAAACTTCCAAGAAGAGGTGGTAACCACGATGCCCTTTTAAAACAACGTGAGGCCTACTGGATCCACACTCTACAAACCTTACACCCCAAAGGGCTTAATGATGAACTACTATTGAATGTTATGCTATAGAAAATGTTGATCTGAACTTCTTGTCTAGCCGGTACTATAGGCACTTTAGGTGCAATTTTAATTTTTTTCTTATTCTTTTCCACTCTTTCGGACAGAGTAGGATCTTACATTTGACATTTATTTGCTTATTTTACTGTATGTCTTCCTTGTATGTTGTATGGTATGACATTTATGTATAATTATTTTCCCCTGTATTATTGTAAACTGTTATTTTCAATGATATATATGAGGAATGTTCACAGAAACACTGCACCTTCAAGTCACGTGACAAGGTTCTTCACAGCTGTTATCTGTTTGGATAAATTACATGCATTTTGATTGGTTGTTTACACTTCCTGAAATGTATTTAGTGACAATGTCAGCCCATTCTTGAATTAAGCCTGAGGAAGGTCGCAAGACCGAAACGTTGCTCAATAAAATTGCTCTGAACTAGCAAGTGGCAGTGTGCGGATGTCCCTTCTTCCACATTGTGAACTTCTAACCCAGAAATGGTAGCATTTGCCACACTGATAGCAAGACGTAGAATATTGTTGGGATGGAAATCCCCAACTTCCCCTTCTATAGCTATGTGGCTTAAGGATATTATGGGATTTTTAAAATTGGAAAAAATAAAGTTTACAATTAGAGTTTCAACAGAAAGGTTCTTTTCTAGCTGGCAACCATTTATTACCTACTTTGAGAGTAGGCCTACTCTCCCTACTTCCGACAGACTAATTGAATCAATACTATGTGTGTTTTTTTGCATTCTCATAATGATAGAACTGTGTATAGAGGGTGATATATGACAACGTTCCGAACACAATCTTTTCCAACATAACTTGTGACTGACTATTTCTTGAACTCAAATAACCCAACTCATAATTGTATTTATTTTGTTTTATTTTATTTTATTTTTTGTTATTTATATTGTTTTTGTTATCTGTGCTTAAATTATTATTTTTGTATCCTACTGTTTATATCATATGTCTGTATGTATGTTTGTTTTTGTATGTCTGTACTAAATTATTAATGTTATTTTTTATATTGTTTTGATGATGACGATAACTGGGGGGAGGGATGGGGTGAGGGAGAAAAAAAATTGTATGTTCAAACTGTACTAAATTGTTGAAACCTATTACCAATAAACATATATTTAAAAAAAATGTGTTTTAAAAACGGGTAGTGCAGGTAGTGCAGGCCTAGCCTGGGTAAACCCACTCCCCCTGCTGGACAACATTTCATTCTGCCAGGAGGGGTGAGTCTGGCTAAATGGTAATACAAAGTCCTTAAGATTGTATCAGCTTTGGTACGAGCCAATCCGCGACCGAGCTCAGGGCTCTGTGATTGACAGCGCACGTTGGCCAATCAGGAACGATTTGAGCAGTTGATGACGTGTGAACTCCTCGACTCATTCACAACAACAAACATGGGAATGAGGAAGTAGGAACGGAACGCGTTTAGATGACGCCTCTTGTTTTGATATACGCTGATTGGCTGAAGGGGTTGTCCGTCAACGCTACTCTCCCGCCCCACGGCTAAACAGCCACACAGGCGATTATGCCAGACTCACCCCTCCTGGCAGAATGAAATGTTGTCCAGCAGGGGGAGTGGGTTTACCCAGGCTAGTGCAGGCCCCCTCTGACCCCTCTGACCTTTGGTCCCTGGGGTGACCAGCTCTGAGTGATCCTCCAAGTTATGTGTACAATGGTTTCACACTGTGACAATATTGATCTGCTATTTGTTTTACTTTGATATTGATTTTTTTTAATATAATGAAAAATACAATTATACAAATAATACTCGAATACAAATGATAGCTAGCAGAGGGCGCCCTCTGCTCTTTGCCACTCTCTTGGTGTGGCTTTTAGAATCGCTGGTACTGTATCCTGATAGGCTTTGCAAGAATCCAGCCTTTTTTAAGCATCTGTATCTGAACTGAGCAGGTTCCATGGCCTAAATAGACACAGCATATTAACACTTCAGCGCCCTATGCCTTTGCATGCACTTTGACACACTACTCCTCCCACCCTTTTGGCGGCACGCACTTGAGCCATATGTCAATTCAAAAACAGAAATGTTGTATAGTTTAATTGATATAAATGTATTTGTGCATTAAATTACCCCCATTGACATGCGAAAACTCACATTCAAGTATTTTATTCTCGGAGACCGTAAGTGCTATAGTTACAAAACTTGAAGGGGAGGTTCATAATAATTAATGCGATTAATTAACTTATAATTATATCGGTCGGCCTCATGGTGGTGCTATAACAGCCCACTTTACGTTTTGGCTTATGACTCTTGAACCGTACATAGGTTGTAAAATCTAAATAAATTTTTCGCTGGATTGACGGCGACGCATCTCCCCATATAGGCCACGCCCATTTCCGTCAGGATAGATTTCCCGCCATTCTGAATTTTCTTCAAAACACACTTTTTCATCCTAAAGTTTAGGTTGAAAAAGTGTGTTTTGAAGAAAATTCAGGGACCTAAACCTACAGATGTTTTCCAAATCGGTACACCGATTAAAACTGTTTTTTTGTGGTGGTCTGTGGACAGTTCATGAGCCTGCCTACCGGTGATATCGTCGAAGGGGATTCCAAGCCAAACAACCTTATTTCTCTTCTAGGAAAGTTAGCATATAGCCTACTGAAATAGAGGCCATCTTCTTGCATTCATAAAATGTTATACTGTTTAGAGTAGACTGACGATAGGTTCTCGGTTTAGGCTACTTGTAATCCTAGATTACTATTAGTGATGCACCGTCCGCATGCATTCGTCCGCAGAAGATATTCGGCAGAAAATGGCAAAAAATGCATTTTCGGCCTATTCGGTTTCGGCCCAAATAGGCAGAAAATATATCACCGAATAGTGTATGCAATTAATGCATTCAAAAGAGCTGAATAAATGTTTTATGGACCCATAATAGTGATTATTATTTAAGTTAAGTTTTGCCATAACCATAACATAACATTTGTAGAATCAAACTCAGGTTTATGGGTTAAGTGAGGATACTAAAACAGCGATATTCAGTTACACTTCATACCAATGATACTGTGCGGGTGTAGGTATGTTAAGTGATAACCACTTTCAACATGGCATTATAGGCTAAAGCTTTCTAAATCTTTCAAATTTTCCAAACATCTACAAGTTTGTAGGTCAACTATTTTTGCTATATTTGTCGTAGGCTACAACAAAGTATAGTGCTTAAGTGACATTCTGGACTAGACCTGTCTGGCTGGAAACATTGTGGTTGCCATATTGGACTTCCAGCAAAAAGTTTACCGGGTTCAGGTTCAGGTTCAGGTTCAGGTTCATTTATTAGTTTGTCCCCGTGGGGCGATTTGGTTTACAGCAAGGCATAACACAGGCAGGTAACATGAAACACAAAAACACAGCAAAGGCACATAGTACACATAGAACATTTAAAACAGGATGGCAGTTCAAGGTATCAGTGTAGCATTATAATTCATAACTTTTCCAGAAAGTTGTATAAAAATAAGTAAAAAAAAAAACTATTAATACAGATACAATTTATCTCCTCCTATCGGCATTTAGAGCCTTGATAGCTACAGGCACGAAGGAGAACTTATACCTGTTGCTTTTGGCCCCTGGGACTTTTAGGCGAATGCCAGAGGGAAGCAGCTTGAACTCAGAGCTGAGGGGATGGGAGTTGTCCGTAAAAATGGACTTGGCTTTCTTAAGCACCTGATTTTTAAATACTTGGTCTAGACTACTGAAGTTAACTCCGGCAATCTTTGAGGCCGTTCTCACAATCCTACCAAGGTGGTTTTTGTCCTTTACATTTAGGTTTCCATACCAACAAATGATGGAGAAGGAGATAACTGACTCAATAAAGGCACTGTAGAACAGTTTCATAAGGGATTTGTCAACCTGAAATTTGGCGAGCTGCCTCAAGCAAAAGAGGCGTTGTTGGCCTTTCTTGCACAATATTTCACAGTTCACATCAAATTTGAGCTTGCTGTCAAATGTAGTACCCAGGTATTTATAAGTGGTCACCAGGTCGACTTGCTCACCATGGACAACACTGTTCTGGGGAACTGGGGGGGATCTCCTGAAGTCTACACACATTTCCTTGGTTTTCAAGACATTCAGTTGGAGAAAGGCATCCCCACACCAGGAGAGAAAATCCTCAAGTACTTGGCCATGACCAACTTCATCATCACCAAGCAAGCTGACTATGATGGAGTCGTCAGCGTATTTGATAATGAATCTGTTGGCGTGCTGACTAACACAATCATTTGTATGGGTTGTCCATATAGGTTGTGATCCCACAGGGTCATAGATACTATTTCTGGTGGACAACCTTTGAGGTCATGCAGGAAATGCAGGTTTCCTAAAAAAAGGGTGGTTTGCCCCCTGGGTATTAAGTGGCATTCTGGACTAGACCTGTCTGGCTGGAAACATTGTGGTTGCAAGGACTGCATTTCTGACCTTTCAGATACAGGACTGTGTCACAGTCATTACACGGTGATTGAGAGATTATTTATTCTGTACTTACTCTGTATAAACATACTACTTTAACTACTGATGCACCGAATATTCGGCCGCAGAAAATGTTCGGCAGAAAATGGCTAAAAATGCATTTTCGGCCAATTCGGTTTCGAAGTTTAGGTTGAAAAAGTGTGTTTTGAAGAAAATTCAGGGACCTAAACCTACAGATGTTTTCCAAATCGGTACACCGATTAAAACTGTTTTTTTGTGGTGGTCTGTGGACAGTTCATGAGCCTGCCTACCGGTGATATCGTAACTAGAACTGCACTCTGTCGAGTGCATACTTGCTTGTTGCACACTAGTAGGCCATAAATGGCCAATTAGTGCACAAGCAGAGCGTGCAAGTACTTTCGACCGCTGTAAACTGTTAAATCTCAGTATCTCTGTGAAGGAACGTTTGAATTGTATAATCATTAGGTGTAACTATTTGTTACCTACCTACTTTATGCATATAAACACCTAGTATTATTAAGTATGGTTCAAGTTTCTATCTATATAAGAAATACAGTTTTATCGGTGTAGATATATTCTGGATCCCTTTTTAGTTTTTTAAAGACAAATAAATCATTGATATGTGATGAAAAAAAAGGTATATAAACTGAATTAAAATATATTATACAGTATAATTATTCTGTAAACGGTGGAATCTCAATATGGTCCCAGCAGATCAGGCACAATTTGCTATTTTATTTTTTACTGATTAATATTATGAATATAGTATACGTATGACTAGCTCTCAATGATGACGTAAGACATACGTATACATATACATATACTATATAGAGTATGTAGTTGTAAGTTGATTAGCGGTATACTGTGGTTACTTTGCGCCAAAAACCGTGACAGCCGTCCCGCCATTTGATGTTTATGCAAGAAAACAGCAAATCTGTGCCTGGTTTGCTGGGACCAGATTACACAAATGACCATATTTCTTACGTCATCATTGAGAGCTAGTCATACATATACACACCACGTACTCTGACTGATGATAGGTTCTCGGTTTAGGCTACTTGTAATCCTAGATTACTATTAGTGATGCACCGAATATTCGTCCGCAGAAAATATTCGGCAGAAATTTTCGGCCTATTCGGTTTCGGCCCGAATAGGCATAAAATATATAACCGAATAGTGTATGCAATTAATGCGTTCAAAAGAGCTGAATAAGGGCGCGTTCGGCTATGCACACCGGGAATGTGGTCAGTTTGTTGAGTGTGGTGGGCGGTGACGTCACAGAGTGCGTTCAGTGTGCCTTATTTACGAACGACCAGTTACAACACACCATTCACACTGAACAACCCTACCCTGAGGGTAGGGTTGCTCAGTGCGTGCACTCGGCACACCCGGTGCGCGGGGCACTGGATTTTCGAACGACAACGCACTGAGTGCACTGAATAAACGAACGACAAGAGAGTACACCAGTGTGTTCAGGGCGCATTTCCGAACGCGCCCTAAATGTTTTATGGACCCATAATAGTGATTATTATTTAAGTTACGTTTTGCCATAACCATTTATTTTGCCATAAATCAGGTAGCTTTAAGGTACGGCCATGACAGCAATGGTAGGAAAAAATATGTATAATATTAATCATATTCGGATATTCGGTATTCGGTTTCGGCCAAGAATTCCCCTTTCGGTGCATCCCTAATTACTATCACAGTATCACTATAGGCTATCTCTTATGTAGCACATTTTGTTTACTTTGCTTACTGTAAATAAGCAAGTGTCTGCTAAATGTCTAAATTGTAAAACAAATATCACGCACCCGTGTGAAGTGAGCTGCAGGCGCTCTTATCATTGTGCATCATCATGACGTAAAATAGACACTATGCCTATTTGCTCAGACAGTACGTAAAATTCTCCATTCATTGTCAATAGGAATTCAATGTTTGTGTAGACAAAAAATAGACACTATGCCGATTTGCTCAGACACTATACGTAAAATTGTCCATTCATTGTCAATGGGAATTGAATCTTTGTAGGACAAAATCACACCCGTGTGAAGTGAGTGGTGCAACTCTGTGTGTGTGTGGGGGGGTTCCAGAACCACAGGAACGCACCCAGGGTTCCGGCCCGATTCCGGCGAGCATTCACATGGTCACTCAACAACGAGTACATCCTCAAGAAGGCGCAGCAGCGACTGTACTTTCTGAGGCGCCTTAAAAAATTTGGCTTAAGTACAAAAGGACTAGTGAACTTTTATCGCTGTATAATTGAAAGTGTCTTAACTGGCTGTATCACAGTGTGGTACGGTAACACGACCGCTCAGGATTGCAAGAGGTTGCAGAGGACCATTAAAACAGCAGCTAAAATCATCGGCACTACAGAATTACCCAGTCTCCATAACATCTACACCACTCGCTGTATGGAAAAAGCCCATAACATCATGGAAGACACCAGCCACCCCGCAAATACCCTGTTCAAACTACTCCCCTCCAAAAAACGCTACCAGAGCATCAAATCTCGTACCACCCGTCTCAGTAACAGTTTTTACCCCCAGGCAGCAGGCTGCTGAACAGCTGACCTTGAACTGTATTGCACTTCACTTCACTTGCACTTTTCTTTTGCTGTTTTTTTGTCTTTTCTTGCACTATAGATGTTTGTTTATGTCCTGTGTATGTAAGACGGAGAGTGCTCTGAGCAAAATAAATTTCATTGTATGTATACTCTGTATCTATACAAATGACAAATAAACCTGAACCCGAACCTGAACCTGAGCCCCATTCAATTCCCATTCAATGCAATTCATTGAGCGCTTATTGTAGGGGAAATAGCCAATAAGGAGCTTTTGCACAAAAAACCACCTGGACCTCTTTGGTGGGGACGTAACGACTACAAAGAAAGTTAAGAAAGGTAAGAAAGCATTCTAGCATGGAATTCTCCTTTAAGTGGCATTCTGGACTAGACCTGTCTGGCTGGAAACATTGTGGTTGCAAGGACTGCATTTCTGACCTTTCAGATACAGGACTGTGTCACAGTCATTACCCGGTGATTGAGAGATTATTTATTCTGTACTTCCAGTAGTTCCAGACCCACAGGAACACAAACAGGGTGCCGGCCCGATTCTGGCGAGCCGCCCCGCGTTACCGTGTGGGGGTCCCTATACTGTACCCTGTACTGTACTGTCACTGTACTGTACTGTCACACCCAAAATCACCATACACTGTAAATCCCTGGAAAACCCTTTAAAACCTAAACACCAGTGTGTAATAATAAAATGCCAAATGTTTATTAATGGTCATAAAATACAGTAGAACACGAGTTCACTCAAACACCTCACAAGAACACCTAGTGTTCAAATTCTAAACACCTATAATATGACTGACTTTGATTGTAAAAACTAAACACGTTTATGTGTTTAAAAAGTGTTACGGGCGATTAAACATGTTCTTCTGTTTATAATCTAAACACTGTGACACGTTTAAAAAGTGTTACAAATAAGTGTTTATAACCTAAACGCTTGGGTTTAGTGTGAGTTAATATGTGCGTGTGTGTTTGTGTGTGTGTGTGTGTTCGGTTGCGCACAGGTGGTGAAAAACAACCATGCTGTTTCTGTGCTCAGACCATAGACTCAGCCACCCATGCAGCCACCCACCCACACATAGCACTAAAAAAATAGACACTAAGCCGATTTGCTCAGACGCGCATGATGTAAATTCTCCATTCATTGTCAATGGGAATTTAATGTTTGTGTAAGACGAAAATCTACAGCTGATTATAAGATGACCAAACCTGTTCATCCCTGTTAGACAGGACTTACTAGCGGCTAGTATGTCCTGTCTAACAGGGATGAACAGTTTTTGTTCATGTAGGCTATAACTAGCCTACCTGAACAAACTCTTCTTTTTCTTCTTCCCTGCCGCGTCTGCATGCAGGCTTCAAAAATAAATATCTCTCCAAAGTGAATACAGGTGTTTCATAATGAGCTCTCTCTCTCCGGCACTTGTTGTAGGCTAATGAATATGTAACTCATATGCTAATGAGCTTATATGGTTGGGTCCTCAGGCGCAGCAGTCATAGTAAGTGAGTGAACCACAGCAGAAGTTTTATTACAGTGAGTGCACAACAGTTCGCACTCGGCGAGTCGGCGCCTCTTCCGCGGAGTTCTTTACGCACTCCTCCAGAGTCCAGACAGTTCGGTTCTGTTCTGTGTTCGGTTCGGTTCAGGACAAGGCAGGTGGACAGTGCACACACATCTCCAACACGAGCAGATCGACGATGTCTCCGTCGACGTCTCCGCGGTTCTTCTCGGAGAAGGAGGTGGCTCGCCACAGCACCAAGGACTCCTGCTGGGTGCTGCTGGGGACCAGGGTGTACGACGTGACCGGCTTCCTCCGCATGCACCCGGGCGGAGAGGCGCTGATCCTGCGGCGCTCCGGCAGGGACGTGGCCGGGGAGATGGAGGGTCCGCCGCACCGGCACTCGGAGAACGCGCGGCGGTGGATGGAGCAGTACTACATCGGCGAGCTCCAGAGAGACTGCAGCAGCAGCAGCGCCGAGGAAGAACAGGTACAGAGTCTGGAGTCTCTGGACAGAGAGAACGTGATTTTTTTCTTCTTTTACTTCTTTTTTTCCCCACCAGTCTAAATCCAAGCGCGTCGCCTTTAGTTTAGCCGATGCCAGGCACCTGCACAGTGCACAGCTGCCATAAATGACACCCAGTTAATTCTAAATTCTCAAAGATTGGTAAACAGGCAAACAGCTGGCTACTGTCTAAATCAAGGATGCGAAAGTGATACGAAAGTGCTTCTGTCAAGCGGAACTGTTATTTATTTCTTTATGCTCTTTTTGGTAGGCTATGTGTGTGCTTTGCTGGCCTGTAAAAAGGATGAGGAACTGACAGCAGTCACAGCAAGATTCTCATTTCTCACGTCATGTCATCTAGGCTATATATTCATAAGCATTGTCATAACAGAGGTACACACTTGTGTACATGCAGGCCTACTAGGCTACTATGTATTGGATTTGGATCACTAGATCTGTATAGAATATTCTAACATGTGCTAAATCTTTACAGGTGAATGTGTGCGTGAATATTTTTCCCGCAATATTTCCATTCCATGCAAATGTATTCGGAGCAAACATTTGCTATAGAGCGAAATCTCTAGCCATGTTCTGTAAATTTGTTTAGTTTGTTTGAGACACACACACAGACACAGCCTGTGGGTCTGTCTGTCAGTGCGTCACTATCCCAGCTGTAGTTGGGTGTTTTGTTTCTCTCCCTCTTCTTGATGCCTAAACAATCTGGCTTCAGAATAGATTATCAGGGAGGGAACTTATCGGGACTGATATTAGGCTACATGGACTGACTGTGTCGTCACCTGCATACTCATTCATAAAATGTTATACTGTTTAGAGTAGACTGACGATAGGTTCTCGGTTTAGGCTACTTGTAATCCTAGATTACTATTAGTGATGCACCGAATATTCGTCCGCAGAAAATATTCGGCAGAAAATGGCAAAAAAATGCATTTTCGGCCTATTCGGTTTCGGCCCAAATAGGCAGAAAATATCTCACTGAATAGTGTATGCAATTAATGCATTCAAAAGAGCTGAATGAATGTTTTATTATTATTTAAGTTAATTTTTGCCATAACCATAACATAACATTTGTAGAATCAAACTCAGGTTAATGGGTTAAGTGGGGATACTAAAACAGCGATATTCAGTTACACTTCATACCAATGATACTGTGCGGGTGTAGGTATGTTAAGTGATAACCACTTTCAACATGGCATTATAGGCTAAAGCTTTCTAAATCTTTCAAATTTTCCAAACATCTACAAGTTTGTAGGTCAACTATTTTTGCTATATTTGTCGTAGGCTACAACAAAGTATATAGTGCTTAAGTGACATTCTGGACTAGACCTGTCTGGCTGGAAACATTGTGGTTGCAAGGACTGCATTTCTGACCTTTCAGATACAGGACTGTGTCACAGTCATTACCCGGTGATTGAGAGATTATTTATTCTGTACTGTCTGTATAAACATACTATTTTAACTAGTGATGCACCGAATATTCGGCCGCAGAAAATGTTCGGCAGAAAATGGCTAAAAATGCATTTTCGGCCAATTCGGTTTCGGCCCGAATAGGCAGAAAATATATCACCGAATAGTGTATGCAATAAATGCATTTAAAAGGGTGGAATAAATGTTTTATGGACCCATAATAGTGATTATTATTTAAGTTAAATTTTGCCATAAATCAGGTAGCTTTAAGGTACGGCCATGACAGCAATGGTAGGGAAAAAAAAGATGTATAATATTAATCATATTCGGATATTCGGTTTTCGGTTTCGGCCAAGAATTTCCCTTTCGGTGCATCCCTAATTACTATCACAGTATCACTATAGGCTATCTCTTACTGTATGTAGCACATTTTGCTATAGAGCGAAATCTCTAGCCATGTTCTGTAAATTAGTTTAGTTTGTTTGAGACACACACACAGACACAGCCAGGAAGCCCTGTGTGGGTCTGTCTGTCAGTGCGTCACTATCCCAGCTGTAGTTGGGTGTTTCTCTCTTCTTGATGCCTAAACAATCTGGCTTCAGAATAGATTATCAGGGAGGGAACTTGGGACTGATATTAGGCTACATGGACTGACTGTGTCGTCACCTGCATACTCAGGTGGAGGAATAGGGATTATGGGAGGTTGCTGTTGATACATGAGATCAAGGTGACAGGCGCAGCGCAAAACAACATGGGATTTGGGGTCAGTGATGTTTTAGTGAATGATTCCGGCGTGTGCGTGGGTGTGGGTGGGTGAGAAAAGAAAAGGGAGAGAAACCGGTCTGTCTTGTCTGAATAAAGAGGAGATAAAGGGACAAACAGTGAGGAAAGCAGGGAAGTCCATTGTTTGTTTGTTGTTGAAGTTGTGGGAAGACGTATGTAGGCTTGCAGGCTAGACCCGACGCATGGGTTTATTTTGTCCCCCTTAGGCCTATCTATTTTGTCAATAGGTTACCTGTAACTGTTGTTGTTTTCTTTTTTCTTTCTCTAAAGTGGCCGTGAGTTGGCTCTCTAAATCTACAAGCTCACAGCGCGTTGTAAGGTTTTTAGATCGATCAGCTATTTTTGGCAAATGTTCACCTTCACCCCCCAGAATAGGGATACTCACTTCAAGTGGGTCACTGTTATGAGTATATTTTAGTTGTTCTATCTGTGCTTTCAGAATGATGCAGGAGCTTACATGTATGTTCCCCTTTGTAGATTAGCTGATAAGACGTATCAGTAAAATCGGACCTTTGAACAGCAGAGCACCACCAAGTAGTACAGGACAACCTGTGAGATGTATAGGCCTATAGGATATTGTAATTTGAGTAGTTTTAATAATACAAAATTATCCACAACTTAAACACCATAAAAGCAACACTCTAGTCGTAGACAGACTCACGCTTATAGACTCACACACTTCTCACTGTTTTTGAGGGGCGCTATCCCCTCCTATACACAGGTTTAATGTGTGTCTTTAGTTCAATGTTTGTTTTGTAAACGCCATTGACAATGAAGGGAAAAAGTACGTCATAATGTGCCATTTACGTCATATTGTCTATTTGTCAATGTTTGTGTTTGCACTGTCTGTTTTACATCACCATTACATCACCTAATCAACATGAGTTAGACTAATATATTGCACCCCTCACTTCACATGGGTGTGATATTTGAAAGTGCTTACTGCTTTTGCATTGCCCTGTAGTCCGGTACCAGTCCGGTACCAGTCCGGTACCAGTCACCAGCTCTGCTTCTGGCCAGCGGTATTAACAAGTCTGTCCATTGTGTCCAACACACATTTTCCAAGGGAACTTCATAGAAAGCAATGTGGGCGGGGGAATTAAGTTGAGTCAACTTTTCTTTTAATTATTCTTCTAGGCAGTTGTTGACATATCACAAACATTATGGTGAAAATACCTCGGAAGAGATAGTATGCAGCAGCAGCCAAGCCTCTGAGCCACTCTAATCCCTCCACCAGGTTTAAGTCTGTTGCAGTAATTGTCCCTGTACGCAGGAAAGGTAGTCCTTGGATTGAACCCCGACCTCGCAGTTTTCGGGTGGACACTCTTAACCACAAGGCCATTTACCTGGTTATCATTTATTATGCTAGACCGGTGCCCGTCTACTCAAATGCCATGCAAGCCGGGCGGGAACGATGCAAGTCGGGCACACGTGTCCATGCCCACCCATTTGTGCAATATTACCCGATGTAGTCATTGCACATGTTGCCTGGCATGCCGGAGTATCTGCTTATCTCACATTTTCTGACACGTCACAAGTTTGGCCAAAAAGTGGTACAAAAGTTACACAGACAATCCGTGAAGCTGACGGGTTGGGTTGGTTAGTCAGGGAAGCCGGTGCCCCACACCCCTCCCGAACTCACAGAGATTCGGTGAGTTTGAAGACACAGGGAACTGACAGACACATGCATGGCATTTTTTTCGGCTCTCAGAAACCGTTGGTTTGACCAAATTGTCAGTCTGTCCAACACTTTCGTCCCAAATAATGGTCCCACTTTTCTAGTATGACTCTTTTAACACTTTAAATGAAAATACACTAATCAAGAATGCCAATGTGATTTTTTTTTCTATCTGGGCATAGTTAACAGGCATCAATCTGAGATTTTAAAGGCACGTTTGGCAATTAGATGAGGCCTAATATATACCAGGTGAAAGAGCTTCAGAAGGAGTTAGGTGTGAACTTCTTCTAATTTTATTAGAATAGTTTCTGTCAAAGTATTCAGCTCATGCGATGCGAGAGTGCAGACTCTATAGCCAACACGGTGTTACTACTTATAACAGAAGTATAGTGAGAGATGTGTGAGAGAGGATATGAGGGACAGGCTATCTCTAGTTAGTAGAATTTTTACATGAAAAGACACTTTCAATTCTTTGTCATTTTTAGATGGCATGGCAATGGTAGTCGTCGACCGCACACTTTTGGTCCCAAACTTGAAAAGTACTGGCTGGATTGCCATGGAATTTGCCGTGCACCTCAATTCTCCCCAGAAGATGAACCCCAACAATTTGAATGACACCCCCATGACCTTTTCTCTCGCACTATACTGTCACTAAGGTGAACCATAGCCTCTAGTCTAGGGCCTGCTAGTAGGAGGGGACATTCTGACGCACCGCCATTCTGATTACGTGGCTTCGGTGGTTCAGCCCAAACCACAGCAGAGGGTCGAGACGGGACAAGACGCTTTTAGTGCTCGTCCCAGCGGTGTGATCCTGTTGCACGTCGACCCAAGTGATTCAACTTGTTCAATTCAATGGCCCAAACCACACCTATGGGTCGCCATGCAACTACTTGCAACCGTTTGGTAGTAAAGAGTTGCATGGCGACCCATTGGTGTGGTTTGGGCTTTAGGGCTAGGGACAGGGCTAGTAATGTGGCGAGTCGGAATGGCGATGCGTCGGCCGTCGGAATAGCAGGCTTCGGAATGCCAGTGTGTAACACTAGTGGGACTTTTAGTCTTGTCCTTCAGTGTTTTCTGGTCTGTCACACATGTGGAAAAATAGCAAATTGTTCTCTCGGGAACAATATTTGACTGGTCACATAGACAGGACGTGGGACCTATAAGGATTTCCCTAATCGGTCTCCCACATGTCACCCAAGAACAGCCACTGCACAGCAGTATGAGAGCATACATAGCTACGCAATAATGTAATGGATATGACCCCAAAACCTGTTACATGTGTTTTCTTATTTCTTTTTGGAAACAGGCCTCTAGGACGTGGAAGTGGTTCGTAAACATTTTGGGCTCAGGCCACCACTAAGAATTGTTTCATCCACGGACGAAACCCTTAAATTACATTGTCACTTCTACTATTACTGTGTGTGTGAGTGTGAGTGTGAGTGTGAGTGTGAGTGTGAGTGTGAGTGTGAGTGTGAGTGTGAGTGTGTGTGTTCAAAACGTCAGTTTTATTATGGCTTAAGTCGTTAAAAGCAATTCTACTCATTTTCAATCGATTTTAATTCATAAACAACTAAATATTATTTACTCATAGTCATTCACTCTATGGTATCTTAGAAGCTGAACTAGTCATGGTTGTCTTGTCAGTAACAGGGCTGAAAGATTTGGGATAAATATGTTGTTGTATTCTAATTTCATCGTTCGCTCGCTCGCATCGCTGGCAGTGTGGATGGTGTGTAACGGGCAGAGCCTGCACTTCTTATCCTTCTAATCAGCTTGCTGTGTCATTCTCAGGTGTACATTTGTTTGCCTGGGACTCGAGTAACTTTGTTCTGAAGGACTTCTTTGCCTGCTATCAGCCTATCTATCTACTCTGGGACAGGATGTGGGAACTGGGAATAGGCTGTTCAGCAATCTATATCAACATTCTTTCTCCTTCATAATGGGGCCTTCTCTTTCATAATGAAGGGGGGGTGGGCTGGCTGGGGGGACTTCATATGCAATATAAATGTAAATGAATACAACAGGGCAGCAGTAATGAATGCATAGTCTTTACGACCGGTATATACTATCCAGTAGTTTACTAGTATGAGAATGTGATATTTGTATTCATGAATTACACATTAGGACAGTAACTGTAATAGTATATGCATGGACAACAGAGACAGTACAGATCAGGAACACTGATTTGTGTAAATAAATAGAAACTTAGGATTTGCAGAGAAGAGATGTGTGTCAGAGCAGTGGTTCCCAAACTTTTTATACTGAAGTACCACCTCAGAATATATTTGGCTCTCCAAGTACCACCATATTATGTTAAAATCCAGAAGCATATACCTGCCCTTTTTGTTCCATTCCTAAGCCAATTATGCTGCTGCTCTGACAAAACTGCTGATATTTCTAATGTGATTAATCCGTTCTCAAACATTATATTGATGGCTACGGTAGGTGTGCTGTCATGCTCATTTCAGCATGGCTGGATATAGCCTATTTCAACCAATTGCTTGTTCAGAAGAACTACCTGTAGTAATATAAATATTTCATTCCATTTTGTCTTTTTTTCTCCTTTTTTGGGCAACTCACTCCTCTGTGTACCACCAGGGGGGGGCTCAAGTACCACCAGTGGTACTAGTACCAGTGGTTGGGAACCTCTGTGTCAGAGGACAGCTGGGGTTGAGCCTGGCAGGCAAGGTCACTGGAATGTTCACTTTCATCAGCAGCACCAAGCTCATTCTCTCCTCAATGACACGATTGTCTTTCAGACTGTGTGTGTGTGTGTGTGTGTGTGTGTGTGTGTGTGTGTGTGTGTGTGTGTGTGTGTGTGCACGCGGGTGTGTGTGTGTGTGTGTGCGTGCGCGTGGAGGCTGGGAGCGAGGAGGGACAGAATATAGTTAGAGCAGAGAGGCGAAATAGAACAAGAGTGGAGTCAAGGAAAAGAAGGAAGCACACAGAGGGTTGGAGAGATGGGATGAGGGGGAGAGGTAATGACGCGAGCATGCAAATGGTGGTGGCGGGGTTTGCGTAAATGGTCACGCCCTCCTCCTACTACGGGATAAAGTACAGTTTTAGGGGGACGCCGTCTCAAGCTCTCGCGTAAGCGTTTGCCCCGACTCCCACTTAAAGTGGCTATTGGCCAATCACAGCGCGTCCTTACCCGAACCCACTACCATTTCCATGGTCGCGGTAATGACAGGGCAGTGAGAGGAAAAGGGTGGTGGACGGTGTACAGGAGGAATAAAGGAGGTTGTGTTACTACTACTGTCAAACGTCATAATGCTTTTCATAACAGGTCACTTTGCCTCATTTACAACCCCATTAGCCACTCTCTGGGTCAGAGTTCATCACCAGGGCAATAGATTAGCTTGCATTGTTTGCCTTTGCTGCCGTGGAAACAGCCAAGGCCCTCAATTATCACTCATCTCTCTGGGTCACAGGTTTAGTCGCTAAGGTAACACTCCCCCCCCCCCTCCACCTGGGGAGGAGAGAGACTGATAGAGGGGGGAAGAGAGGGACGAGAGAGAGAGATAGAGAGAGAGAGAGGCCGTGTTGATTTTGACAGACATTTGTGATTGAGTTTAGTCATAGTCTTTTGAATACAATTTCATTTAGTTTCAGTCATATTTTAGTCATCAGAGATGTTTTAGTGTTCAATAAATCATAAGATTTTAGTCTAGGCTGAATCTACAGTTGATTTGGTTGACAAAAACATATTTTTTTGGCAGGCCTTTAATTGATGGAGTCATAATGCCTGACTTTAAACGTGGCTGCGCTCTGAAAATAGCCGATCTACAAGCTCACAATGCGCATTGTGAGCTTGTAGATCTGCTATTTTCAGAGTGCAACACCCGCGTG
The DNA here is from genome assembly GCF_964188405.1 of Protomyctophum parallelum. Classification (NCBI taxonomy): domain Eukaryota; kingdom Metazoa; phylum Chordata; class Actinopteri; order Myctophiformes; family Myctophidae; genus Protomyctophum; species Protomyctophum parallelum. The sequence goes on from NC_139700.1 coordinate 6,008,184, forward strand.
CAACCAACCATAAAATGAAAAAATAAAAAATAAACGATCCGGGCACTCAAGGTTAAAATGAGGAGGAAAGACTTTATTAAATAAAAAAGGCAACTGCCACAACCATAAAATGACTTCTACTGGATCTCTTCTCCACTACGTTTTAGTTGAAATTGTCAATATAGTCATCATAGCTTGGGTTTTTTGCCTTCGCTTAGTCGACAAAATCAACACTGGAGGGAGAGAGGAACGTGAGGTCCAGTTAGAATACACAGTGAAATCCACAATGTTAACTGACTGAGAATGTAAAACATTGAACTGCAAATGTCTTCAATGTAGACAGTTTTCCCTGTCTTATATCTGAACTCCATTTATGTCTATTCTTCTCCTGTGTGTTTGCAATAATCTCTAGTCTCTAGTAGGTGGGCGGGGCCTTTTGCTTTTCAATGTTTTCCCCCAGCAGGCGCTTTGAGAGTCCTCGTTATTGGTTGCTTTGGATGAAAGGAGGTAGGGAGGAGTGTCCCCTCGTGGGGATATGACAGCTTGTGTTGGAGCAGGAAGACATGATGAAAAGTCTTACATCCTGACAGTTTCATTATTAACCCATTCTGACCTGAGATCAGATTCTAAAAGTATCTTCGATTTTTCAAAAATAGCAGACCTACAAGCTCATATCGCGCCACTCGGTGGCGCGATATGAGCTTGTAGATCTGCTATTTTTCAATAGATAAAGCATAACATGATGCTAACACCAAAATGGGTGCACGGTCAGAATGGGTTAAAACCCATTTAGACCTGAGGACGATTCTACAAATGCCTTCTAAATCCTGACAGTTTTCTGAAAAACCCCATGTTTCTATGTCAGTGGTTCTCAAATATTTTCACGTCAAGGACCCACAAAAATATATGTAAATTGGAATGGGTAAAAGTCAATCAAAACTATCAATACTGCACTGTAGAAATACTCTTTTACAATTAGAAGTCCGGAATTCAAAATGAGTGAAAGTACAAAAGTATTGGCATCGTAAATGTACTTAAAGTACCAAAAGTATAAAGTAGTCACTAGTCATTGTGCGGAATGTCCCTTTTCAAGCTTTGAAAATCTTTTGAAAATTGCAGATCTACAAGTTCGAAATGTATATGAAGTGGTTAATGTATGTTTTGTAATAATAATCAAAATCTACAAAGTAACTAACTGCAGTACAAGTACAATATTTTCCTCTGAGATGTAGTGGAGTAGAAGTAAAAGTATTGAAAATTGGAAATACTCAAGTAAAGTAATAATACTTAAAAAAAATACCTATTTTTTCCCCCAAGTCCGTATATACGTACGTTGACGCTAGGTGGCGTCATGCCCCCGCCCCCCTGTCAAAATTCAAAAATAGCTAAAATCTTGGTTGAAAAAAAAACTAAAGTATACAGTAATTAAGTAAATGTACTTAGTTACTTTCCACCACTGCTGCTTGTATTGAAGCAGGAAGACTGGTGTGTTGTGAAAACAGAGAGAGAATTCCTAGACAGATATTTCTAGAAACAGGGGGAGATCCCTTCTTTCCTTCGTCACATTTATCCAAACATCTATTCAGAGTCGCTGTCACTTTCATTAGCCAATTACATGTCATGCACGCAGGGAATTCTGACTGTAATTATGTTTGACAACATAATTACTACAGCATAATAACAATCACGTCACCTGGGAACTGGAACTCTCTGGAAAAAAAAGGAAATCTACAAGTCTACAATTGTGTGTGTGTGTGTGTGTGTGTGTGTGTGTGTGTGTGTGTGTGTGTGTGCGTGTGCGACCCTGTGTGTGTGTGTGGGTGGGTGGATTTTTCAATGGAGGCTTGCTGGCTCTGAGCCCTGGGGGAACAAATACTCACAGGTGTTTTGTTTACAAGGTGAGGGAGAGAGACAGACGCGATTCTCAGACACACCCAGAGGAGCGTGGTGGGTGGGTGGGTGGGTGGGGGTGGAAGCACCACCCACCCAGAGGAGCGTGGTGGGGGTGGAGGCACCACCTCCTCGGCTGATGCAGCTTTAGGAGCTACAATCGGTGTCACAGTTGAGATGTAGAGATACGGATAAGAGGGGTCAGTGAGTGCACGGTTACATCTGCAACTGGTCATTTCACTCTGTACAAATGGAACGGTCACAATTCCAATGCATCTCATTGTCTATTTGTCATTATAAAACGACTCATGTGTTATGATTGTTGTATATTGTATATTGTAAGTATTAATATTAACTATATGAGTTCTCAGGAACTGGGGATGGCAATGAAGGACCAGAAAGCCTGGCGTCAGTGGCGTGGCATTGTGAAATCCATGATATCGACCGCGGCTGAAAAATGATGATGATGATGATGATAGTGTTATGCAGATTAGAAGTATGTTTATAATGCATTATAAACGGACATGGGATGCATAGGAAGCACTACGCTACACACAGTGTACAAAACACACCATGTCACATTTTATGGGCTCATAAAACCTTTAGGTTGTAATTTAACTATATGTGTTGCACAAAGGTGAAAGCTCTTTGAGGTTTCGTGAAATATTGGCTTCATGTGTTCATGGACTGTGTGTGTGTGTGTGTGTGTGTGTGTGTGTGTGTGTGTGTGTGTGTGTGTGTGTGTGTGTGTGTGTGTGTGTGTGTGTGTGTGTGTGTGTGTGTGTGTGTGTTAGTCGTCTGTGTATATAGGGTAAAAGGTTTCTGCATTTCTGCCTTAAAGCCCTCCTATTTTCAACCAATGCCTGAGCAAGACACTGAAATGTCATTTTCGGTCATTTTCTTTTGAAGGTTCAGTCTGAAACCAATAGAAATGTTTCATCGCTCCAGGCTATGGCATGGTAGAACCTCACTCACGTGGTGCGCAGTGTTATTGTTTGTGTAGCCTGCATGCGTGCTGGCCAATACAAGGTGGAGAGAGCCAGAGAGAGGCCAATGTGAAGCACGTTTGTTACCAAGTTGCTTATTTCTAACCTAAAATGTTTTCATTCAGATACATTATGTGCTGATTAAGTTTAAAATTGGGTATCACACGGGTGAATGAAATCAAGATTCATGAGAGTACCTAGGTCATCACGCAGCACGTTTTAGAAATGTCACTGTGATTATAAAACAAATACGAATCGGTTATTAAGATTATTAATGGGTGTGTTAGATTAAAGTGTGGGATTGTCAAAGCACTGTGACCAGTGGCACCTACACCCATGGCTCTGGTCACACCTAAATAACACGCCGTTATTGATTTTATTAGCTACAGCTGCATTGCTTCTAAGCCCGTATTTTTTCATTCTCTGTGTTGGAGCCTACAGTCTCTATAGGACGATTAGCTTACTAACTTACTTACTGACTGGATTGTAACATGACACTCCTTTCTACACACACCTGCGCACGTGCACACACAGACACAAAACCATGTCACGAACGCACGCGCGCACACACGCGTGCGCGCGCGCACAGCCGCACACACACCTTATGGAATAGAGAGCAAGGGTGGAATCTCGACTCCTCGAGTCCTCGCCATTCAGGTTTGACTGGTTTTATCATTTTGTTTGGAGCGTACTGTACATGCATGTGTACGTGCGTTCAATCGCTCATACACATGCACGCACGCACATTCACATTTCCAGCCCCAACCCGCTCCCCCGCTGCCTTGCCTTGTGACAATGACTTCAATGTCCAAAGTCATTAGGTATGGAAGAATTCACCTGTAGACCTGAAGCTTTTTCTGTGTATTTATAAGCCCCCCCCCACGCCCTTAGAGCCAATACAGTTGGCAGCTTAGCGGAGACCTTATACCTTGACCTTAGTTCTATTCCAGCTGTGGTGGGATGATTTGGGAATGGTACATTTATGCTGTTTGGCAATTGGATGTATGTGCGTGTTCGTGCGCACGTATAGGGCTGTCACGATTACAATTTTAAGTTGACGGTTAATTGTCACACACATAATTGCAATTAACGATTTCATTGTGTTTTTTTGCATTGAACATTGGGAACGTTACAATTTGTATTTCTGTTTGCCTTTTAGGCTTTGTAATCACAAATTGCACTTAAATATATATATCTTTGATTTTCTTCCCCCCAAAATTAGTTGATCTAATAGCTTGTAGATGTGCTCTTTCTGCTATTTATTTTTAAATGTTTGAAAAAAACTATTTATGATTTTGCAAAAATAATTGTGATTATCTCAAATAATTGCAATTATCTCAAATGATTGCAATTAGGCGATTATGTGATAATTGTGACAGGCCAGGAGATGAGATGAGGTAAATGGGAAATGCATTATCTCTTTAGCAGAGCGAGTGTGTACCGTACCATGGCACGGGCATGATATAGCAATTAACCATTAACCACAGAGTCATGTGACCTACAGTATCTACCTCAGCTGATGGGAGAGCACACACATTTGAATAGATGAGCACACAGCAAATGGGATGTATTGATTGGCTAATGAATGATTAATCTCAGAACTTTCTCATGGTGAAAGTAATTTCTGGAATGCTATAGACTAGCGTCGCAGTCCTGCCCCCTTTCATGATGAAGCCAGGCCCAGGAAATGAATCCCAATGCATTTTTCCCATAGACATTTCAAAACGTATTTATTTAAAGTACGAAGCCAACTCTTGTCGTGACAAGTCATCACAACACACACAATATTTTGGACCAAACAAAGTCATTATAAAGAAGAAAAACAACAAAAAGTGTGCCGTTTCTTTCTACTTTCTAATTCTTTGTTTGGCCCGAAATCCTTTGTTTGTTGTCATGATTATTTTGTCACGACGAGTTGGCTTTGTCCGCGGCGTAAACGTCTTTAAATAAATACTTTCTGAAAAGTCTGAGGAAAATTAACAGGGATTTCTTTTCCGGGTCTCTCTCGGGGGGGGCGGGACTGCAACGCTCTATAGGCCCTACACGTGACGTATGCGATTTTTATTGGCGAGCTCACAGCTCTTCTGGCATGCTCATGACAGCATTTCAATTACAACACGTGATTTGAATTGAGCTCCATAACATTTGGAATAGACTTTGAGACATGAGATTAGATCTAGTTCTTGACTATAGAATCTTTGGCACCTTGAACTACTTTAGGTCTGCATTTAACCACTTAACCCATTCTGACCTGAGATCAGATTCACACGAGGTTTCCGCCGGACACACACTGGTCTGATGAACCCATTCTGACCTGAGATCAGATTCTAGAAATGTCGCTCTTCGATTTTTCAAAAATAGCAGACATACAAGCTCGTATCGCGCCACTCGGTGGCGCGATATGAGCTTGTAGATCTGCTATTTTTAAATAGCTAAAGTATAACATGATGCTGACACCAAAATGGGTGCCCTCTATTCTGAGTGAAACTGACTTGCAACTGTACTCCCCTCGTCAAAAAATAGCCGACCTACAAGCTCGTACATCTGATATTTCTTTGGAGATTGTGTTCAAGAGGTTAAGGAGCTGTTTTAACCGATAGGGGTGATGGGTGATTTATCTAATCTGGAATATAATGGGGTGATGATGGGTGATTTATCTAGTCTGGAATAGGGATGATTGATATGGGGTATTGGCCGGGTGTTTTATACAATCGGGAATATGGACGAACCAGTAGTCAGGAATGATGATGAATCGATTGATAGTCAGAATATCTCTAGGTCGCCCTCAGACGAGCTCTCCATCGTCGCTACCAGTCATCCCAGTTCTCCATACATGATCTGGCCAGTTTGTTGGTGCTTTGCGCTCCTGTGTCTTTCTTGAGTACATCCACATTATGTTAACACGGGACGTCCTTGTCACCAGTGCCCGTGTGTTGGTTCCCAAGGCACTAGGTTTGCTGGCTGGCAGCTCATTGGTATCTTTGGCAGTGTCCTGCTATAGGCTCATTCTCTTGGCTGCTAAGTTCTGGCCCAACCTTTCCATTCCATCATAGCAAGTCTTGTTGCGACCACAGGTTGTGATTGTGAGAAATAAAAATGGTGTGAGAGAGACCGTGTGTGTCTATGCTATGAGGAGTCCAAGCTGCTTCTTTTCACCTGACAGGGGGGAGTTTCCCCGGCTGGACGTAGAGCGTGGAAGGAACACATATGCCCAGGGGGAGGTAGTTTAGAGACCAGGATTACTGCATGTTTTTTTGTCAGGGTACCTACCCAGTACCCTATGGGGACACGGGCAGAACATGCAAACTCCACACAGAAAGGCCCTTTCGCCAACCCTGCCTCAGGTATGGGCACTGATGATGACTATGGCCACTGACTGCTTTGTTATGTAGTTGTTCCACTGTTCCACAAATGACCGATGCTTGTGTCCAACTGTCCATATGGCGCAGGCTTATGAAATTGTCTCACACTTTTTTTTTTTTTTTAAGATATTTTTTTGCGGTTTACGCCTTTATTGATTTTTTAAGGGATAGAAAGTAGGCTGACAGGAAACGGGAGAGAGATGGGGGGATGACATGCGGTAAAGGCCGTGTCGGGTCCGGGAGTCGAACCCGCGGCACACCGCGACTGGATCACCAGTCCGGTGCCCAGACCGTTACGCTACGGCCTGGGCCAATTGTCTCACACTTTGATGCCACTTGCAGTGTAGTATACCTGGAGTCTGGTACTCGTACTCATGTCCTAATCCCTGTGCATTACTATCTGCTGAATCCTTTCTATTGTCTATTCATTTGTGTGGTTGGCCACACAGGGCAACCAGACTATTTGTTATTGTCAGTTTATTGCATGCTTCTAGAGTAACTTCTGCCATCACTGTGGGTCTGTGGGGGGCTTCTATTGTTATACAGAGAAGGAGTAGTCCCGCTACACAGTCTTTGCTCCAACAGTGTTTATGTTGTTAAAACACCATTTAAATCAGGACACGACGTTTCGGGCCGTGAACGGCCTTCATCAGGTGATCACCATCACACTGTCATATGATCCCTTGTTCTTAAGTGATGCCCTGACCCTGATTTAATTGTTGTAATTTGTTTTTATGTGATTGCATACACCTTTTCTTTATTTAGAGTGGGTCTAATTATGGTTTTGAGGGGAGTGTCTTATGGGTTCTGGTTATCTGTGCAGCCAATGACCTGCATCTCCATGACCTCACAGGGGGTGTTGTCTATCAATGTTTGGTGGTTATTGTGCCCTGCATTGTCTGTCCTGATGAAGGTCTAATCGACCGAAACGTTGACCCAATAAAGAGCAACATTCCTGGCAAGTTTCTGACAGTGTGCGGGACCCTTCTTTGTTTTTCAAAGATAACCTTTTTAAGTTTGATCATCATCACCTGACATCACCTGATGAAGTCCGTTCACGTCAAATAAAATAAACACTGTTGGAGCAAAGAGTGTGCGGACTATACTCACTCTGTATTACATGTATCTACCTTTTGTCCAGCCACCAGCAAGGAACTGGATGTGTGCAAGCCACCTGCTTTTTAAACTGGTTTCTAGTGTATGTCATCATGCTGAAGCCATTATAATCTGTGCTATGGGGTCACTTTTTGAGTGGTGCAACCACTCCCTTACGGAGCTATGCGTGTGTGGGTGGGTCACCACCTGTGCGCAACCTAACACAAACACACACGCACATATTAACTGTTGTATATATGGTGCTTTCGGGTGTGCCAGTACAGTACAGTGACCGTACATTAGAAGATACAGAGCAGAGGGACCCCCACACTGTAACTTTGTCATTTCTCAACCGTTTCGGAAGCGGTGCGGCTCGCCGGAAACGGCTGGCACCCTGTGGGTCTGGAACTTCCGCCCCCCCCCCCCACACCCCCCAGGACCCCCACACGGAGTTGCACCACTCACTTCACGCGGGTGTGATTTGATATTCATGTTTTACTGTTCATTCATTCATTCATTCATTCATTCACTCTAGTGATGGGAGATTAATCGGCAAACACATAGGTATCGGCTGATTTTTGTAGTTTTTAGATTAATCGGCATCGGTTCGATTCATCAATTGGACCGATTTATTAATCAGTTTGATTAATCGGTCTGCTTTTACAGATGAACAAGCACAAAGTAACAGCTTGAACAGATCTGCAAGCTCACAATATTAATATTAACTATAAAGGTATTTAAGTTAAATCTGACTTGCCTAAGCCTGCAGTGCAGACACCCTGTTACTATGTATTTCTCAGAATGGACAAAATTATTATAATATTTCAATACAGAATGAGATCATATCGACATTGGTAATATCGGTTATCGTCCAAAACAGCAATTAATTATATTGGATATTGGCCAAAATGTCTCATCGGCACATCCATCATTCATTCTTTTTTTGCCTGCCCTACATTCACTACTACCTCTAGTAGCAGTGGCGTGCACAGACATTTAGAGGGGCAGGTGCTCAAGTGAAAAAAAGGGCACCTTGTGCAGCGCATTTTGGTGCTTAAGCTATTGAAAAATAGCAGATCTACAAGCTCATAGCGCGCCACTCGGTGGCGCGCTATGAGCTTGTAGATATGCTATTTTATTTATTTATCGAAGAACCAGTGCACTGACATAGAAACATATAGCTTTATATTGTGGGGGCCTAAATAATATAGTAGAAGCGTTTTTTATCAAGATTTGATCAATGTCACCATGGTCCACACACTACAAATTAAAAAAAAAAAAAAAAAGAGCAAAATTGCCAAAAGGGCAGATAGTGTCTATCTGTGCACGCCACTGTCTAGTAGCGACCGAAATAGACACTTTTTCATGATTGTCTGCCTCGTCTCTAGACTGCCTCTAATTGGCTGCCTCGTCTCTAGACTGCCTCTAAGCCAGCGGTGCCCAAAAGGTAGATCTACCAGTACATCACAAAGGCTGTGCAGGTAGATCACATGACATGCCCCTAAAGAGTATTTAATTTAACCCATTCTGACCTGAGATCAGATTCATACGAGGTTTCCGCCGGACACACACTGGTCTGATGAACCCATTCTGACCTGAGATCAGATTCTAAAAATGTCAGTCGCTCTTCGATTTTTCAAAAATAGCAGACCTACAAGCTCGTATCGCGCCACTCGGTGGCGCGATATGAGCTTGTAGATCTGCTATTTTTAAATAGCTAAAGCATAACATGATGCTGACACCAAAATGGGTGCCCGGTCAGAATGGGTTAAATGTATAAAATATATATACATATATATATATTTGTGGCATCTGCCACTTGAATTAAAGGTGACTTGATTGATTGACATCAAAAAGTGCCTGTCAGCTCAAATCCACAATGCAATATTTTGTTTTCAAGAGTGTTGCTGTGCACAAACGTCGGTAGCATTATGAAATAAATAAAGAAACCCTACCTATTCCATTTCTCCCCCTCTATTTCCCATTCCAAGTGCATTTGTCTTATGTAATGTCAGCACCACTATTCTAAAGCGGCAGCCTACTATTTTCAGCAATGGTGGGTAGATCTTGTTGGGCTGGTCATTTTGAAAGTACAGTAGCTCTCAAGTCAAAGAAGTGTGGCCTCCCCTGCTCTAAGCCAATGGGAGATTTACCTATAAGACCCATAGTCTGAACGGAATAAAACTCATACTCTGAGTCTGAACACTGCAACGTGATGCAGAGCGGCTGCCGCACACAAACTGTATTACTCTAGTCTGTAGATGTTAAAGAACGAGAGCTTTCTGCACTCGTTCTTGTTTTCCACAATTTGTGTAACCCATTTTCACCCAGTGCCAATTGCCTAAGCTGTAATCCTGGCCGCTACTCTCCCTCTGCCAACCTGGGGAGAACATACCATTCTCATTACGTTTTACAAGCCAGCTTTGTATTCCAAAAGGGTCAACAACATGTGACATTAAAACAGAACCCTACAGTATGTCTCATACAAGGGGATATGCCCATCTGGTGACATTCTTTTTTTTTTTTTTAAACTTTGTTTTTATTCTTATTTTTCATTAAGCAGATGGGTCACATTGGGCATCACAGTACATATCGTAATTGTTACACGTCTTTTTGTTACATTTCTTGTCATTGACTTTCACAATGTAACGGGTCTTTACAGTTCCAGTTCCAGTTCCAGTTCTTCGGGTAGTTTCAGAGTGTCTTAGTTTGTTCGTTTCCAGGTACAGGTTTCATGGTAATCATACATCGGTAGATTAAGACAATGAATAAAGTAAATAAATTATATAAAAGATAAAATAAAATAAAATATGAAACAAAAAATAGGGCAAACCAAAGGCAAGGCAAAAATATGAGTTCAACAGGTACATTTATGACATCGTTGACAGAGAAAAATAAGAATAAAATAAATAAATACATGACGGTGTTCACCTCTTATTCTTTCATACAAAAGACCTTTACAAAATATCTATTCCCATGTATAATATCCATTTCATCCAGTATTTGTAAAACTTTTCTGTGCTTATCCTAACGGCGAAAGTGAGTTCCTCCATCTCGTATATGTTTTGTACAATGGCTGTCCACTCTCTCTTTTTAGGGGGGCTTTTATCTAGCCACTTTTTGGTTATTGCCTTTTTTGCTGCCACTAGCAGTATTTTAAGAAGGTATTTGTCTGGGGTATTAAGGTCCTCTGGTATGTTACACAGATAGACATATGTAAATTCAAATTCAATCTCAAAGCCCATTATTGCATTAATGTCTGATACTATTTCTAGCCAAAATTGTTGTATTCTTGGGCAGTCCCAAAATACGTGGAAGTGGTCAGCCATTGCATTATTACATTTCCTCCAACAGTTCCCTGCTTCCGGTGTCCCACCCTGTAGGCTTTTTATTTTTGGTGTAATGAAGAACCTAATCATGTTTTTCCATGAGAATTCTCTCCATAGGCCAGAGCTAGTGGTTGTGGATATCATATTACATATATTCAGCCATTCTTCTTCTGTGATGGTTATATTTGCCTCCTTCTCCCATTTAAGTTTGACATATGATGTGGAATGATTTTTAGCAGAGAATATATTCGAATATAGTTTTGATATCAGTTTTTTTGTGGTTTCCCCTTTATAAGCTTCTGTAAAGATGTAAATCAGATCTGATCCAGGTTTGTCTATTTTTATGTTTTTATCAAAATGGTGCCTTAACTGTAAGTACCTATAAAAATCCTGTTTTTCCAGGTCATGTTTGTCCTTCAGATATTGGAAGCTTTCCAGGCCTGTATTGGATGAAATCAGACAGTATATTGTTATACCCTCCCAAGTCCATCGTTCGAATCTAGCGTCCATCTGGGCTGGTGGGAAATCGGTATCATATGCTATCCATTTCAATCTCTGTATTTCTTTATCTATCTTTTGGGCTTTGCATTCCTTAAACCAGATGTTCAGGGGGACTTTCGTCCATTTACTTAATTCTCCTGAGTGTTTCCTCATGAGAGTCCTATCACCCAATACTGCCTGGAGGGGGACATCCAATTGATTTATTTCAATTACCTTCCATTTCGCATCATATTCCGGATTACACCAACAAACTAAGTATCTTATTTGTGCCGCCTTATAGTAGTCTTCTAGACACGGGAGAGACATACCTCCCTCATCTTTAGGCAACTGTAATGTTTTGAAACGTACTCTGGGTTTCTTACTTCTCCAGATAAACCTGGAGATGGCTCTATTCCAGTTGTCAAATTGTTTTTTTGGTATTTCTACCGGTAAGGATTGAAAGAGGAATAGTAATCTCGGCAGGATGTTCATTTTTACGGCTTCTATTCTATCATGCATACCAAACACCAGGGGGGCCCATCTGTCTAAGTCTGATAGTATTTCTTTTGTAATGGGGTCATAATTTTCACTGTAGATATTTGTCAGGTCTTTTGGTATATTGATACCCAGATATCTAATAGTTTTTGCGTTCCATTTAAAGTTGTATCTATTTCGTATATTCTCATGTGGTGAGTAGTTAAATGAAAGGACTTGGGTTTTGTCTATGTTCAGTTTGTATCCAGAGTATGTACCATATATTTCCAGACAGGTCATGAGCTTTGGTAGACTGGTCTCTGGGTCAGAAAGTGTCACCAGTACGTCATCGGCATATAAACTAATCTTATGCTCCGAGGCTGAACCTTTCATTGAAATCCCTAATATAGAGTCATCTTCCCTTATTGTTTGAGCGAGTGCTTCTATGAATAATGCAAAGAGGGCGGGGCTTAAGTTACAGCCTTGACGGCAACCGCGTTCCAAGTTGATTGTGTTTGACAGGCTGCCATTTATTTTGATTCGGGCAGTCGGTTGGTGGTACAAGGATCTGAGACATTTTATAACCTGTTCTTTAAATCCAAGGCGTTGCAGTACCATGTATAAGAACTCCCAGCGGCAAGCATCGAATGCTTTCTCGGCGTCCAGACTAATTGCCAGTGATGTAGCGTTGTTCCTACTCATACTGTCTATCAGGAATAGTGCACGTCTGACATTATCTTGTGTCTGTCTGTGTTTTATGAAACCACATTGATCTGTGTCTATTATATCTGGAAGTATGTCTTCTAGTCTTCTTGCCATTATCGAAGCAAATAGTCTATAGTCTATATTGAGTACCGAAATAGGCCTGTAGGAGCTACATTCTGTTTTGTCTTTGCCCGTTTTTGGTATCACTGAGATTATAGCCTGTCTCCATGATACAGGTGTTTCTCCCCCTTTAAGTACATGGTTAAAACAACTCTTGAGTGTGGATGTTATTGAACCTTTAAATACCTTATACCATTCGGCCGGGAAGCCATCACCCCCTGACATTTTGTTAGTTTTCAATCTGGATATAGCATAGTCAATTTCCAATGTTGTGATGTCTGTGATTAACAATTTATTTTGTGTTTCGTTTATTGTTGGTAAATCCAAGGATTCCAGGAAATTCTGTACCAGGGGGGGTTCTGCTGCTATTGGTTGAGAGTATAACCTTTTATAATATTTTTCAAATGATTTCTGTATTTCTTCCGTATTGTGGCTCAATTTGTTGGTGACAGGGTCCTTAATTTTGAAGATTGACCTTTCATTTTGTTGTTTGCGTAATTTCCATGCCAACACTTTTTTCGCTCTGGGGCCGTTTTCATAATATTTCTGTTTAATATATTTGAGTTTTATTTCCACTTGTTTATCAAGTATTTTGTTTAGCTCTAGTTTTGTTGTACGTATTTGTTCCAATAGTTGGGGGTCATTTGAGTCCATGTGTTGTTTCTCTAATTTTTCCAAACCACTAGTTAAATCATTGACACGTTTTTGCTGCAGTTTTTTGTGACTAGCCGACCACATTATTAGTTTCCCTCTCATCACTGCTTTCGCCGCGTCCCATAGTATATCAGGTGTTATATCTTCGGTGTTGTTAAGTTCCAAGTATTCTTTTATTTCCTTTATATTGTATTCCTGGAATTGGGTGTTATTTAGGAGGCTCGTATTTAATCTCCAAATTGTGTTTTTCCGTTGAACATCCAGGTGGAGCTTCAGGTATATTCCTGCATGGTCAGAGATGTCTTTTACTCCTATCTTACAATCTATAATCCTATGTCTTTCTGTGTTAAACATGAAAAAGTAATCAAGTCTACTGTGTACCCCATGTGGGTGAGAGAAGTAACTAAATTGTTTCGCTGTTGGGTTAATGTCTCTCCATACGTCAAACATCTCCATTTCTTTAACCAATTTTTTAACATACAGTGACTCCTGGTTGATTATTTTTCGTGGGTTTGAGGAATCCTGGGCTCCCATCTGAATATTAAAATCCCCGGCTGCGATTAGCGTACCTGTGGTTTCGGTGGCAATCAGTTCAAATATTTTTTTTGTTAATGATTTATCCGAGCCAGGTGGTCTATAAACATTGAGTAATGTTACTTCCCTAGAGTCAAGAAGTCCCTTAACCAAAACATAGCGTCCCTCTTTGTCTGCAATTTGTGTATTGAGTTGGAAAGTGATCTTATTTGAGATAAGTATTGCGACACCCCTAGTATGTCCATTGTGTGATGAATAGAATGTATTTTTAAATCCCAGTTTCTTCAATTTTTCATGTTCATCTCGCTTCATGTGTGTTTCCTGCCAGAAGATTATTTGTTGGTCTTCTCTTTTCATTTTAGCTATAAGCTTGCTTCTTTTAATTGGTCCCTGTAGCCCGTTAACATTGAGTGTAACTATTTTATATTCTTGTCGTGACATGTATTGTCCATTGGTATACAATTATTTCCATTGTGAGCCCGGGTAGACCTTGACTTGTCAAGTGTATTTTTAGCAACAGCAATAATCATCAGAATAAAAAACAAAAACATAAATAAAATTGTAACTTCCAAAATTGAGGTTTCTTCTGTAAGCAATACCTCAAGAGGAAAGGTAATCCTCTGTGTAACAGAAGGCCTTTCTAGCACAAACTCACTGTTATACTGTGAATCGGTGCACATGACATCAGATGGAGCCCTTGGTCTCCCAGACAACAGGTCTGTATTAACATAAAACATCTGAGTGTAAAACAACCTATCATGTAGGCACTTAGTGTTCAATCATGAATCCAAGCAGTGGTAGTTTTGTTAAAGAAAATAATACATATATATAAAGAGTAAGTATAAATAAAAGCAAAAAAGGAGAGAATAAGGGGTGAGGGATGGGCCATTATTGGTTATTATATCCCATTCTGAGTTCAGAGGTTTGTATCCCATTCCTGTCCTTGCACATCCATGTACCCCCCGTCCCCACACCCACATCTAGAGATACTAACTCACAGTAGACATGTGTGTCATCCTTAAAAAGAAAAAAGCTTATAGTATTTTTAGTAAATTTAAATTAAATAAAAGGCAGCATATACACATATATACATACAGGCATATATACATATATACTCATGCACACAAATACTCATCCCACTTACAGTAACACACACGTCCCACACGCGCGCACATACAATCTATATCATGAGTATGCATCAGACTATTAAGCAGAGACGTAGATATACAGTCCGTAACCTGGATTCCTCCTCTCAGAGAATTATCCCTTTGTGCGCGCGCGCACACACTCACACACTCACAAACACACACACACACACACACACACACACACACACACGCACTCATCTCACTCACTCTCACACACACACATATACACACAAAACTACCATTCAAAATTCGAAGGTAAAAGAAAAGCACTGATATTCGGTCGTGTACAAGTTAAATAATAAAACGGCAAAAGTGTCTTGTATCAAATAAGGCGAGCGAGAACAATCAGAGATAAAAAAGTAAAACAAAAACAGACGGGGGTCCAAATCTCACTGTCTTCTTTTAGGTGTAGGTGTTAATCGTGTAATTCTGTACATCGTTCTTTCTGTAACAGTGTGTTTTGGTCTTACCCCATCGTTGATCGGTCAGCGTTAAGGATTACTTGTTTTCAGGCGGTGGCGTCCTCATCCAGTAGTGGTGGTCGCGGAGTTGTCGGGGGGGGGGGGGTGGTCGTGGTGCGGCGGAATTGCTGAAGCCTCTGTGTTGCTCTCAGTAGTGCCTCTTGGTTAAGCGGTGACTTCTTCCCCACCGTCTTCCAGGCGGATTTCCTCAGCGTCGTCAGGTTGTCCGCGATGGTAGTTGTGGAGGCGGTGGGTTGAAGGCTTCCCTCTTCCACGGCGTTCAGGATCCCCCTCTTCTTCAGGTCCTCTCTGGCTTCCTCCATGCTGTCGTAGGTGGTGGCGGGTCCCGTGGGGCGACCGGCTCCGTTGTAGAACACGCGCAGCTTTGTCAGCGGGGGTGTTTGAAATGCAATTCCCTTATTTTTAAGGAGCAAGCGGATTGGGGCGTATGCTTTTCTTTTTATCTGTATTTCCTGAGGGTAATCGTTGTCAAAGTACACCCTTTTGCCGTTCAATAGGACGACTTTTTTCTTCCATGCTGCGTTACGAACCAGCTCTTTGGTTTTGTCCTCCAAGAAACACATGATGATCGAACGGGGGGTGGCGGTCGGCGGTGGTTTGGGAATGAGGGATCTGTGGCATCGCTGTATGCCCAGGTCAATGTCCAGTGCCAATTCAGTCTTTATGAAGTTATTAATGAATCCCATCATGTCGTTTTCCTCGCTGTTTTCTGCGACGTTATATAAACGCAGGTTTTGGCATCTGGATCTTGTTTCTAAATTCAAAACCTTCTCCTGTAACTTCTCGTGTTCATGTAGTAGTGAACTCATAATGTTGTTAGCGTCTTCGCTCCATTCCTCAATGTTCGCCACCCGGCGCTCTGCTTGCTCCACGTTGTCCGCTGTGCTTTTCATGTCGGTGCCAAGCCTCGTCAATTTGTTGTTAAATTCCTCCTTAAGACCTGAGATTTCTTTGCGTAATTGTCCGGAAAGAGTCTCTTTAAAGCTCTCCAGGTCCATCCTAACATCGTTCCTCATTGCTTTTATGTCAGCATGTATCGCGGTCATACTAGCTAGTAGGCCCGCCATGTTGTTCGTCTCCGGTTCCATGACCATGCTGCCGTCGTAACTTTTCTCCGTTGCTTGTCTGTTTTTCTTTTCCGATCTGGTGGTTGCTTTATCCTTTTTAGCTTCGTGGTCTTCCCCTTCCATTTTTGTGTTTTAGTTTAAAAAAATAAATCGTTTTGGGGGAAAACTAGATAAACCCTGCTGGGAGCTCTTGTCTCACGCTGCTGCTCTTTCTGGTGTCATACCGGAAGTTCCATCTGGTGACATTCTTATGAATAAACAATATACATGTTTATGTTTGTCATGCACAGAGAGAGACAGACCTTAGTTGAACTAAATACATGAAACTTTAAACTAAACATGGAGTTTGCAATAAAACATACCAACAAGTAATGAATAGGGAACATAGTTATAGGCTAGAGCTTTTTGCATCAATTATTCTTTGGATGGTTTAACTATTGACTACTAGAAGGGCTTAATTAATGTATTGCTCCATGTCTTTATATGTAATACACTACAGTCAATTATGACAATGGGCAGGTTTTGTATGCGAGTTATGTGAATAGGACAAGCAAGCTGAAGGGTGTACACAGACACTCCTGGACAGAGGGAAACAGACCTGACAATACGTCTCTGAATTCACTCTTGTTTTCAGTGTTTAAAGGACAACTTTAGTTTTTTTCAACCAAGGTTCATGTTTTAGGTTGTTATTAGAGAAACTAAAAGGTGAGTGTTAATTTTCTTTCATTTGCTGCTTTCTTTCGTTTTGGGGATTTTAGCAGTTTTTGACAGGGGGGCGGGGGCATTCGAGCATGGGGCTAAATATGTATTTTCTTACCAAATTTGATGGTGATTTATTTATTTATTATTTACTATAGTCCTAATAAACCCCAGGAAATTACATCTGGCCACAGAAGATCACAGGATCTACTGAATGTGAAGGTAGCCTACTGGGGGAAGGCTTATACTGTGTGTATATATAGGCTCAATATGTCAGTTTGTCACATTCAATAGATCCTGTGATCTTTTGTGGCCAGATGTAATTTCTTGGGGTTTATTAGGACTATAGTAAATAATAAATAAATAAATCGCCATAATATTTTGTAAAAAAAATACATATTTAGCCCCATGCTCGAATGCCCCCGCCCCCCTGTCAAAAACAGCTAAAATCCCTAAAACGAAAGAAAGCAGCAAATTAAACAAAAATAACACTCATCTTTTAGTTTCTCTAATAACAACCTAAAACATGAACCTTGGTTGAAAAAAAACAAAAGTTGTCCTTTAAGTAACAGCGTGTGACTTAACGTCACAAAGGAGTGGAACGTGTCGCAGAGAGAGAAAGATGGAAGAATGATGAGTCAGAGGAGAAGTTGGGTTGTGTTTGGAGAAAACTAAAAAGAAAAAAGTGCCTGAGCATAATTTTATTTAGTTAAACATGGATATAAAGCAACATAATCACTGGCTGCATTTTTCTCTTCTCTTTTTTTGGCTGACATTTGTATCTTTAATAAATGTCATAGGCCTACTTTGGAAGTTCTCCCATCCTTTTTGCCCCTCTCTACTGCAAATTAGGATTAGCATATACTGAAAGAGATGAGCTGCAGAAGTGGAGCCATGGTGTTAAAGGTATATTCAGTGATTTCACTCAAAAAACCTTAGGTTTCGTTTTTGGCTGTGGGACCCAGCCTTTCGTCCAATCAGGATAGAGAGTCAAAAACGAAACCTAAGGTTTTTTGACCCCCAGGGGTTAACTGGGGACAGGGAGGAACTCCTTATATGGTCAGCACACTCTATAGTAGGGAGGATTATCACAACAAAACAAAAAAATAAGTGATATTTGAATTAAGTGAAATCACTGAATATACCTTTAAGTATCCTCTGCGGTGCCTCTGGCTTGTATAAAATAAATATTCCTTCTCAGTGTTTAGTTTATAATCTGGCCAGCCTGGGGTCAGTGATTTATATACCTTTAGCTTATTTAAGTTTACATACCATTCTCATTAAGTTTTTCCGAGCAAGCTTTGTATTCCTAGATCGTCAACAACATGTGATATTATTAACCCATTCTGACCGGGCACCCATTTTGGTGTTGGCATCATGTTATGCTTTAGCTATTGAAAAATAGCAGATCTACAAGCTCATATCGCGCCACCGAGTGGCGCGATACGAGCTTGTAGGTCTGCTATTTTTGAAAAACATTGAAGAACGACTGACATTTTTAGAATCTGATCTCAGGTCAGAATGGGTTCATCAGACCAGTGTGTGTCCGGCGGAAACCTCGTATGAATCTGATCTCAAGTCAGAAAGGGTTAATAGAGAATCCTAGGTGTCACACAAGGCCGGGGACAGACATCTCATTAACCACCCACAGTATGTCATGTGCCCATCTGGTGACATTCTTATGATACTAAACGTGCTTCTTTTTTTTCATTCTTTTTTTCACTTAATTTTTATTGAAGGAAGAAACAGACAAGAAAAACAACAAACAGGACTATACGGAAAGAAAAAAGAAAAGAAAAAGACAAAAAGTAAAAGGGCTGCATTTTTCATATTACAAAAAAACATTCAATGAAATCCTATTGCAATATCGCTAGGCTGAGAGAAGAGATTCCACTTTTCCCACTTTTTATAGAATTTATCCTCTTGTAGTCTAAGTATAAATGTTAGTTTTTCCATAGCATACAGTTATAATATAATAATAATAATAATAATAATAATGTCCATCCATCTTTCGTTGGTGGGTCCTGTTGGCACCAGCGTCGTGTGATTGCTTTTTTACGTTTTTACGCTAAGAGGATCTTGATTAAATATTTATCATGTATTAGAAACTCTTCAGGGATATTTCCCAACAGTAGAAAAGAAACAGTCAGAGGTACAGTATCTCAAAACACAGAATGGTCTCCAACGTGCTTCTTTTTAACAACATGCTAAATACATAAAGCCTTAAACAAGACATGGGGTTGGAAATAAAACATAGGCTACCAACATTCGTGTTAGGGAAGTTAGGCGGGGAAAGCAACCTCAGTTGCTGCACTGGTAATTCCCATTTCCCACAGCTTGGTCAGAAGTTGAAGCATGTAGAGTTTTCTCCTCTGTTCTATATGGTTTTATGACGTTGTAAAAGAATGTTATAAACTCTTTGTATGACCTATATACAGTAGGTCATATAAAATAAGTTAACCTTTTTTTTAGATAGGCTACACATTACTTATGCATGCACCATAATTATGTTTGTGTTAAAGATGGAATGCCACAATTTTTGTATTTTTCCAGTTTTGTATTATGTCTATGAGGTGACAGTACGTCATTAGACACCCTGGAGGAGTTTTTATGTGCAATGGTGTATTAACTTTGTATTTAGGGTTTCTTCCTGGAGAATGAACCCTTGACAGTCAAACGTGCCAATGAAATAAACAGTAATATAGTGACATCACATTATCAGCCCCTCCCCTAACCCCTCCCCCTTTATCATACAACTACAGCTGTGGGTGCGGCTTCAGTTCAGGTGGATCATCAACACCCACCAGGCAAACCAGGCATACTTAATGAACTGGTGGGGGTGTCCACATAAAAGCATGATTTAAAAAAATACTGTACACTTTTTGGAAAAAGTTCTTCCTCCTGCTTATATTATAATAATACCTGATGATCATGTTTTAGTGTGGAAATAAATCGTGGCACTCCATCTTTAATATTTCTTATACAATACTTGAGGAAACTCCTGTGAAGATGAGAGATAAAGATGAGATAAAATAACATCATAAATAATATAATATAAAAAGAAAGGAGCGTACTTAGTACAGACTACAGTATGATGATGTATTGACCCACATGACATCACAGTCAGGGACCCTAAAAAGTTTCTACAGAATAAATACATAAATAATAGTACAATTGCAATTACTATAGTATGGTTGCCAGTAATACACCACTGGCCTACGTTATTTGTCTTATTACTTACTTTACTCGATTATGACAAAGCAACAGATAAAGATCTATTTGTTCTTAAACTTTCTCAGCAGATGTAGGCCTGCTATCTGTTCTAATTTCTCCATATCCTAGTAGTCATTATGCATGGCATACACACACACACACACACACACACACACACACACACACACACACACACACACACACACACACACACGCACATGACGTGCGGCAATATTTAGCACTACTGCTCCACATTTTGTATTACAGTAAAAGGATGGATGTTTGGATGGATGGATAGATGGATAAATAGTTCAGTATTAATAAAACCATACACAAACATTTAATCACTTTCACTTAAAAAAAAAGATTGGCTATTTTGCTACATTTGTCTGACACTTTTATTATAATTTGCACAGTGACAGAGCAGCACTGGTTTCTACGCATTAATCGTTTTGCACTTTTTGTACCATTTGTAGGTTGCATTGTAAATGTTGCTCATTAATAATGTTTACACTTTTGCATCGTACTGCTTTTAAAATTAAAATTATCAATCAAATATTCAATCAAACAAAACCCGCCTAGCGCACGTGGAGGTTTTTAGTCCTCCCACTCTGCGTTCATGTAGGTGGCGCTCTGGTTTCCTCCCACACCAAAAGGACCACTAGCCCCAGATGCTGCTCAGTGGCTGCCAACTGCCCCATGAGGTAGAATTCCACAAGATGCACGAATGTACTTGTACAATGTACTGTAAAAGATGTAAATAAATGGGACCCAATGCCTCCGTGCTTGGCACTCAGCATCAAGGGTTGGATTGGGGGGTAAGTCCCCTGCGACATAGGCTACTATAGCGTCATGTCCAGGAGGTGTAGTTGTACATCAAGCTGCCTCACGCTGCCAAAACAGGAGATACAGTAGGCCTATGGGCCTCATGGCTCGGCAAGTAATTGTAGAGTCATTATGCTGCACGCTGCGATTCAAAGTGCTGAACCTACTGTCCATTACACTTTTATTGTCTATGCCTTTGTGGTTGGATGTGACTGAATCATGTGATGATAGTTCCTATAACTACCGTTTTTGTTTCCATTGTCCGCTCCTTGGAGAGTAAGCCCCTATATGCTGTGCAGTGTCAAACAACTTGTAATGTAGTGGAGTAGAAGTAAAAGTATTGAACATTGGACTACAAATCAAAATTGTACTTAAGTGCAGTACTTGAGTACATGTACTTAGTTACTTTCCACCACCGCCCTGTGATGACTACATGGCACGCTATTTGAACATTTTGTCTTCAACCTGACACGAGCATGAACGTCAATAATAATCCCTTTTTAATAAGCAGACGTTAATAAGTCAGTGTTGCTATGTTCACACACACACACACACACACACACACACACACACACACACACACACACACACACACACACACACACACACACACACACACACACACACACACACACACACACACACACCTGACATACAATCCCTATTGTGATTTGCTAGACTCATTAGGCTCCACATTAGGATCCGTGGCCTCAGCCCTCAAGGCATTGTCTACAAAACCCTTCATATAGTATTATATTCCATGGGAATTTTAGAACCTACAGTATATGGTTATGGGATGACAAAATCAAATATTGTCCAAAGGCTATAACATCGACAGAGAACAGAACAGTTGCTGCTGATACCGAGGGTGTGTCGGTGTACTTCTATTTGATTCCAATCACTATTATAGCCTGACACCAACTGATAATTCAAGTAAATTGTATCAGTCTCTAAGACATGAGATGGATTTATGATGGATAAAGTTATGATAGATGAATGATGTGTGTGTGTGTGTGTGTGTGTGTGTGTGTGTGTGTGTGTGTGTGTGTGTGTGTGTGTGTGTGTGTGTGTGTGTGTGTGTGTGTGTGTGTGTGTGTGTGTGTGTGTGTGTGTGTGTGTGTGTGTGTGTGTGTGTGTGTGTGTGTGTGTGTGTGCGCGCGTGTGTGCGTGTGCGTGCATGTATGTATGTGTGTGGTGTGTTTGTGGTATAGGGTTAGACCACAGGCTGAATGTTGAGGTGTAGAGTTGCCTGTGCGGGTGTTGGTTTGCTGAGGGAATGTACTGTAGGCTAAGAGAGGGGAACTGTGTACATAGACAGTCTACATACACCACACATGCACGGACATGGGTGTGAGTGTGTGTGTGTCTAAAGTTAATCATCTGTTTAGTTGAAACAACCCGCCTGATGAATATTTCACTTGACCGATTTTGCTTTCAAGTGATGATAGGTCATCGGTGTCTCTGGGTCTGGGATACGTCACAACTGGGACAGCCAACTCGTTTACGTCAGAGGAGTTTGATTGTTCTTCCATATATGTACGATATAGTGGTGTAAATGTTCTTCCATATATGTATGATAGTGGTGTAAATGTTCTTCCATATATGTACGATAGTGGTGTAAAGTACTTAACTACAATTTTGATTTATTTCCAATTTTCTGTACTTTTGCTTCTACTCCACTACATCTCAGAGGCAAATATTGTACTTTTATTTAATTATTTCTGTGTAATTCACTCGCACTCCACTCCTAGACCAGGAAATGTGTCTCGTTCCCTCAGGCGTACATTTTTGAGCCGATGCGTACAAAAATAAAAGCCTGGGGACAGAGGCTACATTTTTGTATTAAAGTGTGTGTGTGCGTTGTACGTACACGTACTGTACATTAGTGTTTATATGGACCAACTTCAGAAATATTGTGAAAGTTATTTCTAGAATGAAGGTCTCCGCCAGGTCAGGTAGTTTATTGTGGCCTCCTGGTGGCACTACAATAGACCGATTTGCACTACAATAGACCGATTTGCCATGTCTTCATAGGCCTTTCACGGCTGCTGCATTCATGATTTGAGGCATTTTGTGTGTTTTGTAAAGTGCCTGCTGGTGGCACTATAACAGGCCAATGTGGAAACGAGGGCATTTCTTTCTCTGCCTAGTGGGAATGTGCGTGCAACGTTTCACGGAAATGGCAAGTTGCGTCATGATTTGAGCCATTTTGTTCCAATCCTGCAACCTTTTGGTGCCAATTTTAGTTAACCAGGCTGAAATATGGAGAATCAGACAGATGCGTATTGATCACATGACTATAGAGAGGCTGTGTACCGATTTGCGTGATTCTTTTGACAAAATATGTAGGAGTAATAGAAAAAAAATGTTTTGCAAAAATCGGCCTCACGGTGGCACTATGACAGCCTTGACAGGTTGATCTAAAAAAATCAGAGAAGAGGTTCTGCTCTGGCATACAGGGAATGTGTGTGCACAGTTTGGCAGAGATTAGCTGGTCGCAAACGGGCACACGGAAGGACGGACATGGTGCAAAAATAGTCTCCCAATGCCTTTGGAGACGATAAACATATTGTTGGCATACTCTCCTGTTGTTTTGTTTCCCCAAGCTGCTTACTTTACTTACATACCCTCCAAAACATGGCTATGTTCATAGTCCACAGAAACACTGCAGGTCCAAGGCCTGGTTGTCTCCACCAGGCCGAAGGCATGTGGGGAGAGTATGTTTTGCACTTCGTCCGTCCGTGTGTCCGTCCGTCCGTGTGTCCGTGAACAGCTAATCTCGGCCACCGTTAACCCGGTCGATGCCAAATTTTGCACACACACTCCCTGGATGCCAACGATGAACCTCTGCCCCAAACTTTCCAGAACGGCCTGTTATAGCGCCACCAGGAGGCCGCTTTGTGCAAAACAAGTTTTTTCACAGTACACCTACAGATTTTGTCCAAACATCACGCAAATTAGTACACAGTCTCTCTAGAGCGAAACGGGTCTTTCAGATTTCTCAGACTCCATCCTGATTGGTTAAGATTGGCTTCCAAAGTTCACAGGAGTGCTCAGTTTCAAACAAAATGCTGCAAATCATGAACACATCGCGTGATTTCCGTGAAATTGTGCATGCACATTCCCACTAGGCCGAGGACGAAATGCCACATGAACAATTTCAACTCAGCCTCAAGGTGGCGCTATAACTGGCCGAAAAGTGTTTTTACCTCTAACTGCACGGATCTGTGGATAACCTGGTGGAGACCTGTGCCCAGAAGGGCACTTTTTCTAGTTTGGACTCTTTTCATCTGGGATGGAAGAAGAGTCTTCTGCTGTAACCTTTAGCGTGGGTGATGCACTGGGTGTTAACACGTTGGAGAAACATTGATAAGATGTGTGTTAGTCCAAATAAACATCCATACGATAATTGTCATATGCTGTATGACCATCACAGTTTAATTGTCGCAGTGACCAAAGCAGCAGGATCAAATATGTTTATAACGCAGCGGTATACATTCCGCTGACACGGAAGAGCAAAGGGCAATCATACAGGAGATATGTACAGTAAACTATGACTCACTCCACACACTATAGCTAGTCTAAATATATGTCTTCTCTGTGAGACATACCCTAGTTTGAAACGCTGAGGAAGGCCTGCGTGCCGAAA
The DNA here is from genome assembly GCF_964188405.1 of Protomyctophum parallelum. Taxonomy (NCBI): domain Eukaryota; kingdom Metazoa; phylum Chordata; class Actinopteri; order Myctophiformes; family Myctophidae; genus Protomyctophum; species Protomyctophum parallelum. Next base: position 6,032,875 of record NC_139700.1, read on the forward strand.
CACGTTCGTCTCTCTAGACTGCTCATGCTGCTTGTGATGTGAAGGAAATAAAGAAACTCAAACTTTATTAAGGGAGTGCGGATATTCCCCTTTTTCCTAGTCTGCACCTCTCCGTTCTTTAAAATGTCACGCTGTCTTTCTGTCATTAATCACAGCTGTGTCTCGCTTTGTCTTCCTCAGACACTGCGGGAGAGGAGAACGACGCCAAAGAAGACTGCAGAGAAAGAGGACGACGACAGCTGCTCATACAGCCGCTGCGACCCTATAGACTTCGACAAGGTGTGTGTGTGTGTGTGTGTGTGTGTGAGCTACCCAGTCTCACCCAAACACTGTGAAATAGCACGAAATTGCCACACATGTTACCGCAGTGAAATTTGTTCTCCGCATTTGACCCATCTCTTGGAGCAGTGAGCCGCAGCCAAGGAGCGGTGAGCTGCAGCCGTGCCGCGCTCGGGAATCATTTAATTAGTAGATTTGACCCCCACAATCCAACCCTTTGATGCGTCAAGCAGGGAGGCATTGGGTCCCATTTTTACAGTCTTTGGTATGACCCGGCCGGGGATCGAACCCCGACCTCCCAGTTTCAGGGCGGACACTCTAACCACAAGGCCACTGAGCTGGCGAGCTACATACACGCCTAGAAAACCAAAATATCCGTACATATGACACTAAAATCCTCCCCATAGACAATGACGGAGGTGCGCCGTCTCTACCGAACTTGAGCCACGGGAGACACCACCGAGTTCGGTAGAGCCGACTCAGCCCTGTCCGAGTTGTAAACCGATATGGACAGAATAGTAAATAATGTCAAATCCCGAACTCACCCGGCCACGGTGAAATAGCACTTCCGTACTAGTGAAAGCCACGCCTCTGTTGCGGTCATATATGTGTAATATGTACAGATTTGGCTATTTCGCCATATTTCTGTGAGATGGGGTTGGTGTGAGTATGTGTCTGAATCTTTTGTCAAACGTTGTCACAGAGGTTCAAATCTCAATCTCAGTTTTGAAAACGGTATTGAAAGCAATGGGATGGCAGAGTGAGAGAGAGGTGACCACGGGGAGGAGAGAAGGTAATGTGATGGCAGAGTGAGAGAGAGGTGACCACGGGGAGGAGAGAAGGTAATGTGATGGCAGAGTGAGAGGTGACCACGGGGAGGGGAGGGTTCAACAGACAATGAACAGTAGTTCATTCACCTTTCTCTCCATGCCCTCTCTGTTATTGTCCCATGACTGCAACATTCCAGGCGGGTGAGAATATGTGTGCGTACAATACACACACCACACACACACGCTTGCATGCTCGTTTGCACGTACACACACACACACACACACACACACACACACACACACACACACACACACACACACACACACACACACACACACACACACACACACTTGATAGGGACAATATCATGATATCTTTTAACAATTACCTTGATAATCAATATTGTGGGGAGACTTCCCTAGAAATATTAATAATAAATAATAATAATAGCTCAAATTTATATAGCGCTTTTCTAAATACCCAAAGCGCTTTACATGGGAACACTAGGAACAGACTTTATTGAGAGAAAAAACAAAGCTTAAAACATAACAGATACAGGGTTAAATATTTACACAATGTGATTTTTGACAAATAATCTTCAGTAATGGTGTAAGTGGGTAAAGGCAAATAGTATCTAGAACAGTCAGGTGAGTTCAGAAAGTGAGATCACTTTACTAGAATGCAACCTTTAAATCTAGGAAAAGACATAATCTAAAATAACACACATTTAAACGTATACTTGTGTGTTGTGTAACTTGTGTGTGTGCACATGCACAGGCGTGGGTCCATCTATGTAAACATGGTTATTTGCAAGGAACTTTTACAACATCCCCAATACATCTAGGAAAACATTCCTGACAGATGTCAGCTGTCAGATCTTTGTAGTGGTTGATGATATAGGGGCATACTCAACCAATTTGTCTTGTTTACACCGTAGTTGGGTATTGTAAGGACAACCGATATTGGCCACACAGACAGACACACACACACACACACACACACACACACACACACACACACACACACACACACACACACACACACACACACAGACAGACACACACACACACACACACACACACACACACACACATTAGTAAGATGTTTCTAACTACGGTGTAGCTCAGTCAGTCAGACCATTGTGCTACTTCAGGCCGTGAGGACTCCCGTAATGTTTTGCATGTCTCCCCTCTCTCTACCCTGTGTCTCTACACTGACCCTTCTAAAGTGAACACTCAGTGAACACTGAACAAATCCAGTCCTTAACTAGAACGTGTGACCTCTTCCCTTCTTGGGTCCATTATAAAACCTTTTAAATCACATGGTGGATTGGCGGAGTTGTGTTAATCTGTTCGGATGTTATAAAAACATATTTTTAAATCATCGGAGTAGGTCAACAAATAATGTTTGCATAATGGTTTGTGCAAATCCTGCTGGAAATGTTCTACAGACAGACAGCCAGACAGCCAGACAGACAGACAGACAGACAGACCCTCCTTGGTGGAGGTGAATGCAAGTGTAACGACACCACCTCATCTTTACACCCACCACTGGAAGCCTCCCGTATCACTTACGGTTAAAGGTTCAACTTTATTGTCAGCAATACCAGTTACAAAGTAAAAGGCACGTGAAATTCATTGTGCGTTAAAAACACATACAACAGCTATACAGTCTAGTGTCAAGATCTCAGGTGTAAAAGTGCAGACATAATATATCCGGCAATATAGTCCGGGCCTTGTAGTGTTCAATGTCTATTCATAAGTCTGATGGCGGGGGAAAAAAGAATGTGTTCCATAGTCTCTGCCTGGGCCGCGGTCGCTTAGATGGTTCAAACAGGCTGTGGCTGGGATGATGCACATCTTTAACAATCCGCTCAGCCTTGGCCACGCATCGGCTTTCGTATATTCCCTGGAGGGCGGGAAGCTCACCTCCAATTATACGCTGAGCTGTTCTCACCACCCTCTGTAGTGCCTTCTGCTGGCGAACAGTGCAGTTATAGAACAACCTCAGGATACGGGGGCTGACCTTGAACTTCTTCAAGAGCCGTAAGGAGTGTAACAATAGCCCTTTACTATGCAAGGCAAATTATTACTAAGGGAAAATTAAGCGGGACCGTAGGGTTATAGTCTGAATTATTTATATAGAGATGCTCAGATATAGCAATTGACAAAATCTAAAGTAGACAGAGTACACTTCACAGGTAACGCCTCTCCCTGTCTCTTTCCCTACTAAATAAAATAAACAGGCACACAAACTTAAACCAACAACCAATAATTATTTCCCAAGCCCCCCCCAAAGTCAGCGAAGAATAAAGTCTGCGTCCGTCCGTCCGTCCGTCCGTCCGTCCGTCCGTCCGTCCGTCATCCTCCTCAAACGAGGCGTGCGCACGCGAGAGTCTAACTGTTTAGTCCAACGCAACGAAAAGTTCCTCTGCTCAAAAACGGTCCAACGGAAATACGAAAACGTTCGGGGTACCCCTGTATTTATAATCCTCAAAGAACAACTTTGGAACAGTCTCACCGGTAGCAGCAGCCCTGTTAGCCTCCAAACACCGGCAGGTATTAACCTCAATTCCAACGCCGATCCCCGACGGCAGCAGCATACGTGACTGTTCCTTAATTACTATGGCTGCAGATATGCGCGCTTAAACGGTTATTGGCTTGTATAGATCTGTTATTTTCACACATTTTGTGTCCCGGGCAAACGTCTAATTTCTCTTTTGGGTCACGGGCTAAAACATTTGGGAACCACTGTTTTAGAGCATGAATATTTAGAATTGGTCTGTTAAATCCCATTCTGGACGGGAACCCTTTTTGGTGTTTTAAGCATTATGTTATACTTTAGCTATTGAAAAATAGCAGATCTACAAGCTTGTAGATCTGCTATTTTGGAAAAAACGTGAAAATGCGGTGCAAATCTTTCCAGAACGAACGTTTTTAACTCAAATCTTTGCTTCTGGGGGGGTCCCTGAAACAACATATTTTCAGATGGGGGTCGGTGGCTAATTGGGAGTTTGAGAACGAATATATATATATATATATATATATATATATATATATATATATATATATTAAGTGAAAGATTGTTCAGTGTAAAACCCCCTCAGGGTCCCTAGACTCTAGAGAGTAATGCTAGTGTTGTGGACCAAAAAAGCCAATCTACAAGGTCGCAACCATTTTAGTCTATGGTCGAAACGCCTCTCAGTGTGACACACTGTGAGCTTGTAGATCGTCTATTTTAGGGCACGACATTGAATCGCAACCAAGTATAAATGTTGCAGCAAAATTCTAACTCTTAACAGACTGTACTCTGTAGGTATACGATTATGATTCTAAGCCTTACACACAGAGCTTTCTTTGTGGGAGTAGGCCTAATGCGCCCCAAATATAAATTTTTGTCTTTCTTTTTTTTTTAACTCTGTGGCATGAGTAAGCCTACTCTACAGCCACACAGAACGCAAATCCTACATGGCAAGTGTCACGTTTTTATTCAAACTAGGTCCATTATTTTTGCGCTATTATGGGCATTGACCTGTATGAATAATGATATGAATAGTAAAATACTCTTCGGCAGGTTTTGCATTCATTGAATAGTGAAATACCCGCTGGTGTGTTTTGCATTGTTTATTCACATTGTACTATAGTCAAGTGAACTAACCCCAGTAATAGATTAGAATGTGGTCTTGTCTGCCTTTTTTTTGTTTCCTTTCCTTTTTTTGTACCTTGTTTGCATGTTTTTTTTTTATCTCAATAAAACAAAGTGACAACTACATGGAATCAATTCACAAAGTTAGTTAGTTTATCTAGCTGATTATCTGCACCCTGTCTATCTCTCTAAACACACAGGTGCATGAATACATACACACACACACGCACACGCACAAACACCACCAGAGGGAGTTGAACAAACCATGTGCAACCCAGATTCGGCACAAACAAGGGACTAAATTAATTTCGCCCCTATGCCACCAAAATGTGGAACGCCCTACCTACAGTCATTAAGACATGCGAATCCCTTGACTCCTTCAAAACTGCTCTCATAGGGCACCTACGGACGGCTCCAATTCGAAACTGACCCTGTTTTAACTGGAGTCCTAATTTTTAGACTATAACCAGATATAATGAATACATAGTTAAAACTTAACAAGACTTAAATGTAAACTGTGAACAGACTCTTATGAACATGGTTAATCATAACTTAAAAGTATATGAAACGGAAACAGACTTAAAGTTAGGAAATGTAGCGGATATGATTGTAGGCATACTTTTGTATGCAGATGATATAGTTTTACTTGCCAATTGTGAAAAGGAGCTGCAAAATATGCTCAATATTGTTGCGGATTGGTGTTTGAGGTGGAGGCTGGTGGTAAACATTGACAAAACACAAATTGTTCACTTTAGGAAACCATCTGTAGAAAGGAGTCCATTTACATTTATGTGTGGGAGAACTGTATTAACATACACAAAGACATATAAATATCTTGGCCTCACTTTAGATGAGCATATGAACTTCAAGGAAGGCACTCAGGTTCTTTCTGATTCAGCTGGTAGAGCCCTGGCGTCAGTACTGAATAAGGTGAAAGCCTGTAAGGATTTAGGATATTATACATATACACAATTATATCAGTCTTGTGTATGCCCTGTTTCGGATTATGCCTCCTGTGTATGGGGTTTTCCCGAACAATGAAAGTTGTAACACAATTCAAAATAGAGCCATACGGTCATTTCTTGGAGTTCATAAGCTCACGCCGATCTTGGCTATTAGCGGCGATATGGGATGGATGCCCGTAAATATCAGACACAAAGGTGAGATGTTGAGACTTTGGAATAGACTTGTTAATATGTCCGATGACAGACTGACCAAAAACATTTTTAACTGGGACATTTCTAATGGTTACCACTGGGCTAATGAAGTAAAGTCTTTATTCTTTAAGAATAATTCATCATTTATTTATTTAAATAGACTACGCTGTAATATTCATGAAATACAGAACTATATGTTCCTTGGGTATAAGGAGAGTTGGGCTGTTGATTTATGGTACAAACCTAAACTAAGAACATATCGTCTTATTAAAAATAATTAATGGCCCTGATCCTTATGTTACACAAAATATATCCAAAGGTCAGAGATCTTTTTGTGCACAGCTGCATTCTGGGACCTTACCATTAGCTTTAGAAACGGGTAGATTCATTGGTACTCCTGAGGTGTCTAGTGTGTGATTTGAAAGAAATTGAAAATGAAATTATTTTTTTGTTTTACTGCCCTTTTTATGAAGAGTTAAGACATGTATTGTTTTGTAAGATGACAACCATCTGTGCTGGCTTTTTCTGGTTGGAGGACTATGAGAAGCTGGAGTTTTGTTTTGGGAGGGGTATTTTTGCTTTGGCAGACTTTTTATGCAAATCGTGGGAAATGAGGCAGAATGTTTTGTTTGTGTAAAAATGTTTCTTTTACACAATGCAATATTGAAGCAATGTTATGGTGTGTCCTGTAAGTCCATGTGGGCTGGGCGCCTTTGGTGCATGACACAGAAATAAATAATCTATCTATCTATCTACTGTAATTCTGCAAACTGTTAATAAATCAATCAATCAAAATCAAAACACGCACACACACACTCTTCTGTGGTTTATCTATCTTTAGCTCTCTCCTGCCATCTTGTGGACAATATTGTCATGGCAGACAATCTGTGGTCATTGACACAATATTGAGTAGCTTATGTTTCACTGGCTCCAGTACAGAAACATATATCTGCATATCAGACTTATTGTTTTGTTGTTTTTTTTGCCAGGATCTGGTGGACTGGCACAAACCCCTGGTATGGCAGGTGGGCCTCCTGGGAGAGAACTATGACACATGGGTCCACCAGCCTGTCGATCGACAAATCAGACTCTTCGGAAACGACTTTCTGGAGGCCACCACTAAGACTCCCTGGTAAGATACCAACTCAAAGGACAGAAGCCCTTCAGCAAGGCATCAGGATACATAATGTATGTTTTTTTTTATATATACATTTTGTGTTCTAACTGTCCCCATCCCCCCCCCCCCCCCCCCCCCCTCTCTCTCTCTCTCTCTCTCCAGGTACTGGGTGCCAGCAGTGTGGCTCCCTATTGTCTTTTATTTTAGCTGGCAGTGGTGTACAACCCTAGCACAGAAATCCACAAGGCTGAGCCTCACCTCAGGTAGCACACAATGCCATACAGTGCATGCATACATACATACATACATACATACATACATACATACTGTTCCATTTGTACACTCTCAGAGTTAAGGGGTCCTGCTTGCAAATCAAACGTTTGAGAACCACTAGTACTAGTTGGACTCCTAATATGCCATATTAGTGTCAGAGTAATTAAGTGTCATGCATATTCTGAAGAAAACCTGGAGACTTGGCATTCATCAATTAAAAATAAGAACATTATAGAAGAAAATAAAACAATTGTCTTTGCCACGTTCACATTTGTCCGTGTACGGTCGGCCATATTGATGACGCCTGATAATAAGACCCTTGGTGTGCATGCATGTGTCCCCAGACTACTCGGTGCCGATCCCTGTGTACAGTTTCCCCGTGCTGTTCATGGCGGGGTGGTTTCTGTGGTCCTTCATCGAGTACTGCATCCATCGCTTCGTCTTCCACTTGAAACCCTCACACAACTACTACCTCATCACCTTACACTTTGTGCTGCACGGGCAGCACCACAAGGTACAGTACGTGCATACCGGAAAGAGTACTCGCATGTTTTATTGAAGTAAAGGTGCCAATAGGTCCTACCGCAATATAGAAATACTCTGTTACAGGTTGAAGTCCGGAATTCCAGATTTACTTGAGTAAAAGTATAAAGGTGTATAGAGGGTATGCACATGCTTCAAGTGAATGGCACATTGAGTGGCAAAGCAACAGGCAAAGTGAGTTTAACATTGTTTAACGCAATCAGATTGGACTTTTCTGTTTGGATGTATGGGCTGTCAAGGCCAGAGAATAGTAGGCATTCCTGCATAACTTCCGGGTTTGATGATGATGTCACGTGCATACCCTCTATACAGTTTGTACACCAAAAGTAAAAAAAGGGGCACGGTGGCACAGTTGGTAGTGCTGTCGCCTCACAGCTAGAAGGTCCTGTGTTCGATTCCCGCTCGGGACGCTGTGGGCGCTGGCGGCGTGTTTCCTCCTCCGCGTCATCAGTGCCCATACCCGAAGGCGGGGTTGGCGAAAGGGCCTTTCTGTGTGGAGTTTGCATGTTCTCCCCGTGTCCCCTAGGGTAGGTACCCTCACAAAAAACATGCAGTAATCCTGGTCACTAAACTGCCTTCCCCTGGCCAGCCGGGGCGCCTGATGGAGGGGAAAGGAACTGGTTGGAATAACGTGTTCCTTCCACGCGCTACGTCCAACCAGGGAAACTCCCCCCTGTCAGGTGTAAAGGAGCAACTTGGACACTCAGGCATGAAGGAAGCATGAGTTCAAGTCCGTTGCTCTCCCCTTGTCCCCCATATATGGGGACTATAGGTTGGCGAAGGGCGTGTAGAGCCCAGGATCACATTAGATGATTGACACAGGGGTGAAAAATGGGTTACAAAATCGTGGGATAAAAATATATATTTAAAAGTTTAAAAAAAGTATGTATATGGGTGTATGCAGAATGTCCCATTTCAAGTTTTCAAATGTATAAAAATCTTTTGAAGATAGCAGATATACAGGCTCATAATGCATTGCGACAAAACAGTTGAAAACCACTATATTGTATTCCATACTAATTCCTCCACTGGGTTTCTATTTGAACAACGTCTTGTCAATCCTCGTTGACCGAGCAGCTCGACATAACCCTGGATTGTGTTGTTCTCTCTCCGCTGGTATCTCCCCCCCCCCCCCCCCCCTCCGCAGTCTCCATTTGACGGCTCTCGGCTGGTCTTCCCTCCGTTTCTGGCGGGCGTCGTGGTGGCGGCGTTCTATTTCTTCCTCCTGAGAGTGCTCCCGGAGGGCCTGGGCCTGCCCGTGTTCGTCGGGGGGCTGAGCGGCTACGTGGTGTACGACTTGACACACTACTACCTTCACTACGGCTCGCCCAAGAGAGGCTCGTACTGGTACGGCCTGAAGGCGTACCACGTCAAGCACCACTTCGAGCACCCGAGGGCAGGTGAGGAAAGCTCGTGCGAGACTGACAGGGAAGACGAAGGCCATGGATATAGAGCGAAAGGGAGAAACCTGTCACATAATGTCTGCATCTGTGTGTGGGTCACCATTAGGGATGGAACTCGTTAAAGTTTTATTGATAACGAGCACCTTATCGATCAGCCTTATCGAGCCGGGTATTTATCGAGCCCACTATCTAGCATTTTCTATTATTTTGTGGAAAGACGGGAGACATTCTGAACAGAACCAGTATCTTTTACTAGATACCATCAAATACAGTAGGTTTCTAACAGGCGGAAGGCAATTTACCTTTTTACCAATAATATTAAAGAAACTGGGTAATATGTGTCACTTTAAAAGTGTCATTTTGTTTACCCGGGCAGCGCTGGTTGGCAGTATACACTTTACCGACATATTTGTGGCAGAATGGATGATTACATCTTTTTTATGCTCGATAACAGGCTTGATAAGCCCAAATCTTATTGATAACGGGTACTCAATAAGCTTGTTATCGGGTTTCTTCGGGTATCTGTTATCGAGCTCCATCCCTAGTCACCATATACATGTGGGTGTGGCACAATTTACAGCAACAGTCATTCCTAAACTGTTCAGGTCGAGACACAAAAGAGTGATTAGACATTGGCCCAGGACCCAAACTAGTGAAAGTAGCATTTTCACATTTATGGGATTTCTTTGATTTTTCTTTGATTTCTACATGAAATTACTGGGGGGAAAAAAGAAAGAAAGAAAAAGCATTGAATTTGTTTTTAATTCATGAAATTGTTTCCTTTGAAATGATAATGATTAAAAACAAGATGTAGGAAACAAAACAAATATAGGGACACTGTGAAACAGTGCTTTAACTGGTCTCTGTTCCTTTCTGCAGGGTTTGGAATCACCTCCACGTTCTGGGACCATCCCTTCGATACAGCCATCCCTGATGAGAAGTTCTAGAACAGCACAGGACTCCAACCATCAACCCCCTACCCTATGTACCCCCCCTACCTTATGTACTGTACCAGGAGCACAGGACTCCAACCATCAACCCCCCCCCTACCCTATGTACCCCCCTACCTTATGTACTGTACCAGGAGCACAGGACTCCAACCATCAACCCCCTACCCTATGTACCCCCCCTACCTTATGTACTGTACCAGGAGCACAGGACTCCAACCATCAACCCCCTACCCTATGTACCCCCCCTACCTTATGTACTGTACCAGGAGCACAGGACTCCAACCATCAACCCCCCCCCTACCCTATGTACCCCCCCTACCTTATGTACTGTACCAGGAGCACAGGACTCCAACCATCAACCCCCTACCCTATGTACCCCCCCCTACCTTATGTACTGTACCAGGAGCACAGGACTCCAACCATCAACCCCCCCCCCTACCCTATGTACCAGCCCACTTGCCATAGTTTGCACAAAAACTAACAAAGAAAACGTATCAAAGCAAAGTGATACATTTCTGACAGTGTCCACTATGTCGATCACCCACTGATCCTCTATAGCCCACTGTTTCCTGCAACCAGTGTGTCGGGAACCATTTGTGGGAGCAATTCTTCTGGGTCACGACTCGAGCAAAAAATCCCATATAAATGTAGGATATATTTATATTTTTTTTAAAGAAAAGTAAAATATTTTTTATAATTGTTAAAACAAACAAACAAATCTAATGCTGCATTCACGTGGGATCAGGCAAGCGGTAGACGGAAAACCGGAAGTGATTTTTAGTGGACGGGAGCAGGACTGTTAACGGAACAGGAAGGCACGGCAGCCAGAACCGGCATCGACGTTAAAAATATTGAATCTTTTTACTGTTCCGTGCCGTCCAGCAGGTTTTGCCGTTTGCCGTCTACCGCTTGCCTGATGCCATGTGAATGCAGCATTAGACATGCCATGAATAAAATAATAATAATCATATCATCATCATCAATTATCATCATTTATCATCATAAAAATAGCCGATCTACAACCTCGCAATGCGAAACAAATCAACGCGTTGTGCGTTTGGGTTCTGTGCAAACGTCTAATCTTTTTTGGGAAACCTGGAAGGTTTGTAATCCACTGCAATTATAGCCAACGTCTCTTTTCACACTGGTGGGAGCTCTTTCCTATTGCAGATTCTATTTTAAATCTCTTCATAGTGTAAATGTGTCAATTTTAAACTGTTAGCCAATCAGAGCAAGAGATCATGTCAGAGATGGGAGCCGGGGCAACAGAGGCCAACACAGACTTGCGCACGCACACGCGAACGCACACACGCACACGTGAATTAATGAAAGTGTAAGCTGAGGACAGGATGACTTCCCTTTTCTTGACACAACAACAACAGCTGTGACTATAGAATTGATTTAGTAGTGTCCAAATATGCCCCAGCTATACTGTTTCTTTCACTGGCCACCACTAAACTAGATTGAAATGCTGCTACAACACAAAAAGTGTTTTGTCTCATGTTTCTACAGAAACACAGAAGATATTGGCTTCAGATATTTGGATGGACTGAGGGGCAATTTATATTTAAACTTGCGTGTCCATCTTGGACAATTTTTGATTATACCCTGACCTTGTGAGATCACACCATTAAGACATGTCTCCGGTATTCTACGTGTTTTGAAGCCACTTTGGAGATGTATATTTTTTCAAGCCTGTTGATATATATTTCCTTTTAATCCTTCTTAAAACTACTGAGAGTTCAGATTAACTGTAAATATTTCTTACTTCAATCTCTTTTTCATTCTCTTGTCAATATATATTACAACAAAGATTTTCAAAGAGCAGAGTTTATACCAAAAAAACGAAAAAGAAAAAAATAATTCACAGGTGAGGAGACTTGACTACTCTCTGTGATTACACAAGCGTCTGTGATGATAAGCTGGATATATGTATGGATGTATGTATGTATGGATATTTTAAAGCAGCTAAAGATGAATGAAGATATTAGAGGGGCAGAGCTGAAGGTATGAGGCCGGCCTAATCAGACTTCCTGCTGCAGGGATCTCAGCGCTACGCTACCATAATTATTTTCATAATTAACGTAGGATACGGGTATTTGAGGTTGCCCTACACAGATCCCCACAGCATGACGATCAATTAGGCATCCGACTGTACAGCAGGAGGTCCTGATAATGGCCAGCGGATCCTCAGACACTCTCTTGACATTCATTGAAGTGTTTAAGCTCACTAAACCCAATTAAAACGTATTTGCATGCAGATGTAGAGTTCTATGAACTGCTACCGCCTTCTGCCAACGTCTTCGCTTGAATTGAACCACAAGACTATTTATACATGCATTTGTATGTATGTAACAAATGGGCACAACATTTGTGTTTCATAATTTCAGATATTTTCCTGTGAAGACGTATGAAGTTGATTTGATCAATGTTCCATTGCACTGACAATCTACAGTAGGCACCATATAGAGGCATAGAAATAAGACTACTTTTGTGTCTTGTCTACACATAAAGATTTACCAAGTAATTCCAGATTTAGACAAGGTTTAATCCTTCTGAATCTAACCAATAAAACAACTTCTAAATGGGTTTAAGGGGCTCCACTCCACAAAGACCATTGTTGGGTTGGGCTCATAACTACTATTTTAGTTTAACATCAAAGGAGTAATAATAAATGGCTTTGGTAATCACTAAGGGTAAAACCATAAGTAGTTCAGTTCAGTTTTATTTTCGGAATGGTGGACTATACAGTTCATACATAGCACACATAGTTTCCATTTTTATTTTATTTTTTCTACTCCTTTTGAGTGTCCGTTGCTCATGTCCTGTCCAATATCCGAAAAGGGGAGACCCCTGGGGGTAGGGCCAATGCATTTGAAGATGAAGTTTCACAAGCTATCCCCCCCCCCCCCCCCCCCCAACGACAACAGTCAATATTTTGTCTAATTTACATCGCCTATCAAGTCATGACGTAAATCTGTTATGATGATGGCGACAATAATGAAGCATAATTATGGGGGGGGGGGAACATTATGATGGCTGCTTTGCAAGAGAAATATGTTTCTGGCTGTTGGAAGGAAAAAGTGCATATACAGATCTTATTTATGAATATTTATCTGAATAAAATGAAACGTTGCAACACCTTGCTAAATGATGCAGCGTGAATAACGTTGACTAAATTTGTTTACCACAAAATATATTTTTAACCTTTTATTTTGGAATTATAAATGTCTATACAAATGCAAATGTATTTGTGAATAAATGTTGGGTCTATTTCTGAAATGCTGGTGTGTCTGTCCCCATGATTCTCATTTCACAGATCCTGATGTTGCTGTTAGCCTACTATAAGTCATCCCCATGCAGAATACACACAACCAAACTTACATGACAGTATAGAAATGTACAGCAAGCCATAAAAAGACACGTGCACCAATGACCTTTGAAACACCAATACATCATTTATGATGTGCATAACTAGCCTGTGACTGTTCACAGTTACATGATTTGAACGGACTAAACAGAGCACTTTGTGTACATCTCAGATAAAAAAAAGTACTTGGGTCAAAGACAAGTATAGATACTCCTAATAATTTGTTAAACACTGTATTTTGTTTTTTAACTCATTTATATACCTTTTTTATTTGTATTCATCTGGAACATTTACAATTATCTGTCACTATTATTATTTTTTTTACTTATCTGTCGATTATATTCTGAAGTTATGTCAGAAATACAAAAATGCCTAATCCAATCCAATCCACTTTATTTATAAAGCACATTTTACAACTCAAAGTTTACAAAGTGCTGTACAGAAGAATAAAACTAAATACACTGTAGCTAAACACAGAGAACAACAGCTTTTTTATTTAAATATATATTTTAAAACATTTTCCCATGGACCACCTGCAGGCCTATTATGCCATGGTGGATAGTGATCCGTGGACTATATTGGTTGAGAAACATGACATGGGATGCATTAGCAAGTGTTACAAAAGCACAAATCTTAGCCCATCTCCCAACACAACAGTGGTCCCCATCAGGTCCTGGGGACCACTGTTTTTTTTTTTTTTTTTTTTTTTTTTTAAAGATATTTTTTTGCGGCTTACGCCTTTATTGATTTTTTAAGGGATAGAAAGTAGGCTGACAGGAAACGGGAGAGAGATGGGGGGATGACATGCGGTAAAGGCCGTGTCGGGTCCGGGAGTCGAACCCGCGGCACACCGCGACTGGATCACCAGTCCGGTGCCCAGACCGTTACGCTACGGCCTGGGCCTGGGGACCACTGTTGTGTTGGGAATGGCATATGGGCCCAGGTTGATTCTTAGTCAGGGTGGTGCCCTCCCTGGTTCACAATAAACAGCAATGCAACTTGACACCAAAGGTCAAGTTTACTAAAGTAAACTACACATTAATAAATGTAACATGAATACAACATTAATAGAAAATGTTAAAGTAAACAAACAACCATGACGATAGTGCTAATAGGTCAGCATCATGTAGTATAATAATTAATTATCATGTCAGTACCTCTTGGTACCACAGCACCTCAAAGGCCCTTAAAACAAGGCTCCAGACCTCCCAAAACAAACTGGTCAGGCTCCTACTTGGCCTCACCCCCCGAACCCACCTCACCCCTGCCCACTTTGACAGGCTGGGATGGCTTAGGGTCGTCGACAGAGTACAGCATCTTGCAATGGGTCTGGTCCACAAGATTCGATACACCACCAAGATACCCATGTACCTGTCTAAATACTTCCTTAATGTAAACGAAGTCCACACCCACAACACCAGAGGGAGTGCAACAAACCATGTACAACCCAGATTCGGCACAAACAAGGGACTAAATTCTTTTCGCTCCTATGCCACCAAAATGTGGAACGCCCTACCAACAGTCATTAAGACATGTGAATCCCTGGCCCAGGCCGTAGCGTAACGGTCTGGGCACCGGACTGGTGATCCAGTCGCGGTGTGCCGCGGGTTCGACTCCCGAACCCGACACGGCCTTTACCGCATGTCATCCCCCCATCTCTCTCCCGTTTCCTGTCAGCCTACTATCTGTCCCTTAAGAAATCAATAAAAGGCGTAAGCCGCAAAAAAATATCTTAAAAAAAAAAAAAAAAAAAAAAAAAAAAGACATGTGAATCCCTTGACTCCTTCAAAACCGCTCTCAAAGGGCACCTACGGATGGCTGCAATTCGAAACTGGCCTCTGTAAAATCTGAATCCCCCCCACCCCATTTTCCCTCACTGTATATTGTATCTTTTCCCTTTTTTTCTTCCCATTATGATGAATTACTGTTCTGTTCTTTAGCTACATAGAAATGTCTATTTGTATGTCTCTAAATGTTTGTATGTCTTTAAATGTTTTGATGAATTGAACAATGTGGACCCTGTTGTAAACAAGTGTAATGCTTAATTGGGTCGTCCACTCACAGTTGACAGTCTTTGTATTGAGTTTGTGCTTAAAATGTACTGTAAATTCTACAAACTGTTAATAAATATTTCAATCAATCAATCAATCAATCAATCAATCAATCAATCAATCAATCAATCAATCAATCAATCAATCAATCAATCAATCAAAAGTCTGTCACAGTGAAAAGATTCTATTAAAAACAACAGAATCTGTCAGCTCCACTAAACATGTAGGCTAGTGTTGTTAGTAGAAATTTCCAAACATTATTATTATTATTATTAACATGAGAACAGTGGCTAATATTATTGCATGCTAAACTTTCCAAGAATAAAACCCCTGCCTTTTCTCCATCGATGAACTGCCCACAGCCCTCCTCCGAGACGGGGTTTACAGAGCAGCCCAAAGACGGGCAGTGTCGGTAGGCCAATCAGAGGCAGGCGGGGCGTTACCATGTCTATGCTCAGACGTAGAAGAATAGATATACACCCGACGAAATAGGGGCAGCAGCGTGACTCTGCTGCACAACTGTTTACATTACAAATGCTTGGATTCTGCTATGGTGTGGTGTGTGTGACAGGGGGCGTTGTTGGACAGTAGGACAGTAGGACCTGGGGGCTGCTGCAGTAGAATGCGTGGAGGAACAAGCAGCAATGGGAGGAGCCTGCATGTAAACCAAACTAACAGCCCTTCTTCAGTCCACACCCTGTTTTAAGCCTGGGGAAGTTTCTCCGCATTCCTGCCATAAACACTTACAGATTCACAGATTCATTTCACACACATACTCGTACGTACAAGGTAAGTGCACGCAAGTGGCTTGTTTCTGTTTCCCTGTTGTCAGATCATAAGATGAAGTATATACTTATAACTCTCCCTCTCTCTTTATTTCTGTTTATCCCTCTGGAGTGGGTGTGGTGGACCCGCTGACCAACTGCAGCAGATCAGAATAGTATCATCATCATCGCTCCACTATAGGTAGGCTACTGTGTTTCCTGAGTCATTGCTCACTTCTCTTTCTCTCTCTCACTTTGTATACCCCTTCTCTCTGCTGCATAAGCTTCAATAATTCAAGCAGGATTAGTCCTATAAGTCTGTGGTAGTGTACACCACTTTTGCATTCACTGTACATTTGTATATTCCCACTACCTCTGTCAATGCAGAGGTAGTGACAGACTGTTCAGCTGACATGTGTTGTCAGAGGAAGTTAGCGCTTTAACCACTGTTTCCTCTCAAGATGTTGCACAGGGGCCATGCATAATCTTACTTAGCTGCACTGTGTGTAATATGCAGTGTATTGTCTCTGCACACTATAAATGCTATGTTCTAATTTCTGCTGTTCACCATCTGTCCCTTCATTTGGATACCCACTAATGTGAGACCATAGATGGCAATGTAGAAGTCAAGTCATATCTAGACTATAGCTGATACTGATACAGCATATTTATTACAGTAGTCAAATGTTTATAACTGTTGTGTAACCTGCCTGTTGTTCAAATATCTGTAGCAATACATGGTCATGGTGAATATAAATGCAATATACTGTACCATATAAAATGATACAATCAAGACTGTACATACAACTGTATGAATTACTGTATTATAACATATATCTGCCACACTATCTGGTGGAAGTATAACTCATGTGTGTACAGTAGGTATATGCAAATTGTTATTAAACAGGGCGATATAATGTTAGCCAACAAAACTATGACTTTGTTGTTCATCTCTACTGTATAAGCTTAACAGTCTGTTCCAGCATGATTATAAACAGCTGCTAACGTTACGCAGATATAACAACCACCACTCCATGGAGTATTTGAAGAACAGAACATAGAGTAGGGTATTGTATTGTTGTGAAACAGAACAAGAGTGGATAGAATAGAATACAATATTTTTTTGCCAAATGTAATATGTTTTATATTATATTTTTTTGAAGCTATTTTCCCTGTCGGGACACCAAACAGATCATCAGGGCCCAAAAGCAGGCACAGGATTCAATACACAAAATTCAACAGTCTATTGAAGACTGTTGTTGTTGTGAAGGGGCAGGCCGCATGGCGCCTGCATGGGACGCACATTCTGACCTGAGATCAGATTCATACGAGGTTTCCGCTGGACACACACTGGTCCTGATGAACCCATTCTGACCTGAGATCAGATTCTAAAAATGTCAGTCGTTCTTCGATTTTTCAAAAAATAGCAGACCTACAAGCTCGTATCGCGCCACTCGGTGGCGCGATATGAGCTTGTAGATCTGCTATTTTTCAATAGCTAAAGCATAACATGATGCTGACACCAAAATGGGTGCCCGGTCAGAATGGGTTAATTGTGTGTGTCTGTTTTTGTTAGGGGATGAAAGACATAATTATGCCTTGTCAGTATTAAAAGGCCAATCTAAAAAATAAAATAAATCCAAGAGGGCTAAAGCTTAGACATAGTCCAAACAGGCTGAAGTAGAAAGGCGTTAGGGCCTAATAATGCCTTGGGCAAAGGTACAGTCCAGGTACAGGCAGGGATCTAAAACAGGCCGGATAACAGGTATACCATACGGTAAACTAGAGTCAAACTGGTCTATTCAGCAGGCAGAGAATAGTGGCATGAGTCTAGTGAGGCAATAAATACTGTGGCTACCCGTGAGCTCCTGTGGGCATAACCATACCTTTATTTTGCCATAGCCGTAGTAGAATATAAGGTAGACAGACACTCTTGTAGGAAAGGCTAAATATGCGAAATATAAACTTTTTAAATGTAAGTAAGTTTGTTTCTCAGCTTTCGTGGGTTCGGGTAAAACGCGTTATTAATAAACGTATTCATCTTTTTTTTCTTTTTTTTTTTTAAATTCTCTCTTTTTTTTTAACTCCATTCTTCTGACCTCCTTTTATAGCCTCATCATGACCTCGGTTGAAGGTGACGGTGGTGATGACTCTACACAGAAGATGCAGGGTCCTGGAGACGAGGCTCTGGGGGCAGTGAGAGGGGCGAGCAGCATGGCTTCAGGGTGGACCAAAGGTCCTGGAGACGAGGCTCTGGGGGCAGTGAGAGGGGCGAGCAGCATGGCTTCAGGGTGGACCAAAGGTCCTGGAGACGAGGCTCTGGGGGCAGTGAGAGGGGCGAGCAGCATGGCTTCAGGGTGGACCAAAGGTCCTGGAGACGAGGCTCTGGGGGCAGTGAGAGGGGCGAGCAGCATGGCTTCAGGGTGGACCAAAGGTCCTGGAGACGAGGCTCTGGGGGCAGTGAGAGGGGCGAGCAGCATGGCTTCAGGGTGGACCAAAGGTCCTGGAGACGAGGCTCTGGGGGCAGTGAGAGGGGCGAGCAGCATGGCTTCAGGGTGGACCAAAGGTCCTGGAGACGAGGCTCTGGGGGCAGTGAGAGGGGCGAGCAGCATGGCTTCAGGGTGGACCAAAGGAGACGAGGCTCTGGGGGGAGTGAGAGGGGCGAGCAGCATGGCTTCAGGGTGGACCAAAGTGAGCTGCCCTTGCTGTGAGTCGGATCAGGTCGAACCGCTAGTTCTGGTGCAGCTGGGAGCATTCGTCCAGGAAGGGACCAAGAAGTGGCTCATCAAACTGATCGAAGCTTCAGCGAAGGAGGGAGGTGAGAAATGTCGAGCTACACGCACACGCACACGCACACACACACACACACACACACACACACACACACACACACACACACACACACACACACACACACACACACACACACACACACACACACACACACACAGCTCCCATTCCGCCTGTTCTCACCCATCCCTCTCTACCTGCCTTAACCCCCCCCCCCCCCCCCCCCCCGCCTCAGGTGCTGCATTACTGGCCCACCCTGGTGAAGATGCTGGTGGAGACATCATCGTAGTCTCTGCTCCTCGCTGTACGTTACTGCGTGCCACTGAGGAGCTGGGCCTCTGTAAGACGCACCGTACCGGAGACATGGCCGCCTTCTCCTGTCACGACAGAGACAACTTTAAAGATACTGGTAATGTGGAGCGACTTTGAACTTGGTCTAAGTCCTCCTTTTATTGCTGGTGTCCTCGAGGAAAGCAATAAGGTACACCCGCACACTGTGTATCTGCTGGGCACAAGAGTATTGTCTTATTTAATGAAGCAACGTTTCGGTCCCTCCGGACCTGGGCCATATAGTTTTATGGTTTAAAATAATACCTTTCCTGTATAGTTACCACGCAAAGTCGTGGGTAGAGCTGCCATTTGAAAATGTTACAAAATGGTCCCTTTAAATATTATCATGTGGATATTTGAAAGGTTTCACATTTGCATTCTTTTATATCTTGGGAAGATATTATTGTGTGTGTATCCAAATATCCCACTGTTATTAAACACTGAGATTAGTTATAAGTTAGTTAGATCTGGTCCATAGCTCTAATGCGTTGCATTTAGAGCTATGTTACTCTCAACTTCCGCCGCTCGCATGAATGCAGACCAGCCTCTCCTCTTTAGCGTAAATAAAAAGAACGTTTTTGCTACTCACCAAAACAAAGGTGGGTTGTGTCATTAGAAAGTCTACTTTCCTTAGTGGACGCACTCTGAGCCCCCCACCACACGTATAAACGGTACTTTTTGGCCAAAAGGGGATTTTGTTTCCACCAGGAAAAAATACTTTTAGTTACTCCGCTGCGCCTTCTACCGATATTGCCCAGAGAACTGCCTCATAGAGAAAAAATAAAAAAATTGCTTTCTGGCCAAAGAGTACCGTTTATACGTGTGGTGGGGGGCGCAGAGTGCGTCCACTAAGGAAAGTAGGCTTTCTAATGACACAACCCGCCTTTGTTTTGGTAAGTAGCAAAAACGTTCTGGTTATTTACACTAAAGAGGAAAGAGGCTGGTCTGCATTCATGCGAGCGGCGGAAGTTGAGAGTAACATAGCTCTAAATGCAACGCATGCGAGCTATGGACCAGAGCTAGTTATAAGTTAAGGTTTGCCAACAGAAACAGTGTCATCGTTGTTCATCTCAATGAGGTTAACAGTCTAGTCTACTGTGTGTGTGTGTGTGTGTATGTTAGATGACCTGCAGGTGTTCCTGACCCTGGCAGAACGGCAGTACATAGTAAAGTATGAACTGGAAGGTCTGCGTGCTCAGAGGGACCTGAGGATACCTGGCCTGTCTGACAGGCTCACCCTGCAACACCGAGACGGCATCTGTGAGTCTGGACCTTTGGCATGCTGGTAGATTACAAACATATTCCCATCCAAATCTTACTAGACGTACAGTATGTATGTATGTAAGTACTAAGTATAGGCAATCCGTAGCCAACAGCAAAAACTATTTTGTATTTTGTTTCCCTATCTGGACACATTTCTTAGTATACTGTGTTCCGATTTGGGTTTCTCTGCTGTCAAAACTGTAAGATAGTGATCATAGTGATTATAATAATTGAAAGTGTAATACAGGGCAAAAATGTCAAAAATGTCAAACTTTCCTTTTGCTTTAAGTAGCATGTGACGTGTCAAACTAGGGGGTTTTGATGATTCTGAATCCATTCCAAGCATTAGGTTTGGACAAAATACAAAAAAATGACATTTTTGCCTGCCATAGGATGTTAATGGTATAGGGTCACAAGAAACCCCTATAAAAAAGATTGCTCAATACTAACAGCCGGTCAGCAAGTGGATTCATGAATGTATGCCGGACTATGAAGGTTTTCTGAAAAAGCATGTTTTCCCTGCCGGTTTTATTCACTGAGTAGCCTTGCTAATTCTACCGCTTTGCTACTGACAAGAAGTGTCCAGCAGAGGAACTCTATATCGATTCAGGGAATCTGAATAGAATTAAACATGGTGGCACAGTTGGTAGTGCTGTCGCCTCACAGCTAGAAGGTCCTGGGTTCGATTCCCGCTCGGGGCGCTGTGGGTGCTGGCGGCGTGTTTCCTCCTCCGCGTCATCAGTGCCCATACCCGAAGGCGGGGTTGGCGAAAGGGCCTTTCTGTGTGGAGTTTGCATGTTCTCCCCGTGTCCCCTAGGGTAGGTACCCTCACAAAAACATGCAGTAATCCTGGTCTCTAAACTGCCTCCCCCTGGCCAGCTGGGGCGCCTGATGGAGGGGAAAGGAACTGGTTGGAATAACGTGTTCCTTCCACGCGCTATGTCCAACCAGGGAAACTCCCCCCTGTCAGGTGTAAAGGAGCAACTTGGACACTCAGGCATGAAGGAAGCATGAGTTAAGTCCGTTGCTCTCCCCTGGTTGGCGGAGGGTGTGTAGAGCCCAGGATCACATTAGATGATTGACACAGGGGTGAAAAATGGGTTACAAAATCGTGGGATAAAAAATATATATATATAAAAAATAAAGTGTTGTAATACTAACGAGCACAAAGGTTAACTGCACCCCTCAAGCACTCAGGTCTTCTTCTTTTCGTGCCCACAAGACAATAAGTTACGAGTCTTGGCTAGACAGCTGAACACATTGCTTTCCCTTCTCATTAAACTCTGCCACGTCCGATGCTGCTGTACCCAGGTGGTCTCTGTGTACACGAGTACTACTTGCTTAGCTCAGCAGTTCTCTCTCATCTCCATTCAGTCAGGATTTTGTTATCCCCTGTGCATTTGTGTACACGCTAGTGCACATTTGTTATTGTGCTTGTGGGTGTGTATGTTTATTTAACCTTGTGTCAATGGCCTGTAGCTCTACACATATTCAGTTCTAGTATAGGACCCACATTGACCTTTGGCTGGACCATAACAGTAGGGACAGCTCGATTTGTCTGAGTGACTGACGACTACCTGACTGACTGACTGACTGACTGACCAATCTGGGAACTCATAGTGACTGACTGACTGACTGACTGATGAAGTTGGCTGGTTGTCCTAATATTGAACTAGCTAATCGCAGCGAAATTGTCCTTCCAGGCTATGGGATGCCAGTTGGCCTAACAACAGACAAGCTGGATGCAGTATAGCAATAACTAGGGATGTCATTCATTTGAAATGACATCATCGGATCGGGGCAACCAACGTTTTATTGTCATCTGCCCGGCTCTACAGTACGAGTATCTAAAAATCACTCTCGTGTGAAGTGAAGGGCGCTCTTCATCATACATCACATTCCGTGCTCAGCCAATCAAATCATCACAAATGTTGCCCCAGCCAATCACAATTGGCGTCTTAAATATTCTGCCCTCACTTTTTATCTACAATATGTACTTCGCTCAGCCAATCAAATCGTCGCTATGGGGTGATCAGCCAATAAAAATCACCACTAAAATTCACACAAACAAACAAAACTGGGCATTGGAGGGGCTAGTGCCCCTCAAAAATAGATACCGTGCTTAAAAATAGATATGTACCCGGTGCACGGTGGCACAGTTGGTAGTGCTGTCGCCTCACAGCTAGAAGGTCCTGGGTTCGATTCCCGCTCGGGGCGCTGTGGGTGCTGGCGGCGTGTTTCCTCCTCCGTGTCATCAGTGCCCATACCCGAAGGCGGGGTTGGCGAAAGGGCCTTTCTGTGTGGAGTTTGCATGTTCTCCCCGTGTCTCCTAGGATAGGTACCCTCAGAAAAACATGCAGTAATCCTGGTCTCTAAACTGCCTCCCCCTGGCCAGCCGGGGCGCCTGATGGAGGGGAATGGAACTGGTTGGAATAACGTGTTCCTTCCACGCGCTACGTCCAACCAGGGAAACTCCCCCCTGTCAGGTGTAAAGGAGCAACTTGGACACTCAGGCATGAAGGAAGCATGAGTTCAAGTCTGTTGCTCTCCCCAGGTTGGCGGAGGGTGTGTAGAGCCCAGGATCACATTAGATAATTGACACAGGGGTGAAAAATGGTTTACAAAATCGTGGGATTAAAAATTATAGTAAAACAAATATATATATAGATATGTACCAACCGGAAAAAGTACCACCCTGCCAGCCCCATGCCTTTTTGCATGCAATCACAAAACAATTATTGTCATCCATTTGGATAGTTGTTGTAAGTACAGCACATGCAAGAGGGATAGGAAGATAGAGAGAGACAGAGAGTGAGTGTGTCTGAGTGAAAGCTAGAGACAGAAAACGAGCGCTACCTTTTTTTGCCTGTAGAGTTCACTCATAGTTCAATGTAGAAAAGAAGAGAAGTCTGCACACAGATCTGCTCCACAGTGTTTCGTTTAATTTTTAAAGACTTGAATTTTACAGATACGCAACGTTTCGGCCACCTGATGAAACATTGTGTTCTCTTCTTTTCTACATTGTTTACTACCTTTTGTCCAGCACCAGCGAAGAACTGGATGTGCGCAACCTACCTCTTACTGTAGTTCACTCATGAAAGAACACCATGATAGGGAAGATGACAGTACATCCTTTTATTTGTAATATAGCTCCATAATGCGTTTTGCAGCCTGCATTCGTCCTTTCAAATCACGGCATTTCATACTTGGCAGTCTTGGCCTAAGTGTACAGTATACTACAGTAGGCTCTGACCTACATGCAGTCCCATGTTGGTGTCAGCATCATGTTATGCTTTATCTATTGAAAAATAGCAGATCTACAAGCTCATATCGCGCCACCGAGTGGCGCGATACGAGCTTGTAGGTCTGCTATTTTTGAAAAATCGAAGAACGACTGACATTTTTAGAATCTGATCTCAGGTCAGAATGGGTTCATCAGACCAGTGTGTGTCCAGTGGAAAACCTCGTATGAATCTGATCTCAGGTCAGAATGGGTTAATGTTGTATTTCAGGGCAGAGGCTGCAGCAGACAGGCGTGATAGTGGACGTGTTTCCCCTCCATGACCAGGACAAACTGAAGGCCCTCAGAAAGGCCTGGTACACGTCCAATCAGCTCGCACAGCCACTGGGTAAGAAAGAGGAACATTCACACATGCACACACGCACGCAAGGTTTTGTAAATTATTTATAGGTGGGTGCATGTTGACCAATGACAGGTGGTTAATTCACAGAGAACGTATACTGTACTATCTGTGTGCCTCGCTGTTTATTCAGATGCAGTCCAGGCGTATTTCGGAGGCAACGTGGCGTTCTACTTCAGCTTCCTGGATTTCTACACCTGGTCCCTCCTGCCTCCAGCCATACTAGGCCTGGCACTCACTTACTTCTCAGGTACTGTGTCTGTGTTTCTGTATTCGCGCTGTTGTGCGCCATGGCTGTAGGGGTTGTCGCGATTTTTACATAATCGTCTAAATACAATTATTTTGTCATAATCGTCATAATTGTGGCTTGAAAGTTTTTCATGTATTAACAGATCTAGAAGCTTTGTGATGAACTGAAAGCTTGTATATCTGCTATTTCCACTATTCTTAAAAGTATAACATTTATTTAAAAAATGCCAGTAATTTCTTGGTATATTTCAGTTATTTGCCCTGTGCACTTTTTCATTACAAAGCAAAACCACACAAAAGGGGACAAAACGGTGTTTACGGTAAACCACACCAATGCAACTCATTTAGTTGCAATTAGTTGCATTGGTGTGGTTGACCTTAAAACCTTGCAACAAAACAAACCACACCAATGCAACTACTTGCAACTGCCATTGGGTATAATGGCTGCAAGTTGAAAATTGCTGCAAGCTAAGTTGCCTGTTGCAAGGAGTTGTGTGGCGAATCGTTGGTGTGGTTTGGGCAAACAGGCAAACAGAAACGTAATTTCTATTCACAATGTTCCATAATGTTCAACCCCAGAAAACACAATTAAAGGTATATTCAGTGATTTCACTCAAAAATCCTTGGGTTTCGTTTTTGGCTGTGGGACCCAGCCTTTCGTCCAATCAGGATAGAGAGTCAAAAACGAAACCTAAGGTTTTTTGACCCCCAGGGGTTAACTGGGGACAGGGAGGAACTCCTTATATGGCCAGCACACTCTATAGTAGGGAGGATTATCACAACAAAACAAAAAAATAAGTGATATTTGACTTAAGTGAAATCACTGAATATACCTTTAAAACGACATGTTATTCAAATGTCATGCAGCGGGTGTCCAGAAGGAGGCGTTGGAGTCTCTCTCCGGGTCAGGGCAGAGCAGCAGCGACGATGACGACTCAGCATCGCTCTCGGTCAGCGGCCACATGATCCAGGTACATACATGTAAATAAGATAACAGAGACCCTACGAGTGTAAGTAAGTAGCCTTGCCAAGCCATGAAGGTCCATAGGGCCTATCTCCTGTTTCTGTAGCGTGAGGCAGCGTGATGTACAAGTACACCCCCTGGACATGACGCTAGTATGTCACAGGGACTTACCCCCAATCCAACCCTTGACGCTGAGTGTCAAGCAGGGAGGCACTGGGTCCCATTTTTAGAGTCTTTGGTATGACCCGGCCGGGGATCGAACCCCGACCTCCCCTCCCAGACCCAGGGCGGACACTCTAACCACAAGGCCACTGAGCTGGTACCCTACGAGTGTGCCGTTTGTAAATTAACTAAGAGAGACCCTACAAGTGTGCTGTTTGTGTGTGGAACGAGCTCCTGCATTTTCTTTCTTGCCTTGATCTCCTAACCCCCCCCTTCTACTCTTCTGCCCTTTCTTTGTTTTCTTGGGGAAAAAAATACCACGATGAGAACTATGCCAAAAAAAATGCTAAAAGATTGGTGTTGTTCTTCCATCCATTACCAGGCCGTCTTCAGCATGCTGTGGTCCACCGTGGTCATGGAGATGTGGAAGCGCCGGAGCTCCTCTCTCTCCTACCGCTGGGGCTCCGGGCACCTCGCCGAGCGCTTCGCGGAGCCCCGCCCCGGCTTCCACGGCCAGCTGGGGGTCAACCCCGTCACGGGCCGCGTGGAGCCGCTCTTCCCCGACTGGCAGAGGCAGCTGCGCGTGACGCTGGGGTCTCTCCCTGTGGTGCTGCTGTTTTTAGGTTTAAGGGCGTCTTAGTTGAATAAATTCCCCCACCACAACTATGTTGCACAACTGTACTTCCTTTCAGCTGCTAACTATCCATTATTGTGTTAGTGATAATTCATTGTCAAAGTGGTGCCCTACATTTATTAAAAAAAATATAACATACAGCCACTCACAACCTTGTGAGCTTGTAAATTGGCTATTTTCACTTTATTTTATTTATTTATTTATTTATTTATTTATTTATTTATTTATTTATTTATTTATTTATTTATTTATTTATTTATTTATTACATTTTTGAAACGTTTTGCCTATAATGACTTGCCCAAAATAGGGATTGATTATTAACCCATTAAGACCCAAGGCTGCTTTTAGAAATGTCTTCTGAATCATGACAGATTTCTGAAAAACCTATGTTTCTATATCAGCTCAAACCTTTTCATGTCAAGGCCGTCGACGCCCCAAATGTTTTATTCCAGTGACCCCCAGGAGCAAAGTTTTGAGTTAAAGATGTAAAGATATATATTCAAAGATCTGTACACATGTTCACAATTTTATGTATTTATTTATTCATAGCACGAACTTGTATACGTATAGCACGTATAAAATATAAAGTATAAAATAATGGTTAAAGTGGTTGCCTAAAATGACACGGACGCTTTCCCGGTCTAAAATGGTATTATTTTATTAAATGATCAATTATTGATTGTTATTTTTTTAAACTGCTTAAATCGATCAGTTTGATTAACCCATTCTGACCGGGCACCCATTTTGGTGTTGGCATCATGTTATCCTTTAGCTATTGAAAAATAGCAGATCTACAAGCTCATAGCGCGCCACAGAGTGGCGCGCTATGAGCGGCGCGCTATGAGCTTGTAGGTCTGCTATTTTTGAAAAATCGAAGAACGACTGACATTTTTAGAATCTGATCTCAGGTCAGAATGGGTTAATCAGACCAGTGTGTGTCCAGTGGAAACCTCGTTATGAATCTGATCTCAGGTCAGAATGGGTTAACTGTTCCAGCCCTATACTGACCTTGTGTCACGATCGTATAGTAGGTATGTCGGGCAAAGCAACAAAGTCAAAATGAAACCTAACTCATTGCAGAATGAAGCTGTTATTAACAGCGTAACGCTTTCCTGCCCTGCTTGACATCACCACTCTTGCCCTCTCTCCTCTCTCTCCTCTGCCCCGTCGCAGGCTTGGTGGTGCTGGGTATGCTGGGTTTCTACTGGGGGGAATCCCAGGCGCAAGGCCTGCACCGGGAGTGGGACTCCCTGCTGTCTCAAGTCCTGCTCTACCTGCCCTCTATAACTCACATCGTCTACACCAACATACTGGGGAATGTCTATAGACACGTAGCTCTGTCCCTGACCGAGTGGGGTACGCACGCACACACGTACGCACGCACACACACACACACACGCACGCACGCAGTCACACACACACGCACGCACACACACACACGCACACACCCCAACCCTTGGCTCTGTCCCTGAACGAGTGGGGTAAGTGCGAAAAAGAGAGAATCAAGAGAAGTGGAGAAGAGAAATGTATTTCTGATCTTTACAGTCATTTATTTATGTAAAACAGTGGTTTTCAACGCTTTTCATATCAAGGTCCATTATTTATTCGGCATTTGAGCCACGGACCACCGTTGGATGAGATACAGCCTCACAGACCCAAATATTTTGTTATCGTTGGATAGGATTATGTCCACAATTCCATGCTGTATTGGTCTGGGTTTACACTCTCAAGAGTTAAAGACCTAGGGTCCATTTGGTTACCAACTCTCCATCATTTCACTGGGGACCACCTGGAACCCCCTCAAGGACCACTGGTGGTCCCCAGACGGATGTACACACACGCACGCACGCAATCTCACACACATACACTCACACACAGTCACACACACACACACACACACACACACACACACACACACACACACACACACACAACCTAACTAACTGTAGCTGGTGACACCCATGAATCGTTAATCAAAGGCGTGTTCTTTTCCTCTCAGAGAACCACAGAGAAGAATCAGTCTTCCAAAACCACCATACTGCTAAAGTTCTGCTGGTTAGTCTCTCCTCTCCTCTCCTCTCCTCTCCCCTCCTCTCCTCTCCTCTCCTCTCCTCTCCTCTCCTCTCCTCTCCTCTCCTCTCCTCTCCTCTCCTCTCCTCTCCTCTCCTCTCCTCTCCTCTCCTCTCCTCTCCTCTCCTCTCCTCTCCTCTCCTCTCCTCTCCTCTCCTCTCCTCTCCTCTCCTCTCCTCTCCTCTCCTCTCCTCTCCTCTCCTCTCCTCTCCTCTCCTCTCCTCTCCTCTCCTCTCCTCATGTTTTATTTATATACATATCCACTCAATGCACAATGCAATGGCCATGCTCAGCTATCATGTTCTTTTCCCTTTGCTCCAGTTTACCTTCTTCAACTACTTCGCTGTGCTCTTCCATATTGCTTTCTACAAACAGGATCTTCCCCTGCTTCGCAAGGTAATTCATCTTAATATAATTATTCTACTTTGTTCTTCCAAATTCATGATTGATAACATTTGTGTGCAAGACCGACTTCCTGTGTTATCTATCTTGGTTTCTCTCTCTCTGAAGCGTCTAGCATCTCTACTGATAATCACCCAGCTGGTGAATCAGGTGACAGAGGTGGTCATTCCATTCCTGGTGGATCTACTCATTAGCGCCCCCCGGAGGAGTGAGCACGACGACGACCCACAGGAGGACAAACTCAGGAACCAAGGCAAATTGCCAGCCTTCCCAGTGAGTGTGTGTGTGTGTGTGTGTGTGTGTGTGTGTGTGTGTGTGTGTGTGTGTGTGTGTGTGTGTCAGCATGGACAGACTTGAGCCGACAGGCGCGGCCAAAGGAAGCTGACGCCCGACGTCTTTCCGGTGTGTGTGTGTAATATATTGTTATGTAGACTAAACCCTCACAGTATATCACAAGTGAGCCTCTCTCTTTCTTGTCTTGCTTCAGGGCCTGTTTGCAGAGTACATTGAGCTCCTGGTGCAGTTTGGGTATTTGAGTCTTTTCTCGTGCGTGTACCCTCTGACAGCCATGCTGCTGCTCATCAACAATCTGACAGAGATACGGTCGGATGCCTACAAGATCTGCAACCTATTCCGCAAGCCCTTCTCTGCTCCCGTGACTGGCATGGGAGTCTGGCAGGTCAGGGGTCTAAAAAAAAAAGAATAAACACAGAAAAGACTTGAATGAAGATCAATTGCTAATATACAAATAAAGATTATTATTATTATTATTATTCCCAGCAAGCACGGTCAGGACCTGGACGAATTAGTGACGTCTCTATTGGGGACAAATCATGTCAAACCAAGACTAGTCACATCTGGCCCAAAATATCACCTGATTTCAACCAACATCAATTCTGCTCACTAAGGTCACATTCTCACCTAATACTTCGGTAGACTCAGATCCGTATGGGCGGGGAAAGGGAATTCTTGCATATTTAATTGGCTGCGGTTTGCCTTCACAGTGTCATTCGCAGCAATTGGAAACGCAGCAGGGGGGACCTTTATCAATGTGTTCCGTTCATAAACTATAGCCTACACAGTGAAATATATGGTGATAAAATTACACTCATAACGTGCATGTGTCGTGCCGTCTGGGACCCCCCCCCCCCCCTCTCTCTCTCTCTCTATGCACGCAGCCGCCACACACTGTTCTTTTGGGCATGGAGGCACAGCGCTGCATGAGCGCACTGATATAACTCCCCAGTCCCACACAGTGACAGCACTCCATGTTTACGGCACGCACAGACAGACAGACAGAATATTATGTAGGCTATAATACACTGCAGTGTTTTTATGTGTTTTCTTAAGCAATTGATTAATGTAGCCTACACGTCCTCATTTCGATCAGGGCTTCAGTCTCCTTATTCGACCACGTCTATCCACAGTAACGGGACATCTTTGCGCTGCGTAAAATATGCCTTAACCGTCTCCAACTGTGTTCAGCTCCTCACCCGCCACATTATGTTTGCTTCATTTCCTTTATTTACTGCGGATTGCATTCACACCTGCACCGAATCGTAGTCAAGTGCGATTCGAAGCGAAGCGAAACCCACGTTTTTTGGCGGAGTAAAATGCGGTTATTTGCTGCGCATTAGGATTCGAATGAGCCTTCACACCTGCCAAACGAAGCGCACTTTCTGACAATGCGCAGCAGGATTCGTTTTAATCGCAGCAAAGCTCTCTGGTATGAATGCGACCTAAGACAGACGTCCCTGGATGAATCAGAGAGAGTCTGATCGAGGCCAGATCAACTTAAGTCATATCATAACTAGTCAGATCTGGCCCAGAATAAGCTATATTATTTCAACTGGTGAAGACGTCCTGGAAATGACGTCATCATAACATCATCATGACGTCATTTGGCTTGCTGGGTTATATTAGAGTTGTCATTTGGCGTCTTCAGTAGTTGCTTAATGTTTGTTTTTCCGTTTCAGACAGCATTTGAGATTCTGAGCTTTGTCTCTGTCATATCCAACTGTTGGCTGCTACTACTGTCACCACAACTACGAGAGTTCTGTCAGGACGGCGGGATCAGTGGCACCAACATCGTGCTGTTGGCTGTCCTGCTGGAGGTATGAATAGAAATATGAATTCTAAAAATGTCTTCTACATCCAGACAGTTTTCTGAAAAAGCTATGTTTCTATGTCAGTCGTTCTTCGATTTTTCAAAAATAGCAGACCTACAAGCTCATAGCGCACCACCGAGTGGTGCGCTATGAGCTTGTAGATCTGCTATTTTTCAATAGCTAAAGCATAACATAATGCTAACACCAAAAGGGGTTCCTGCCCAAAATGGGTTAAACTCTCTCATGAAGCCACATCTGTCAGAGAAAATTAATGATCAATGAAAATTTCAGAAAATTGCAAAAAAGATACAAAGAATTGTAGTGAGTGTAATGTTTTCAATATATCCTTAATATACAGTTTCCTTGTAATAATTATATGTAATATGTTTAGAGTTTAAGAGTAAAACACAAATCAGTAAAGTAAAAAATGTAATATGTTCTATACAGTATTTTATTGTGTGTGTGTGTGTGTATGTGTGTGTGTGTGTGTGTGTGTGTGTGTGTGTGTGTGTGTGTGTGTGTGTGTGTGTGTGTGTGTGTGGTGTGGTGTGGTGTGGTGTGTGTGCGACATGCGTGCTTGCAGCATGTTCTGATCCTGATCAAGATGGTGCTGGTGTTCCTGATCCCAGATGAACCGGCCTGGGTGAGAATTCAGCGACAGAAGATTGAGTTCAAATCCATGTTGGCCCTGAGGGAGCAGGTCAGAATACACACACACACACACACACACACACACGGACAGCTACATCATAATTCATTTTTGTAACATTTCATATTTGTCAGGGCTGACAATTCAACCCGGTTAACAGATCAATATCACTGAACAAGGCTCTCTCTGTCTGTCTGTCTCTCTCTCTCTCTCTCTTTCTGTGTCTCTGTCTCTGTTTCTCCAACTATTCACAGCTCTGAATACGTGCTGACATCACATGGATGAGACGGTGCTTTCTGTTCTCTCATTCTGCTAGGTCTAGTATACGACTGAGCAGAACCACCAGTGTTTTCTGGGCCCGTAACCCTGAAGAGAAGGAGAAGGACCTACAATAAGGTCCATTATACACAGACTGCTAGAATGCTACTATGCCACAAATGTTATAGCCTGCCTACAATTCAAGTATCGATGAGGCATCTATGTCGCTGTCACGATGTAATATACTGTGCTTCAGTTTAAAAATGCACCTTCGTTTCACATGTACAGTCAGTGACTAAGTACACAGCGGGGTTCACAGCAAGTGCACTTAATAATTTACAGCAGCTGACGTGTGTTGGAGTTTTCAACATTGCTAATTGAATGTGTCACTTTAAAATCAATATTACGACGGTTGAGGCACTGTCGTGGTGGTGACTTGCAAGCGGAGCTAGTGTCAACGTTAATTTATTCATTTATTTATTTTGTGTTATTCTTTTTTTAAGTGTTCAACGTGGTATTTAGTCTAGAAAGGGAATTCTGCCACGCCTCAGGCCAGCGAAGGCAGGTCCAGTGCATCACAGGAGACGGTATACACAACCGCAATCAAAAGTAGAGAACGCATGCACTGGAGCAGCCAGGATAATAAGACTTAAGTATACAAGCCCTACTGCAGCAAATCACAGAAAGACTGACGTTTCGATGCTACTGCATCAGTCTTACTGTGTCTGTATACTTACTACTTAGCACCTTAATAAAAAAAGGTGTCCGAGCTGCCCCAATGTGCCCTTTTAAAATTTTACCCCCTCTTTCTACCCAATTTAGTCGTTTTGCCAGTTTATTCCTCCACACACACATTCGTGTGATGTCACTGCTGTCGTATCCTACTGACTCACCTGCCAGTGAGGAGCCCCCACCAGGAGGTGACTCACCTGCCAGTGAGGAGCCCCCACCGGGAGGTGACTCACCTGCCAGTGAGGAGCCCCCACCAGGAGGACGTACTGTAGAGCCCAACACTCCCCTAGGAATACGTGCAGTGGCGCATACAGTATCACTCCCCGAACACGCTCAACAAAGCCGAATGCACCACGTGGAATTTTAACCCACAGCGCACCTCTACAGTGGTGGACAGGCACTTTAACCACTGTGTGTGTATGTATGTGTGTTCTCTTCTTTTGATGAATTTAGTAAAATACAATTGGAAACACAAAACACAGAAGAAGTATTATACAATTTCAGTTGGGTTTGTTGTCTGTTAAATCCAAGCCAAAAAAGTACTGTACATTCACAGTTTCTTTGCCTTATGTTCCTTTTGTTTTATATTGTTTTATATGGTACGTTTTAATGAAGTGAAATAAAAGAGCAGTTGTTCTTTATTGACCACCAGTGTTTGTATTTTTATGAATTTGTATTTCTGAAAGGAAGAGAGAAAATGTTGTGTACCTTATACTGTGTTAAAAGAAAGAACGGGACAAACACCAGTTATACAATATACAGTATGATTATATAATGTACTGTATGTCAAAAGAAAGTTGAAAGAAGAAAATTGTGACCCAATTTCTGGGTCACATGCAGCCACAGTACATAAATCTAACAAATGAATCGTGATGTTCTGCTTTTGTAGCATTTCTCAACGGGGGTGTTACACAAGAACTGTATATCCTGTCCTGGTATGAGTATTGAAAGAAAATGAAGCATAACATACTGGGTGATAACAAGGGGATATATTGGTTAAAATATGGTTGAATGGCCCAGGCCGTAGCGTAACGGTCTGGGCACCGGACTGGTAATCCAGTCGCAGTGTGCCGCGGGTTCGACTCCCGGACCCGACACGGCCTTTACTGCATGTCATCCCCCCATCTCTCTCCCGTTTCCTGTCAGCCTACTGTCTGTCCCTTCAAAAAATCAATAAAAGGCGTAAGCCGCAAAAAAATATCTTAAAAAAAATAAAATATGGTTGAATATTTAACCCCGAAATGAAGTGTACGGAAAATATGTTTTGTTTTGTGTAGTTAAACAATCATTCATTTTCAGTGGACAGGTTTTGCCCATAGGTGGAGCTGTGGAGGAAAAGCATGTCAGCAATAGTTCCAGGAAGTGAGGTATCAGGAACGTCTATAAAAGTACAGGAAGTGAGGCCCCCAGAGGTTCCATTTCATTGAGGTATCAACAAGAGTGTTTGGTGGTGGTTTATCAAAGAGACTCTTTAAAGGCCAATACCAATAATACTAGTAATACTAACTAACTAAATATACTAAATAATCAGTAATTGATAAACCACAGAGTAGTGGGGCCGGAACACTTTGAGATCTGAAGAAGAAATGTTTGGGTTTAGCGCTGAATCAACAGAGATTTTGGACAAAGGTGAACTTGGCTGTGCGCCTCCTGACTTGAAGGTTTGGTGAGGAATATACTATTTTTCCCTTTTTGAGCAATGCATTGTATATTTATTTGATGGATTTATGGATTACTTTTATTGGAGACATTGAAATTAATTAATAACATTGAAATTATGTTACAGGACCTAAAAAGAGATCGGAGATTTGTACTTTTGTATTTTAGTTGATCAAGTTTAAGTCAGATAAAAGATACTGCAATTTAAGTTCAAAACAACAGTTTTGTGTTTTCCTTTTGGTCTGCAATACAGTTTGGTCAGTAAGTATAAAGAATTATACTGACCCAGGTACAGCAGCTTTTATTTATTTTACTTATTTAATAACACAGACATACAATTTGATGCTTCTGATTGTTATTGGGGCACCGTTGAGAAACGGGATGGCATGCATATGGTAATTTGGTTGGCCATGATAACACAGTAACATGATTACATGTTAACTATGACGGCCCTGTGACAGGGTTACTGTATCTAACAGGCCTTTTCACAGCACTGTGTCATGACTCATGTCATGGTACTGGTCGTTGACTCATTTGTGTCTATTGATCATTGTCTATAAGGTACTGGTCAGTGGTCATTTTCTATAAGGTACTGGTCATTTTCTATAAGGTACTTAATTGTGTCTATAATAAGGTACTGGTCATTTGTGTTTTGGAGAAATCTGACAGATACTGTACTGCACATGATGACGACCATAGATTTGCATGAGGTTTGGACAAAATCTGTAGGAGTAATGTCATCAGGGGTAGTGGCTGGATGGTAACCGCAAGGTTGCCTAGGCTGTTCGA
This sequence comes from Protomyctophum parallelum, assembly GCF_964188405.1. Lineage (NCBI taxonomy): Eukaryota > Metazoa > Chordata > Actinopteri > Myctophiformes > Myctophidae > Protomyctophum > Protomyctophum parallelum. The sequence goes on from NC_139700.1 coordinate 6,067,899, forward strand.
ACCCTGGCTCCCCCAGAGTTTAATGTCGAAGTGTCCTTGAGCAAGACGCTGAACCCCAAATTGCTCCTGTTGTGCAGGTTGGTGCTGTAAACGCCATTTGAGCCTCCTAATTGTGTCCAATGACGGGTGTGGTCAACGTGAAGGTTGGCAGGGTATTTAATCGGGTCTCAATCAACCAGCAGGTGTTGCTGACAAGAGGCAAACAGTTTTCAGACTGTGTTTAGGAGGCTGGAGTCTGTATCATTTACGTTTATTGTATTTATTTAGATGTATGCTGTATAGTGACTAGGCCTGCAGAGACAGAGAACAAATCCTCATTATACCAACTCTACGCACATGTTTGAACATCACTTTCTGGAGCACACGTCTTAACTGCAACACGACTGTCGGCAACCAGTAGTGCCACAAATATAGGATTTGGGCGCTACAAGGGCCTTGCATGGTTTCCGCCGCCATCGGTGTATGAATGTGTGTGTAAATGGGTGAATTGATGCACGATCTATGTAAAGCGCCTTGGACAAAGCCACTATATAAATGCACCATTTACACAAATCATAATGCATGAGCTATGATATATTAAATAACCACACTGCCCATTTAGCCTGTCGATTGAATCACTTTTAATAAATAAATACAGAAAAATAAGTTATTATCTCTCCATATAGAGACAAAGTCTAGATTCAATGTGGGATCCAACAGACCCAGACACTTTTAAGGACAGACATGGTCCATTAACACAGGAACAAAACAATGTGTTTGGATTTGTACGGTTGACTAACCACTAAAATAATCATAATCCACTTAATTCCCCACAGCCCCACCATATGCAGCCATGAAAGGATTGGATTATATATTTAGTTAAAAGCCAACATTTTGTATAGCTACACTTAACAGACGGGGCAGTACATCCTGTGTACCGGGAATATAAAGTCCAAATGTAATATTACAGCATTGGGCATTCCATTACAAAACCTTGTCAAAAAATGTGAGAAAATATACAGTATGTAAGACATAAAACAAAAACCGTCTATATAAAGAAATTGAGGCATAATACACATCAACTCAATGTAAGCGTCTCACCATCTATCTAAAGACGAGACATTACTATTGTTTCTAGAGGATAAATAAAGCGATGAAATGATTCTGGGACGTTGTTTGTAATGGCTGTAATCTAAAGCAGTGGTTCTCAAACTTTCTTTATTTCAAGGGTCCCCAGTTTGACATGCAAGTACCCCCATTTAATATACAATATAAAACCCTACAGTAACTCTGGGAACCATTAGTTTCCCATACACTGGGCGTGGTCATGTGGGTCGCGGACACACTTATGGCTCCCTTAATGTTTTGTTTCTTACAGTAAATTTCATGAAGAAATCAAATTAAAATCAAGGGAATTCCATAAATTAGAAGTAGTGAAAATTGCCGATGTAGAAGCGTACAACGCAGCGCGAAGTGGCGTGTTTTGGGCTTGTAGATCTGCTATTTTCACCAGTTTGGGTCCCGGGCAAACATCTAATTTCTCTTTTAGGTCACAAGCTAAAACGTTTGGGAACCTTGCAGACCCATAACTCGTCAAGTACCCCTGGGGGGGTCCCTGAACCCCTGGGGGGGTCCCTGAACCCAGTTTGAGAACCACTGATCCTAAAGGTGGCATGTGCAATTCATCATTCATGGTGGTGACCTTAAAGTCACAAATGACAAAACAGAGAATACGTAGAGGAAATGTCAGCTCAGAGCGAGACATGTGGAGGTATATATATATTGACAGATAACAGGAATACCATGCACAGCGCCGTATATCGCTCCTAAAAGTACGAATCCCTTGTGAAATGTCCTTGTCAATTCATAAACCATATCATTTATATCTACTGTATAAAGTTCAAGTTGTGGCGGGTGGGTGAGCGGACAGATTTTGCCCCAGCGTCGACTCTGCAGCGTGTCTGGACAAATATGGACGTTGCTTGACATCATACTACTGACTGCACAAGTTGCTGTTGTTAGGCAAAGGGTTTGACTGTCCTGTGATATCAGACCAGAGCTCCATCAGAGAGAGAGATTGAGGGGGAGTGATAGCACTTCGTGCTGCGTTTTCTGCTTGTAATGCTATATACAAAGTGTATAGACTGAGCATACATACTACACGGTGTGTGTGTGTGTGTGTGTGTGTGTGTGTGTGTGTATATTATACACATGCACACGCACAGACACTATACTATATATATATATATATATGTATAATATATAGTATTATCGTGGCTGTCCATCAGAAACCAGCCAACTCCATTATTCGGGCATTAGTGCTATTGAACACCCTTTACGTCTGTATGTTGGTTAAAAAAGAAAATTGAGCCAATGAAAAGTATTAAAAAGCGCATCGGCCAAAACCTCCTAACTCCACTTGAGCTGGATGTTTTTTTTTTTTTTTTTTTCTAAAAAAATAATATTTTGGAGTTAGGTGGTTTCTGTCCGACAGCAGAGATATACGGTATACAATAGGCCTATATTATACGCAATATACGGTATAATATATACAGTATACAGTGTATATAGACCTCCCTGCAAAATAAAAATGTATAGTCCAACATCATTTCAAGATTGAACAGTGTTTATAAGAATATGTTCCTAGAGACTCAACGGAAGACCTGCATCCTCTTTGTCAATGATCAGATCATAAATACTAAAGTCAAAGCATGTTTAAATATAGTATCTTATGAAGACGTTACATAAATACATTACAATGTAGCAAAACAATCCTATAATAATCATCCTATCGTATACCATATATCATAATTATATTACATGACAACTTTGTCTTTGTCTTTAAATAAAGAGCTTGTTGTAATAAGAGCTTTTTAGGGGGTCTAAACTATAGGCCTCCTCCTTTTTTCCCCCTCTCCACCAAATATCTTCGCAAAAACAATAGCCGATCTGCAAGTTCACAATGCGTCGCAGCGTGACACGACGGAAGCTTGCGGACAAGACATGCTGTTTTTCAAGGAACGTTCGAACGCCCCAGAATAAGGACGCTAAGGGTTCATGTGGCTAATGAATGAGACGCAGGTCGGGGTGCATATCTTTGGTCCGACGTACTAACAGTCCGACACACAATAGTCCGACACCCTATAACCCTATGTGTCTTAACCGGCATGTCGGAGCCATGGGTGAGTCTTAACCGGCCACGTATTTCGGACTATTGGTATGTCGGACTAACATATGCCCCCCCCCCATCCCCCCCAGGAGGGACAGTGAGTGGAGCGCGCTACCCTGTGTGGCAGAAACTGGTTCAATGCTATTCACATACAGTACAGGTTAAAACATCCCAATATTAAACACCCGGGAGCCGTGGGTGACACCGAGTTTAGTTCCATAGTGAGAACCAGGTAGTCGTATAACTGAACGTCACATTATTATCGTACACCCATTTGGTCATAGTATAGGCACCTTATTTTGACAAACAAAAGAGATCATAGCTTATTTCATTACAGAACATCATCACGTTGTCCTTTTCAACAGGTCCATAGGGAGATCCATGCACCCCCCGCCTCCCGACACCGTGTTTCTGTTTGGTCAAGTTCTATCTTCTATTCTTGTTGTGTGTATGTTACAGTTGGCTCTGTCCAGTCTGTGGCTGTTCCTATATGCACAGCAGCAGCACATGGATGGAGGCTCAGGAATGATAACTGTACGTACATACGTGTTAGCCCTAGTTCGACATAATTCTCACCGACGGATAAATAAACACTGTAATAACGGAAACGGCCGCAGTGCTACAAGGTTTAACTTGTGTTGTTGGTGTGTATGGGCGTGTATGGACGTGTGTATGGGTGTGTATGGGGTGTGTGTGGACGCGTGACTCTTCCACACGGCCCAGACTTAAAGGGATATTTCACTTTCAAATGAAGTTTGGGTCATTTTATCATCGTCTACTCAGGCTTTTCTGAACACCCCAGACAGTTTTCAAGTTGCTCGATTCAGTAATTAGATATGGGAGGAAGAGACTTTCTTTGGAAAATTAGTCTGATAAAATGTATAACAAATAACTTATAAACTCTCTGGGGTGTTCACAAAAGCCTGGGTAAACGATGAAATGACCCAATTTCGTTTTTGAAAGTGAAATATCCCTTGAACACTCTAGCATGTGCAGAAGCATGCTCCACACACTTGTCACAAAACTGTTAGTGCCTCACTGTCTGGCAGCTGTCCCAGCCTAACCTCGCGTCAACAGCGTTTTCCACCTCGGAGGAAAGCCTGGTCTGTGTTCCGGTTTGGAGTGGACGGTAAAATACGTCATTGACTATACAACATGACGAAAGTTACCATCTACTCCCAACCGGATCATAAACCTGAAATGGAATGCTGTCCCAACGGGCTGGCCTAGAGCACGTGGCAACAGTTATACTGAGCCAGGGGCAGGATCTTGTTCTTGTGCGGCGGCATATTGAACGCCAGGGCCTTCTCGCACAGAGGGAACTGAAACAGTCTCTGCCTCAGCTTCACGCCGCGCCCCTTCCCCGGCTCCGAGCGGTGAGGAGCGGCCTCGGGCTCCGCCTCCCCCCGACACCCGGACGCATTGTTGTTGTTGTGGGCTGTGTCCGTGAGGAGGTCCTCCCTCTCCCCGTCCGCCTTGGTTCCTCCCTCTCCCTCTCGCTGCGCCGGCTCCGACCCGCCGCGCAGACCCAGTCTGACGGAGGGACGCGGAGGACGGGTGGAGACGGGGGGGGAGGCGGGGCGGGAGTGGGGCCGGGTGAGTGGCGGGGATTTGTCGGTGTTGTTGTTGGGTTCCGCCCCCTCCTTTGCTATCTCTGGATCGGCGGGGTCCGGCTGAACCTGACAACACCGCACTCCCATGAAGGCAGACAGAGACAGCGGTTTGACGCCGGGCGGCGTCGGGTTGAACGGCGTCTCCCCGACCGGCTGGTTTGAAACCACGTGGCCGGTTCCGCCCGTCCCCTCCTCCCCGTCTCCTTCCTCCTCGCCTCTCGCTTCCCGTTCGTCCTCCTCCTCCTCCACGCCGACCGCCTCCGTCTCCGCTGAGCTCGCGGTCTGCAGCGGGTCCGTCTCTCCGTCTCTCTCTTGCGTGTCCGAGTCTTCCGGCGCTCCGCCCGCGTTTTCGCCGGGCGCCGACGAATGGCCGACCCACTCCGCGTTCAACAGACCCCTCTCTTCCTCCTCCTCTTCCTCTTCCTCCTCCTCCTCCTCCTCTTCCTCCTCCTGCTCTTCCTTCTGCTCTTCTTCCTCCTCCTCCTCCTCCTCCTCCTCGCATATCTGCGTCAGGGCCTCGTGGACCCTGGGGACGGCCAGCGAGGCCTCTTGGGGAGGAGGCTGCGGACTGAGCCTGGGCTGCCACGGCGCCGGCACGGGCAGCTGGGTCTGGGGCCTCGCCGCCAGCAGGTCCCCGCACTCGGGCACGCCCGGGCGGGTCAGGCCGGGCAGCGCGGCGGCCCCCGACAGCCAGTGGGGCGGGGCCTCGGGGCTGAGGAGCACGTCGTCCAGCCCCTCGAGCCACTCGTGAGCCTCGATCTGCTCCAGTGACGCGCGGAGAGAGGGATCCCTCTGCAGCATCCTGGAGATTAGACTGAGAGAGAGAGAGAGAGAGAGAGAGACAGAGACATACAGTATAGGGTTGAGATTACGAACAGACAATGTTGATAAGTGTACTTTTAAACCCATTCTGACCTGAGATCAGATTCATACGAGGTTTCCACTGGACACACACTGGTCTGATTAACCCATTCTGACCTGAGATCAGATTCTAAAAAATGTCAGTCGTTCTTCGATTTTTACAAAAATAGCAGACCTACAAGCTCGTATCGCGCCACTCGGTGGCGCGATATGAGCTTGTAGATCTGCTATTTTTCAATAGCTAAAGCATGACATGATGCCGACACCAAAATGGGTGCCCGGTCAGAATGGGTTAACTCCGTCGGGGCACATTGTTCTGAGAATAAATTCCAATGTGTTTGTAAATGTGTTGAAGGCCATAGCCGTCACGTCATCACAAATGACTATGACCTGAAAAAGTGGCTATGGCTGTTTTTCCATAATATAAGGAATGTTTTTCGTGCAAAGCAAATGCTTGCAATGGATTCAGAATCATGAAAAAACTCTAGTTTGACCCCTCGCATGCTACTTAATAACGTATGCCGTGTGGCATTTCTGTTAATTAATGGTGCACTCCAATTTGTAAATTCATCAAAGATGCTGTTCTAATCCATCTATAAAGCTTTGGATAAAGCTTTGGCCTGGGAGAGAGAGAGGTCATCAGGTGGTCCCTAACCTTCTGTTTCGACCCTTAACCACAACCACAACACTCCAGTTGGCAGGTCAGCAGTGATTGGCCAAATCACTGCCCCTCTCTTCCAGCTATTGTCCTTTCTCTATGCCAGAGCCAACAGGAGGCCTTGTGTGTTCTTGGGAGGATTGCAGGCACTTAGAGGTATCTCTAAGACTGTGGTTTGTGTCCTCCTACGTCTCACCAGACTTTAAGTCTGTGCGGTGTGCATGCATCCGTCCTTGTCCACACTTGGCCTTACTCTGGTGTTTTTGAGTCAAGGTGGGTTGTTTGAGCCTTCTCCGCGTCTGTGTCACTGTCGTTGTTGAATCTGTCCTATTGAGTAAGTCTTCCTAATAATAATAATATTCCTCCCCTCCTCTCTGGAAACTGAGGGTCAGAGTCGTTCATACTGTAGATAAGAATCATGAATCTGCTTACTGGAAGTAGCATATTAGGCATGACTCTACAGGTGAGAGACACAATGTCCCGTTCGTTGTAAGCCAAGAGCATTACTGACTCTGACTGAGACATCCATCGTGTATCTCACACGCTCTTCTGTGTTTCTCATCCGGCATGGATGATGCCCAATGTGTGTTCTTAAACAACACCAAAGACCCAGGGCTAGTAGGACAATTAGCTGAAAGAAGAAGAAGACAAAAGGAAAGAAGGTAGACTTATCGGAAAATGAAGGTCTCCCCAATCCCATTCTAAGAAGGATAAGACCTAGCAGTCAACAGAACAGAGTTTATAGTGTTTAAACCTCTTAAGCCCCAATCCCCCCCGCTGGCAGGGCAGCGGCTGTCCACCTCATGAACAGCTCTCAGCGGGTAAATAAATGGTCAAGGTCTCAGGTTCCAACTCCGATATTTTTTGATTTTCCCTCCTGGACCCCCCTGGGGTTTAACCCATTCTGAACGGGCACCCATTTTGGTGTCAGCATCATGTCATGCTTTAGCTATTGAAAAATAGCAGATCTACAAGCTCATATCGCGCCACTGAGTGGCGCGATACGAGCTTGTAGGTCTGCTATTTTTGAAAAATCGAAGAACGACTGACATTTTTTTAGAATCTGATCTCAGGTCAGAATGGGTTCATCAGACCAGTGTGTGTCCAGTGGAAACCTCGTATGAATCTGATCTCAGGTCAGAATGGGTTTAAGAGGTGATGGGTGTCTGAAAGGTGGCCAAAGGACAGAGCCCTGGAGGACACGACAACGGAGTTTATATAGGGTTTAAAGCAGAATTAAAATGTGTAAACCTTTGCCTGCATATAGGTTATAAATGGTAGCCCAACTTTCAGCAGCTGCCACAGATTTCCCTAGGGAAACTAAATCTCAGTCTTTGTGAGATGTATTACTACTAAGTACCTATACTAGACACCTTTACAAGCACACTGGTGAGGAAATGCATCGGTGTGGAATTTGACCGTGGACATTTTTCGGATAATATTCCCATTCTGACCGGGCACCCATTTTGGTGTTGGCATCATGTTATGCTTTAGCTATTTAAAAATAGCAGATCTACAAGCTCATATCGCGCCACCGAGTGGCGCGATACGAGCTTGTAGGTCTGCTATTTTTGAAAAAAATCGAAGAACAACTGACATTTTTAGAATCTGATCTCAGGTCAGAATGGGTTCGTCAGACCAGCGTGTGTCCAGTGGAAACCTCGTATGAATCTGATCTCAGGTCAGAATGGGATATTCCCTTTCTAAAAAGGTAGTCCTCATGTCCTACTGTACATCGTAGACGTTGCCTGAAGGTCAGACCGTTCCTCAATGAGGTGCTTCATCACATGACCCCCCCCCGGCGTTGTGTCACATGAGGGGTCCCGGGTCACACATTGTGGCTTGTGTTAAGAGGCCAAAGCTAATCTTAGATGCTACTGGGTTAAGTAAGTTCAATGAAAATAGTATTGTAAAGTTGGCTGGCGGCAAATATTGGCGGTCGTGGCTCAGGGGTAGAGTTTGCCGGATGGTTCCCAGTTCGAACCCGGGCTGGCGGGCTCCCCCAGAGTTAGTGTCGAAGTGTCCTTGAGCAAGACTCTGAACCCCTGATTGATCCCGATGAGCAGGTTGGTGCCTTGCATGGTTTCCGCTGCCATTGGTGTATGAATTTGTATATAAATAATGCACCATTTGCATTTACCGTAAATGTAATGTCACAGCTGTTGATGTTGTTCACTCGGTGACCAGTACATGTCAGTATTGAGCAGGAGTGAAACTCCAGCCTCCACTAAAGGCCAAATCATACTCCGGTTTTAGGTGATATTAAAGGTGACCACCGAAAACGACAACATGACGTCACGCTGTGGTGATAAGCGACTCACCGCTCACCCCAACACTTCTCTCTGTTTTTACTAAACAACGGTTTGTAACGAAAAGGGCCTTGTGCACTCCTACAAGGACAGGTGCGTCGGAGCCGGCAACCAAATGCGAATCATGAGAAGAAAAGGGTCCCGCAAGGGTGAAAGGGTCTTTCACTCATAGAGTAGTAGTTTTATTAGATGACATTGTTTCGGTCTAAACGACCAGATACCTGATGAAGGTCGTTTAACCCACTCTGACCGGGCAGCCATTTTGGTGTTGGCATCATGTCATGCTTTAGCTATTGAAAAATAGCAGATCTACAAGCTCATATCGCGCCACCGAGTGGCGCGATACGAGCTTGTAGGTCTGCTATTTTTTGAAAAATCGAAGAACGACTGACATTTTTAGAATCTGATCTCAGGTCAGAATGGGTTAATCAGACCAGTGTGCGTCCAGTGGAAACCATCGTATGAATCTGATCTCAGGTCAGAATGGGTTAAACCGAAACGTTGTCATCTAATAAAACTACTACTCTATAAGTGAAAGACAGTGTGCGCCGCGGGACCCTTTTCTTCTCACTAAACAACGGTTGTCACCTTATCAATAGGTCTCCGTGGATAAACTGTAGTTCCGGGTTTCCAGAGTTACTGCTTAATTTTTTGTTAGTTGTTGAAAGTGCGACTACTAACATAGGTACATTTTTATAGTTGAGTTATATTGAGATGAAAGAGAACTGAGTGTTGGCATGCAGTTCTGTGTTGTGTTAAGGATGGATTGGATGTTATATAACGGATGCCGTGAAGGCGACAGGTTTGGAGGGACAATGTAAGAGTGCTTTTGGCACCACAATGACCGAGCTTTTAAGAAGCAACCTCTTACTGTGGATGGATGGCATCAGTTGACAATCTCCCAGAGGGAGTTGAAAGGACCCATTACATGAAAGTGTGTGTGTGTGTGTGTGTGTGTGTGTGTGTGTGTGTGTGTGTGTGTGCGCACGCTTACGCGCGCGCGTGTGTCCCTGCGTGCATGCGTTGTACAGTACACTGTAAATCCCTGGAACATGTGACGCGTTTAAACCTAAACACCATGTGTGTAATAATAAAATGCCAAGCGTTTATTAATGGTCATAAAATACAGTAGAACACAAGTTCACTCAAACACCTCACGAGAACACCTAGTGTTCAAATTCTAAACACCTATATGACTGACTTTGATTGTAAAAACTAAACACGTTTATGTGTTTAAAAAGTGTTACAGGGATTAAACATGTTCTTCTGTTTATAATCTAAACACTGTGACACGTTTAAAAAGTGTTACAAATATGTGTTTAAAACTGTTTATAACCTAAACGCTTGGGTTTAGTGTGTGTAGTGTGTGTGTGTGTGTGTGTGTGTGTGTGTGTGTGTGTGTGTGTGTGTGTGTGTGTGTGTGTGTGTGTGTGTGTGTGTGCACATTTGCACTCACCTTCTGCAGTCGTCTGATATGTGTTCGGGGACGGAGTAGCGACAGTCCAGAATCATCACCAGGGTTTCACTGTCGTTGGCTTCCTGGAAGGGAGGGACTCCACACACCAGCATGTACAGAATCACCCCCAGAGACCAGATGTCTGGAACACAAGAGAGAGCCCACAAGAACAACATTAGCCTTACGCTACTATGCAGCTTCTTTCGGAAGAAAACTAAGTATAATCTTGCCTAAATCATGTCGACACACATTAGCGTGTCTGTAACCTATTTAACTTGTTTTTCTTTAAAGATAATACTGCACAAAGCCACACGACAGCTGACAAATATAAAGTGTTCTAGACTTGGAGAGTAGACATCTGTGCCGAAATATCTGCCCTGTGCAATTTGTGATTACAAAGCCTAAAAGGCAGAACAGAAATACAAATTGTAAATGTTCCAATTAAATCGTTAATCACAATTATTTGTGTGACAATATTAATCGTCAACTTAAATTCGTAACCGTGACAGCCCTAGACTTGAAAGGTTCTCAGATCTTTATATCCTTGTGAGAACATTGAGGTTCTCAATAGAAAAATGGCACGCACGAAAGCACGTCACACGCGCACACACACAATGTAGACATGTACGTCACTTCCTGCATGGTGCTGACAGCATGTTCCTTTCCTCATGTCTGTCCTTCTGCTTCCCAGCCCACCCTTCCTTCCATCCATCCATGCTCCCTTCCTTCCTTCCTCCCTCCCTCCCCCTCCTCCCTCGTCTCCTCTCCTGTCCTTAGGGCAGACTGGGTGAGTGGAGGTCACGGCAAACTCAGAACACGCCATGAACACTGTGGCCAGTTCATGGCCTCCCCCCTCTCTCACTCACACACACACATACGTCACACACACGCGCGGAAGGGAGCTGGGAACTGAGGACTGTGATAAACAGATGGCTTGTTCTGGGTTAAGTTCTATTCTAAGAATGTTCACTTCTTTTCCTCTCTGTTTTTCTCTCCTTCCCTCACTCCTTCACTCACTCCATCTCCATTTCTGAGAAGACGAATGGGAAGCGTTACGTTGTATAATGTACATTATTCAAATGACTGCACTTGGCATTTAACTTCTGATCACATGACGATACCCATGGCATGAACAGGGCTGTCGTTTAAGTTGACGATTAATTGTCTCACAAATAATTGCGATTAACAATTTAAATGTGTTTTCTGTTTACCTGTTTACAACTATACTTTAACCCATTCTGAACGGGCACCCATTTTGGTGTCAGCATCATGTTATGCTTTAGCTATTTAAAAAATAGCAGATCTACAAGCTCATATCGCGCCACCGAGTGGCGCGATACGAGCTTGTAGGTCTGCTATTTTTGAAAAATCGAAGAGCGACTGACATTTTTAGAATCTGATCTCAGGTCAGAATGGGTTCATCAGACCAGTGTGTGTCCGGCGGAAACCTCGTATGAATCTGATCTCAGGTCAGAATGGGTTAAAAGGGGGGGACATTTTCAGAAATGGCTGATCTACAAGACATGAGTCACGAAGTTACGCATTGTAAGCTTATAGCCATTACTGCTTTTTTATGTCTGAACATTTTTCAACATGGAAACGATTGTGACAAAATAATCGCAATTATCTCAAATAATTGCAATTGCAAAGACGATTATGTAATTATTGTGACAGGCCAAAGTACCTCACATGACTTGACAATTCTGATCTGCACTTAAACACTTGAAATAAAATCACACACACACACACACACACACACACACACACACACAGCGTTCCAGTGTATGCAGCCATTGTCCCACATTAGACTCTTGACAGTGAAACAACAGACCTCAGTCTTCTCCTTGTCCTCGTACAATTACACACTACTTATACGCAATACGCACACACGCACACACACACACGCATGCACGCACGCACGCACGTAAGCGCGCGCGCGCGCGCTGCACATCTCTTGTCTGTCTAATGAAGACGGTTATGCAACAGTGGAGAGAAGTTACACTGAGTACTGGCTGGGAGTGTTCTCTTCTCAGTTCAGCGGGGAATATCTCACTTTCCCTCACCGCACATTAGTGGCCTGCTGACAAAACAAACATGCACACTGTGTGTGTGTGTGTGTGTGTGTGTGTGTGTGTGTGTGTGTGTGTGTGTGTGTGTGTGTGTGTGTGTGTGTGTGTGCACGTATACCGCACACATGCACAAAGGCACAGGCTGTGAACCCAGCTGCCTTACTGATGATACCACTCTATCGTTCGCTAACAGGTTAACTAGCTTCTGTTTTTAAATGATAGCACTCTATCGTTCGCTAACGGGTTAACTAGCTTCTGTTTTAAAATGATACCACTCTATCGTTGGCTAACAGGTTAACTAGCTTCTGTTTTAAAATGATACCACTCTATCGTTCGCTAACGGGTTAACTAGCTTCTGTTTTACGGATAGACAGAAATCTCTCCATACATACTGTAGCTTCAGAAACCTTGTATCACAACTCTGTATTAATTAATAACCTACTTTATCGTATGAGGGTGTCGAGCAAAACAAGCCAATCAAAAAAGCTCACATCGTGTCGCAAATACTATGACTGTACTGTACTTGTGCTGTGTGTGTGTGTGCGCGCCACACACATACACGCAACAGTGACACTTTGTGGTGGTCAAACGCTATTTCCGTGCTTGGACACGTACACATATAGCCGACAAAGGGACACACATACTGTAGCTACGCAATGGAGTGGCTGCACCACTCAAAGGTTTTAATTGAATCAGACTGAAAGTGGGATGAGTGATTTCAACTAGAATGAACTATCCAGCCTCGTCTCAGACAGGATTACTTTGGGTTTACAACATCTCTGTTGCCCTATTTTGCCCCCCCCCCCCCCCCCTCCCAATAGCCATGAATATGATTTAGACCTTTATTATTTATATTATTTATTTTCAGAATTCTGTTGACCAGTATGCTGATTCATTTTCTGTTTATACCGTAGTCTCCTGTATACAAATTTGACACGTTGTGATCTTATGTAGATCGATCGGATCTTGTCGGCAATTAAGTGACACCGTCGTACGATGGTGTAAAGATTAGGCTTTCCGTCCTGCTTTCAAATGCTGATTGACAATTTTAATCCTGGCATCTCTCTATTTTGGGCTATGTCATTTTAGGTGAAACTTTTCAAAAATAGCCTTGTCCTACCTAGGCCTATATGCTTGATTTACTCGACTGCATGCATCACTGCAGACACAGTCCTGTGTGTGCGTATAGTACACCTCATGACTCCTCTGTATAACTACAGACACAGTAAGCCTTGTCTAGTAGAGAGACCAGTGGTTCTCCAACGACCTCGTATAGATCAGCTATTTTCAGTGCGTGAAAACAATGCACGTAAAGCGAATGTATAAAGCGTAATGGTCCCTGCCCAGCGTGCACGCACACACGCACATGCACGCTGCTGTTGGTGCCTGCCCAGCGGCCAGCGTACACACCAAGAAGAACAGCCGCTCACATTATGTAAGAGAACACTGTTTATGTTTGACGAGAGGGCCTGTGGGCCTTCTCCTCTCCACTGAACATCATACTGTGTGCCTATTATCATACCAACACACATGCGTGCGCACGCACACACCAGCGTGCGCACGCGCACACACACACACACACACGCACGCGTGACGCCCCCAGTATTAGAATAGCAACTAAGCACATTTACTCAAGTAACCTTTGGTACTTTAAGTATACATTTCGAAAGGCAATACTTTTGTACTTTTACTCTCAAGTACATTTTGAATTCCAGACTTTTACTTGCAACAGCGTATTTCTATATTGCAGTATTGATACTATTACTACTTAAGCAAAGGTTTTGAGTAATTTTTCCACCACTGCAGCTATATATAATTTCAATTCGCAAAATAACTCCAGGCAGCCAGTGTGGGCGATACAATATGAAACCTTCAGAACAACGTGCCAAAGAAACCATGAGGGCACGTAACTTTGGGAAAGTGTCGTAGTAGCTTGTTTACAACTGAAACGGACTTCCTGTGCACAACTTCCTCTTCAAAATAGTTCCAAGTCTACTTACAGGACATTAACGTCACATTTGAGTTCCTGTCAGATTTCTCTACATAACGGTCTCAGCTGTTGGTGCGCAAATGCGCCTTGCATGCCTTTGATCTACCGCGCAGAAAACATTTTGACGACGTATGCGCACTGGGGCATCGGTTGTGTGCCCCCCTGATTATTAATAACATCTAAACATAACATAACGTAACATGTAAACACAACATGAACATAGTAGCCTACTCTTATTATTTATGACGAGCGAAGGTTCGAACCCCGAATGGTTGGGGTGTGTGTGTGTGTGTGTGATGAGTCACTGCTGTGTGATGACTAGTCACTGCACCTTAAGCTTAATCTGAGTTAAGCTGAGCTCTGAATCTCTTTGTTCACGCTGCTCAGCATTACCTCTCAGATTAAAATATAGACGCACTCACAGTCTCACACACATGCGTCATGCAAACACCCACAAACATGCATGCAAAAATATGCACGCAATGCATTATGTATGTATGCTGTACACACGCACATGCACACACGCACATGCACACGCACACACACACGCTATGAAGAGTATAGACGAACAGTAGTGTCATTGTTCCTTAAAGATGGCGTGCCGTGATTCCCCCCCGCCCCCCTAAAATACGTGATGATAATAGGAGGAAGATTTCTTTCATACAAGAAATGAACTTGTCGTGTACATTTCCAGGCTATTCTTTGAACAGCCCACTTTAGCAAGCAGCTGGTAAAAAGTGTACAGAAAATGTTAAAGTTCATGTTCATGTGGCCACACTCACCAGTTCATTAAGTATACCTGGTTTTCACCTTAGCACCACCCACCGGAACTGAAGCCTCACCCACAGCTGTTGTTGTATGATAATGTGGGAGGGGTTAGGGTTATGATGTCACAAAAATGGTGTTATTTCTGATTGGGCCTTTTGACTCAAAAGGCTTTCAGCTTTCAGGAAGAAACCAAAAATACCCAGGGAAGACATATTTTAAATTAATATTATAACCACACCTGGGGGGTCTATTAGAGTAGGCTAATGTTAAAGGAGAATTCCATACTAAAAGGCTTTCTTACCCTTCTTTGTAGTTGTTACGTCCCTATCAAAGAGGTCCAGGTGTTATTTTGTGCAAAAGCTCCTTATTGGCTATTTCCCCTACCATAAGCCATAAATGAATTGCATTGAATTGAATGGGATGTATGGGGTGTTGTGCTAATTCGCTTATTTCCATCGCTCAAAATTATATATTTTTTGTATATATCCTCTCTTCATAATGTAAATAATAACCCAAGCGGCACACTTTACTACTTATTTCGATGGGAATAAGCAAATTAGCACAACACCCCATACATCCCATTCAATTCAATGCAATTCATTTAGGGCTTATGGTAGGGGAAATAGCCAATAAGGAGCTTTTGCACAAAATAACACCTGGACCTCTTTGATGGGGACGTAACAACTACAAAGAAAGGTAAGAAAGCCTTTTAGTATGGAATTCTCCTTTAACTCCATAGACGCATGCAAAACAGAAAAAGTACAAAAATCACAGCTCTCCATCTTTAACCAGGCTCTGACCGACCCTACTAGAGCATTGAAATACCATGACGTGTATACATATATAGGGGTAGTGGTTAAGGACTGCAATGCTACATTGACTATTTGTCACCCATTTGCTTAATTGCTGTAATTATACATTGCCATACAATCCAGATGCACATACAAGATATTTGTATTTATAAGTACAGTGCCAGTGCTGGCCATGTGCTGTCCAAATCCAAGCCAGCTACTGCAGCTGGCTTAGCACTTAAGCTCAAGTCCATCCCTGAAGAGCACAAGCTGTGTTAAGCTCAAGTCCATCCCTGAAGAGCACAAGCTGTATTCTTCCCCAGGGGGAAAAGAATAAAATCCCCGAGTCTGCCTTCTGTTCCGTATATACCATCACATCTTACTCGCACTGTACTTTTATCTATACTAACTGTGTGGGACACTGGGATCTCTATCTATCTATCTATCTATCCATCCATCCATCCATCCATCCATCCATCCATCCATCCATCCATCCATCCATCCATCCATCCATCCATCCATCCATCCATCCATCCATCCATCCATCTCAATGAATTAGAATATTGTTTAAAAGTTCATTTTCTTCCGTAAAATAATTCAAAAAGGTGAAACTTTCATATTTATTCTCAATTCAAAGTGAAGTATTTAAAACCTTTTTTTGAGTGGTGCAACCACTCCAAGGAACAGCAATGTCCATCCTAACCTATGTGACTATGTACTAACCTATGTGACTATGTGACTGCTACTACTATGTTTAGAGTACCAGTAGGGGCAAAAGTGGCGCTGTTGTGCCAGAAACAGAGAGAGAGAGAGAGATAGTGCTGCACTGTTGCCTGCTCTCTAAAGAGAGAGAGAGGGGGGGGGGAGGGGAGTTGCACCACTCAGTTCACACGGGTGTGATTTTTGTTTTAATCTTGATGATTATGGCATACAGCTCATGAAGATCAAACAATCCTATCAACAAATTAGAATATTTTACGAGTATATTATTGTATGCAGTCAATACTTTTGAACAAATTATTTCATCCATGGGGTGTGGCATGGAGGTGATCAGCCTGCCCTGTGGCACTGTTGAGGTGTCATGGAAGCCCGTAAATTAATTTGAATTGAGTCTCATGTCTCACACATTCCTCTTGACAATACAACTTAGATTCTCTGTGGGGTTCAGGTCAGGCCAGTTGGCTGGTCAGTTAAGCACAGTAATACCATGGTCAGTACTCAGTACACCAGTTACTAGTAGTGTTGGCTCTGTGTGGGCAGGTGCCAAGTGCTGCCTGGAAAGGAAGATCAGCATCAACATAACGCTTGTCAATGTACGGAGGCACACAGTGCTGTAAAATATCATACTAGATGGTTGTGTTGAGACTCTGGACTTGACAAAACACAGTGATGATTTTGGCCTCGTTAACTGCTGGTGTTGATCCACTGACATTGAAAACATAACGTAACACAGCCATCTTTTTAGAGTACATTGTGCTTCAAGTGCAGTATGTTGACAAGCTTCATGGTCATGGAGATGCTAATTTTCCTTTCCAGCTCGATTTGGCACCTGCCCACAGTGACAAAACTACTGGTGTACTGACCATGGTATTACTGTGCTCAACTGACCAGCAAACTGGCCTGACCTGAACCCCACAGAGAATCTAGGATTTTTTTATTGATTGATTGAAATATTTATTAACAGTTTTCAATTCATCAAAACATTTAGAGACATACAAATAGACACTTCTATGTAGCTAAAGAACAGATCAGGAATTCATCATATAAATCATGGGTTTTCAACAGGTGGTCCGTGGACCACTGGTGGTCCGTGAAGGTATTGCATGTGGTCCCTGACCATGCATTTAGTAATGTAGGAAAGTGAAGATTTGTATTTTAATTTATTGTATTGACCACAAGTTGAGTAAATGGTGATGACGTGTCGATGTTGTCAGTTACTGGGTCGGACGTAAAGAACTTCCACAGAAAAGGGAGTTAGAATCTCAAGGGAAACTGTACCGGTTTGCCTGGTTGAGTCACCATTATAAGGAAATGTGCCCATAATTAATCGCATGTGTCTGCTCGCTCATACATACAGTGAGTTACAATGAACAGCAACAGGAGTTTAATATGGAAGATTAATTTCCCCCCCACACCACACCCATATCCCCCCTCCCAACACAAAGTGGTCCCCAGGTAGATTCTCAGTCAGGGTGGTGGTCCCTGGTTCATAAGCAGTTGAAAACCCCTGATATAAATAGATTCTAGGTTGTATTGTCAAGAGGAAGGTGTGAGACATTATGACTCAACAATACAAATGCATTTACGGCTGTTATCGAAGTAAACCTGCCCAGCAAGCCAAATGATGTCATGATGACGTTATGATGACGTCCTCCGGTGACGTTCAGGACTATAGGCCAGATCACAGCCCATATGGGGATGATCTTTACGTCATTTCCAGGACGTCTTCACCAGTTAACCCATTCTGACCTGAGATCAGATTCATACGAGGTTTTCCACTGGACACACACTGGTCTGATTAACCCATTCTGACCTGAGATCAGATTCTAAAAATGTCAGTCGTTCTTCGATTTTTTCAAAAATAGCAGACCTACAAGCTCGTATCGCGCCACTCGGTGGCGCGATATGAGCTTGTAGATCTGCTATTTTTCAATAGCTAAAGCATAACATGATGCTGACACCAAAATGGGTGCCCGTTCAGAATGGGTTAAAATAATATAGCTTATTCTGGACCAGATCTGAGCAGTTATAATATGACATACAGTTGATCTGGCCGAAATAATTTGTTAAAAAATATGCAGTATTGACTGCATATATTAAAAAACTTTTCAGATGGGTCGCCATTTCTCGTAAAATATTCAAATTTGTTGAGATAGATTTTTTTTTTTTAATTTTGGCTGTACCCCATAATCGTCAAGATTAAAACAAAAAAGGTTTCAAATAATTTTCAATATTTATGCACAATGAATTGAGAATAATATGAAAGTTTCACTTTTTGAATTATATATTACGGAAGAAAATGAACTTTTACACAATATTCTAATTCATCGAGATGGAGCTGTATCTCCATTCTCTCATTTCATGTGAAGGTGCTACTGTAGCAGTCTGGGCTGATGGTGAAGCTAATGATGCAGAGAGCTTCAAGTATGAGTACTGTACGTCTTTCTCACTATTCGTCTGTAGCCTACTGTATGTCTTTCTCTCTCTCCATGTCCCAAACACACAGAAACGTGTGCGTGCGGGCTGCACGCCCGTACACACACACACACACGCACGCACGCACGCACGAACACGAACACACACACTTGCTATGCAGTGTGAGTGCCCAGCGGTGAGCTGCAGTGTTGGCTCCACTGCAGAGTGATGCCCAGTTGGCTCAGGACTGGCTGACTGACCCAGATACACACTCTAATCCACCACGCACGCACGCCTCGTGCACGCACGCACACACAAACACACACACACACTGATCCACAATTTCAAAATTGGCACACACACGCACGCACGCACAGATACACGCACGCACGCGCCCGTAAGAAGCTGTAAACAGACACAGCATTCCAGCTGAGTCTGTCAGAGGGTAAATGGCTAGTATTTTGTTCTACCCGCAGCAATGCAGCGTGCCATTGGCATGTCTGTGATTTTGAAATCTGTTTGTTTTACAGACGCCTACTTGGCATATCTTTCCCTCGTCTCCCATGGTGATGGAAGTCAAGAACAAACTCAAATCCTTCAGCCCCTCACACCAGGATGTACAAAAGGAAGCAATATCTTCCATGTTCCATGTCTGAGTGTATAGATTTATAGTTATACCCATATCAAGTACAGTATATGCAAAATACACAACCGATTCTTCAGCGGTGTAGACAATGAGCTCTATAAACATAGTGGTAATGTGCAGTTTGTGCGGGCCACTGTGGTGTGCATATTGTTGATATGCTCTATAGACATAGTGCTAATCAGTTGTGGAAAGTAACAAAGTACAATTTTGAGGTATTTGTACTTTACTTGAGTATTTCCAATTTGCAATACTTTTACTTGTACCTCCAGTACATCTCGGATCCAAACATTGTGCTTTTACTACACTAGATTTATTTGAAAGGTTTAGTTACTATAGTTACTTGATTATTATCACAACATACATTAATCAACAGACTACTTTAACTTTTTGTACATTTTGATGCCAATACTTTTGTACTTTTTTTCCACCACTGGTTGGTAATGTGCAGTTTGTGTGTGGGCCGCCATGGTGGGTAAATGGTGCATTTATATATAAATGGTGCACTTATATTATATAGCGCCTTTATCCAAGGCGCTTTACATAGATTCACCCATTCACACACACACACATTTATACATCGATGGCGGCGGAAACAATGCAAGGCACCAACCAGCACATCAAGAGCAATAAGGGGTTCAGTGTCTTGCTCAAGGACACTTTGACACTAACTCTGCGGGAGCCTGGGTTCGAACTGGCAACCCTGCAGTTACCATCCAGCCACTCTACCCGGGCCCTGAGCCACCGCCGCCCCGGTGCATCTGACTTTGTGTTTACGGTAAACATCGCGCTCATCTGTACGCATAAGGAGCGGTTTGCTCACCCACGGCCGGCGCGTCGTACTCCTCCCCCAGCAGTATCTCCGGGGCCGAGTACGCCAGGGAGCCGCAGCTGGTGGCCAGCATGGTGCCCGGCTGGAACAGGTTGCTGAAGCCGAAGTCCGTCAGCTTCACGGCGCCCTGCTGCGGGAAGAACACCACGTTCTCCGGCTTCAGGTCCCGGTGGACCACGTGCAGGCGGTGGCAGTACGCCACGGCGCGCACGATCTGGGCGAAGTGGCGCTTGGCGGTGCGCTCGGCCACGCCACCCTCGTGGCGGAGGATGTAGTCGTAGAGGTCGCCGCCCTCGGCCAGCTCCATCACCAGGTAGAGGGTGGTGGGCGTGTCGAAGACCTCGTACAGGCACACCACGTTGGGGTGCTGCACCAGCTTCATGCACCTGAAGACGACGGTCACACAGACGGTCAATTCCAGGGCTGACTTTTAAAGAGCCGACCCAAATGATCTCCATTTGGGTCCATTCTTATACACTCCGAGTTAGAATTGACTCTATGCACACAGAATTACTCGTCCTACTTCCCTACTTCCTTCACAGGTGTTACCGATGATAAAGCTCATCTGTATTAATGCTCTGTTCCATTTATTGTACAGTGATTAAAATTAGGGATGTCCCGATACACTTTTTTCGCTTCCGATCCGATACCGATACCAGTGTCGTGATCTCATGTTGTGTTTATAGCTATCTAGCTATATATCTCGTGTTGTGTTTATAGCAGACTCCTCACTCAAATGTGCACTTGCAGTTTGGGCAACTCCAAAGCAAACTCCACATGCCCCAACATTTTATTTACCTGCCATAGTGTCAACCCCTTACCCCTGTGTCGGATCTGTGGTTAGACGACTGGCATTTTCACCGATATGACCCGATATGACAAATAACCCATTCTGACCGGGCACCCATTTTGGTGTTGGCATCATGTTATGCTTTAGCTATTGAAAAATAGCAGGTCTTCTATTTTTGAAAAAATCGAAGAACGACTAACATTTTTAGAATCTGATCTCGGGTCAGAATGGGTTGATCAGACCAGTGTGTGTCCAGTGGAAACCTCGTATGAATCTGATCTCAGACAACGGATCACACCATTTTAGGGCGGATGTCCATGAAACGGAACGATGATGTCGGCGGGGTGGTTCTTCAAAGGTCAGCGAAGAAAACTAGGCAGTCGGATGGGGATCACGATTATTTAGCCCCGCAGTCAAACTGTTAACTTAGTGGCAAGATGGCCGCAGTCTGAATAAGGCAAGCACCGTGACTCTGTTTGACCAGAATGGAACAGAGCCTTCATTAGTATCATCGGTAACACCTGTGAAGGAAGCGGGGAAGCGTCCCAAGTTCTTTCCGAAATGGAACCTATTCCAGAGCCGACCCAAATCATCTCCATTTGGGTCCATTTTTACTCTCCGAGTTAGAATTATGTTACTATACAGTAACTGCAACTATTCTAAATAAAGGCCCTTTGGGGTAACTTTAAAATGACTTGTCATGATGTGAGTGACACACAGACACGGGAGCATTTGTATTTTTTCAGTACGATTATCTGGGAAGACAAATGGGCTGATATGTCGGCATGTTTTTGAGCATTCAGGGCTCACAGCTAAAGCGTTTGTGGTCCCATAACTTTCGAAAGACAGTTAAGACTATGACATGCTCACCGTGCTGCTGCATAGGCTGTAATGTTTTCTAATATCTGGGATGAGAAACTCCCCATGCCGTACCTCACTTCCTGAAGGAGGTGGCTTGCCGACATGACGTCAAGTTTGGTCTTGTCGATCATCTTGACGGCGACCAGCTGCCCGGTGACGGCGTGGCGGCCCAGTTTGACCACGGCAAAGTGACCCCTCCCCAGCGTCCGGCCCAGGTGGTACAGTCCACTGAGGTCAGTGTGACCAGAGATGTCCCTGTGGTCAAGATGGGTCGATCCGTTCTGCGTTGAGCTTGGGGGGTCTTCAGAGGAGTCCATGGTGAGCATAGAGCGTGGTGAAGAAGAAACAAGACTGGGGGAGGTTGATCAGGGGTGTGTGTGTGTGTGTGTGTTGGGGGGGGTTAAAAGACGAAAACAGCAGAGAGGGCAGATGGGAGAAGAAAGAAGGCTGTGCATGTGTCACAGGAAGAAAAATGTATGCGAGGAGTGCAAGCTTGCAAAGTTCTTGACTGCCGGTGTGATGAGGCCTATAGATGGGAGAAAGAAAAGACGACAACAGAGTCAGAGATATGCATACTTAAAATAAAATACCCTCTCTATCGATTACAGTGTATGTTTCCAATGGGTACCGGATAGTTCTCTGCAAACACTGCCTCGCCTCTTCGAGCATGAAACAGTTTCCTGAAATAGAATCGCATTTCATGCCCCTACGCCCCCTCCACACACATGCACACACACACGCGAGCATGCCCACAAATGCACGCTTGCACGCATGCACACACACACACACACACACACACACACACACACACACACACACACACACAGTGACTCACACCCACAGAGACTCGCAAACAGAAGAAAAAAACATAGGTACAGAGATAGTTTGTGGAGATTCTTCTAGGCGAAAAAATACACACCACAGATTAAAATATGTCTAGTCTAAGGGTCAGTCAGAGTAGAGTCAAAGTAGATTAAGCAGAGAGTGAACTAGTATTTTACTGTTGATGATGCAGAGGGGGAGTGGTTCTCTCGTGGACAACAGTGTGTACCCTGCAGCAGTATTGCCTCTCCGCTGGATGGATCAATATACTGTAACCGGAAACCTTAATGTGTGTGTGAGACTGTGTGTGTGTGTGTGTGTGTGTGTTTTTGTGATCATGTTTATGTCATTAGTCCATGCAGCCTATATGTGAGAGCCTCATTAGGTGATGTCATCTTTGTATTTAATTCCCAGGGTAACATGTTGTCACCTTCTTCATCATCCTCACCATATCACATCATCTCCTATCTTCATCAGCATTTTCATCCTCTTTGTTGTCCACTTAAAATCATCCTCTTTGTTGTCAACTTAGAATTGTCAACTATATATATATATATAGGCCTATATATAAATCGTTTATGCCCTTACACAGTCACGTGTATAAAAAGTATAGGCTACACACAAACGGGCCTCTCACCTTATTCGATCCACCGCCACAAATTAACATCCTTCGTTGCACTTTTTGTTAGACCTGTCTGGTCTTTAAAACACTTGCGAAAGTCGGTTTTTAATTAAACCCCCAATCAAGCAATCTATTGACTGCGCAATCGTCGCTTGATTCGCTTCTGTCTGTGCTGCTGCTGCACACAACTAGTGTAAACGCCAGCTGTTCTTCTTTACTTGGCCCACAACTGCAGTCCCGAGTTCGCACGTCGCACGCATAACACTGAACTGATCCTCATCCTGCCTATGGTTCACACGCATCTTTCTACAATAGTCCTCCTCGTCCTGTCTATTTTCGCCTATACACACACACACACACACACACACACACACACACACACACACACACACACACACACACACACACACACACACACACTCTCTCTCTCTCTCTCTCTCTCTCTCTCTCTCTCTCTGCACGCATGTACAGATCTTAAGGGCTATATAAAAAAAAAAGCCTTATCCTGTCCTGATTACATTATTCACATTCACACTGCCCGCTATAGCTGCTCGATGTCTCACAATTTCACAAATGCATCACACACAACAGTCGCGTTTATTCTAAAAACACACTGGCAACTTACCATTGTGTATAAAATATCCTGCAGCTGTCCGCTGCCAGAAGGCTTCTCTGGTCGAATCCAAAAGCTTAATAATAACATATGATGCCGCATTTGTCTTCTATTCCATGCGCCATGTTTCACACACTTTATCCCCCCGTCTGTCTGGGTATATAGATCTGACTGTACAGTCTATAGGCTCATAATCATATGACTGTGAATGTGTGTGTGCGCTTTCGCCGTTCCAGTGTGCATCCGCATGCAGAGACAGGACGAGTGTACTGTACACTATAAGTGCGCGACTGCGCGTGTTCGTGGGCGCGTGTCTGGCTTCCTTCTGACGTCAATGCATTCCAGCTATAGAGAGAGAGAGAGAGAGAGAGAGAGAGAGAGAGAGAGAGAGAGAGAGAGCTGAGAGAGGAGGGGAGGGGGGACTCATGTCTGTCCAAGAGGAAAATTCTTCAAGCCAGAAAATTATGTAACTGATTAACTTTTTCCTTGTTTTTGTAGGCGTGGCAATTATGAAACAATGGGTCATGGTAGCTCTGGTCCATAGCCTTCTACTGCTTCTACGATTCTGGGAAGGCCGACCACCAGAGATGGGGTCATGGAGGATGGATGTACAGTACTTATATAGCCTAGGCGGCCAACAGAATTTGTAATATGATTGAGGAGAAGATCCAGTGAATCTGAATGACCTGTTCTGTAACAGTAGATGGTCTTCTGGGTCAATAGACCAAACAACAATCATTCTGTCTTCAGCAGTGGTCATCGGCATGCTTCATACAAAACATATAGCCAGTCATTTACAATGAGAAAATAATATTACAAGAAACATTGGGTTATAAGTATGGCCTATACTATAGGCCATACTTATATGGCATATAGTGAACTGGACTTCTTATTCTGCATGAATTAAATCAGTGTCTTAACCAGCTGTGGTGGAAAAAAGTACTCACATTGTACTCGAGTAAAAATTATCACTAAATATTGCAATATTTTAATTCAAAATGTACTTGCGTAAAAGTACCAAGTAGTGGTATCAAAATGTACTTATAATGTACCAAAAGTAAGTAGGCCTACTCTTTCTTAATGCAGAATGTCAAGTTTTCAAATGTATACCAAATCTTTTGAAAATAGCTTCACATCGCGACGCATAGTGAGCTTGTAGATCAGCTATTTTCATTTAAATGGCCGAAATGTGAAGTTACTTTTCACCACTGGTCCTATATAACCATTCAGAAGAAAACCTGAAGCCAGGGGAAACTCCCCCCTGTCAGGTGAAAAGAAGCAGCGTGAACTCCTCATGCATAGAAGGAAGCATATGAGGTAAAACAAAATTCAATTAATTCAATAATCCACTCTTATCAGTATACAGTCAGTGCTTCCATCGCACATTACACAAACAATAGTAATAACATTAATTCCTATAATTTTATTATTTTTTCATAATATATTTATTTTTCAAATTAAAAACAATATACAGACATGGCTGCCACAGACACATTTTGTCTGTGTATGGATGGACGCATCAATAATATGGAGCTTTAACATAAACTGCAGTTAACTGCTTGACTGAGTCTATACAGATTGAACGAAGCACCATCTAGTGGTCACTATAATAGAATATCATGTCCTGTTAATTACCCTATAATACCCTGTTCTTTCATCTCTGTCACTCATTTATTCTCCAAAGGCTTTTTATGTCATAATGGGCAAGGCCAATCTTTTTTTTTTTTAATTTACAATTTTATCCCACGATTTTGTAACCCAGTTTTCTTTTCACCCAGTGCCAATTATCTAATGTAATCCTGGGCGCTACACTTCCTCTGCCAACCTGGGGGGGCAGCGGACTGACCTCATGCCTCCTTCTATGCATGAGGAGTCCAAGCTGCTTCTTTTCACCTGACAGAGGGGAATTTCCCCGGCCGGACGTAGCGCGTGGAAGGGACACGTTATTCCGACCAGTTCCTTTCCCCTCCATCAGGCGCCCCGGCTGGCCAGGCCAATCATAAAATAAATTGATTTACAATGCACACATCTAAGAGTAGCCCATGAGAAATGAAGCAGAAAGCTGATTTACTGTACATGTCTACATGTACCGTTTAGCTTCCAAGCTCCGGAACATGTTTGTGCAGCCCCCCACCATCCCCCACCATTCAATCAGTGGTGGAAAAACAACCCACATTTCTTAGTTAAGTAAAAGTACCAATACTGTAATATAGAAATACTCTTGTTCAACAAGTATTACATGTAATAGTCCTACATGTAAATTTTCGGAAAGGAAAAGTGTACTTGATTAAAAGTACAAAAGTATTGGTATCAAAATGTACTTAAAATTACCACAAGTAAAAGTACTCATTGTGCAGAATGTCCCATTTCAAGTTTTCAAATGTATAAAAAAATAATAATTTGAAAATAGCAGATCTACAAGCTCACAATGCTTCGATGTATAGGCTACTTAGTAAGTTAATGTACATATCAGTTACTTCCCATTACAGTCACTTTAAGAAGCCTCTATTGTGCATCAGAGCCTCAGTGAGTCGGGCCTGCAGCGTCTCCTTGGCAGGGTAGACGGGCAGCTCCAGAAGAGAGTGGCATGTCAGCGCCTCGGGGAAGTACTGCTGGGTGGAGTTGGACAAGACGCGTATTCTCATCCGGATCTGGTCCATGCCGAGGATGGGCACGCGATCACATCCAGTCAGAAATACTATAAAAAAAACACAACAGTATGTGTGGGTGGGTTGCCGGCAACACGGAAAGTCAATGCAGTGTTACATTTACATTTTTTTTAAATGTTTTTTTGTGGC
>NC_139700.1:6099677-6179677 GCF_964188405.1 Protomyctophum parallelum
CGATTCAAATGAGCCCACCCACGTCCAAAACGGTAGAGAAATGACAGAGTTACCATTTGGGGGTCCCTGGGGGTCCCCAGGGGTCCCCGAACCTCGAGACCCCCATAGAAACCTCCAGGGGGGCGACACGATTCAAATGAGCCCACCCATGTCCAAAACGGTACAGAAATGACAGAGTTACCATTTGGGGGTCCGTGGGGGTCCCCAGGGGTCCCCGAACCTCGAGACCCCCATAGAAACCTCCAGGGGGGCCACACGATTCCAAAGAGCCCACCCCCGTCCAAAACGGTAGAGAAATGACAGAGTTACCATTTGGGGGTCCCTGGGGGTCCCCAGGGGTCCCCGAACCTCGAGACCCCATAGAAACCTCCAGGGGGGCCACACGATTCCAAAGAGCCCACCCCCGTCCAAAACGGTAGAGAAATGACAGAGTTACCATTTGGGGGTCCCTGGGGGTCCCCAGGGGTCCCCGAACCTCGAGACCCCATAGAAACCTCCAGGGGGGCCACACGATTCCAAAGAGCCCACCCCCGTCCAAAACGGTAGAGAAATGACAGAGTTACCATTTGGGGGTCCCTGGGGGTCCCCAGGGGTCCCCGAACCTTAAGACCCCCAAATAAACCTCCAGGGGGGCCACACGATTCAAATGAGACCACCCACGTCCAAAACGGTAGAGAAATGACAGAGTTACCATTTGGGGGTCCCTGGGGGTCCCCAGGGGTCCCCGAAACTTGAGACCCCCATAGACGCCCCCGGGGGGTCCACACGATTCAAATGAGACCACCCCCGTCCTAAACGGTAGAGAAATGACAGAGTTACGACCGACGGACCCCCCGACGGAACGACGGACCCCCCGACGGACCGACGGACCCCCCGACGGACCGACGGACCCCCCGACGGACCGACGGACCTCCCGACGGACCGACGGACCCCCCGACGGACCGACGGACCCCCCGACGGACCGACGGACCCCCCGACGGACCGACGGACCTCCCGACGGACCGACGGACCCCCCGACGGACCGACGGACCCCCCGACGGACCGACGGACCCCCCGACGGACCGACGGACCCCCCGACGGACCGACGGACCCCCCGACGGACCGACGGACCCCCCGACGGACCGACGGCCGTCGGTCGCAAGAAATGGATTCTGCCCTTGCTGGTAATTGGGCCGGACAAGGTCAGGATGGCAGAGGGGGGGTTGTAATGTGATTTGTATACCGTATTTTTTAATCTACCCCTTGACATGAGTCCAAACTAATTGCCTCCAGCCGAGTATAAAATTGTGCCAGTATCAAACAGATTGAGTTGTTGTTGTTGTTGTGGTAGGATGTGAGCTAGGCACCACCATGTCACCAGTGTTGTGGAGCTCCTGTTTTTGTCTCGGCATTTGGACATTTTGGACTCGGCATAGACAATAATTGATTGAACACGTACGCCGTGATATGATTTGTTTGGGGTGTGTTCTAAATAAACACTTTATTTAGAACACACCCAAATCAAATCATAGTACAACGTACGTGTTCAATCAATTATTCAATCAAAGCAAACGGCATAAACAATATTAGTTTGCCTCTTCTACAAAAATAAAACGTACAAGTTAGTTACAAGGCTGCATTCTGTCACGCGTGCCAAGCTGTTGTTCTCTTGTATTATTTCCCAGTCCCACCACGGAGCAACCTCGCGTTTCGGACAGCTGGCCAATCAGAGGCAGGCGGGGCGTTGCCATGTCTATGCTCGGAGGTAGAATAGATTCATGTTTTCACCTCTAGTGCCCGGTCCCACTCTGTGGAATGCCTGCCTCTTCCCATTCGTTCTGCCCAGTCCCTGGGTGTTTTAAAATCTCTTTTGAAGACACACCTTATCTCTCTGGCTTTTAATGATGTTTCTGTTTGACTACGCTTATACCCCAAGTTATATACCATGTATAGTATGTATGTACTTCTGCTCTCTCTTTTGCTTTGTTTGCTATTTTACCGGTATGTCACAATGTTCTTGTTCAGTTCTTGTTCACACAAACTTTGATTTGATTTGATTGGAAATAGATGCTAGATGTCATGTCACTATCAAATGTGTTTGACATTTTGGTGGAGTACTTACAAAGGAAAGCTTTCTTCTCATCTTCAGTCAGTTCCTCAAAAACCTCCCAAAACATCAGTATGTTGGGATGGCTGGCATGGTACTCGCCTTCATACGTCGTGTTCTAAAATGCATTGACGGTAAGCAAAACATTGTTCGCCAATTCAATCACGGGTTATTGATTGGTTATTAGTGGAGATACAGATGATTCATGACAGCCTGAGGGA
The DNA here is from genome assembly GCF_964188405.1 of Protomyctophum parallelum. NCBI lineage: Eukaryota > Metazoa > Chordata > Actinopteri > Myctophiformes > Myctophidae > Protomyctophum > Protomyctophum parallelum. The sequence continues at coordinate 6,101,985 of NC_139700.1, forward strand.
ACATGGGTTACGAGAACAATATGACGAATTAACAATATGACCGAATGAACAATATGACGAATGAACAATATGACGAATGAACAATATGACGAATGAACAATATGACGAATGAACAATATGACCGAATGTTACGGACCTGTTTCAGTTTCTCCCAGTCGTAGTTCTCTTTGCCCACCAGCAGATCTCTCAACTCGTGTGGCCGAAACAACTCCACCACGTCCGCGTCGCACACCTTGAGGAAACCTTTCCTGAACTCCTCAAACAGCTTTCCCGCTGACTTGTTGAAAGCGTGGTTCACATAGGCGTCCACAAACTCCTTCCTATTTCATCACAACAACACAGAGCTTTTATTGGCACACAATAAAAAGCATAATAAAAGCGTACATTCTCCGTCCTGTGGGATGCATGAATTGGTTCGGTGTACCGTCTCTCTAGGTCGTCCTCGTACTGTACACCAAACCAATTCATGCATCCCACAGGAGGGAGAATGTACGCTAGCTACAAGCTGCCAGGCATTAAGTACAATAGCGTTCTTGTTCGTGTATGTGTGTGCGTGCATGCTAGAGTTCTCAAGGGCCGGACCTTGGACTCCATGAAGAAAAAAATTATAATATATATATATATATATATATATATATATATTCATTATATTGCATTTTGAATAATATAAAGAATAGTTCTGTTCTGTTTGTGTATATTCATCTATTATGAAGATGGTGTTGACTGGCGTTTCACTTTTACTCTGTGTAGAGTTCTCAAATACTGCCCAAACCCTACCCGACGTTTTAGGGCTGGGTCGGGCCTAAATTCTATGCTAATTAGTCGGGCCTGATCAGTTAGGGCCGGGCCTTAATTTTCAGGCCTGTTGAGAACGTTGAGTGCGTGCGTGCAAGTGTGAATGTTTACTTATGCAAATTGTATATCATCAAGATTCATTATAAACAGGCTAACAGCACAATTGTAATGTTTTATTTTTAATAGTCTTACTTATTCCGACTTGTCACTGGCTTTCCAGGGTTTTGGGGATCAAGTTCCACCACTGCCCCATCCCAGACAACCTGTTAATACGAGGGTAACAAAAACACTTAAGATGCTTTAGTTTAAAGTCCTTTGGTAAAAAAAAGAAAAATTATTGATATTATTATTGAAGGAAGTCAGTCCTCACTAAAATACCTACTGAAAAACACATGTCCAAGTTTTCTATATCATCATCTAAATAGTCTTCCAAGATGTAGTGCAGACTCCTTGAAAGGAAGAAAAATCAAACAAACATGACAGTGAGTGACTTTTAACACCTGTTTAAGGAGTATTTACTCTGAACCCATTTTGGACGGGAACCCCTTTTGGTGTTAGCATTATGTTATGCTTTAGCTATTGAAAAATAGCAGATCTACAAGCTCATAGCGCGCCGCCGAGTGGCACGCTATGAGCTTGTAGATCTGCTATTTTTTATCGAAGAACGACTGACATGAAACGTAGCTTTTTCAGAAAACTGTCAGGATGTAGAAGACATTTTTAGAATCTGATCTCAGGTCAAAATGGGTTAAAACCAGTAAGGAGTAAAAAAAGAAATATCCCACTTACTTTCCTTCCTGTGGACTGAATTCTATCAGATCTTCTAGTGATGGAGTTACATTGACCAGCTTCTTGAACAGAGCCATTGGGAAGGGTAAGTGTATGATATTCTTGTTGTATAGGGCCAGTCCACATAGAACCCCAAACAGGAAGTATTGCTTTTCCCTCAATGTTGCCTGTTGGGGGATTATAAAAGGTTTAATTTTGGACATGGTGCATGTCTCAAAGTTTGAATTTGTGCTTGTATATGGTCCTGTCTCTCTTTTATCTCAGGGAGAAAATATTTGTCATTTTTTGTAATCTGAGAGAAGTCTTACTTTAGAGGGGAACCATGCCAGTGTTTTGGTGTCATTGTATGAAAACATCCCCGATTTAGGTAACAGCAGCTCATCAAATAAATGAAGGAAAAAGTCTTTCATGTAGACGTTTGTAATTTTGGTGTCTTCGTCGAAGTATACCTGAGAAAGAAACCACAGGCATTTCATTGTAATGTCAGTAAGTCACCATTTAATTTGTTTATGTGAATGTTAATTTTATTATGTGAATTTAGAAATTGTGAAACGCACTCAAGTCAAAAATGATTACTTAGGAAGATGAGTTGTATTTACCAGAAGTGGTTTCTTGAAGTGAACGTGGTAGGTTTCACCAAGTTGTTCAAAGGTGTCCTCTACAAGTGTTGCACGGTTCAGCTTCAATTCAAAGTATGTATCAGAGGCTGTCTGCAGAAGCATTGGCACAACCCCAAAGGGATTCATTTGATGCTGTGCCTGCAATACATTAAAAAAGATTCCTGAGAATTAGCACTGTTAGTCAGTCAGTTAATGGAACATAACATTTTAATTTGTGTGTGTGTGTGTGTGTGTGTGTGTGTGTGTGTGTGTGTGTGTGTGTGTGTGTGTGTGTGTGTGTGTGTGTGTGTGTGTGTGTGTGTGTGAGTAAGAGAAATTGTTGAGTTGTTTATGCCTAGCCAGTAACTTACTATTGTGATGTTTGCATTAAGATCAAAAAGCTGTATCTTGCATTGCAGGTTCATCACGAAGGGGAAACAGCAAATTACAGCTGGCATGTCATTCATATTCTGAAAGGGGTGTAGAGATACAGTAGCTGTACTTATTAAGTGACTTACTTCTTAAGACAGATAGAAACAAGTTAGACATGATTCATGAAACAATACACAACATGTGACTGGGTATGAGCTGGACTGGAAGCCATGACATGATTAATTCACTCATATTTTGTCAATATTTGCTAAAGCTAAATGGTTTGTACCCAGGTGCGATTTTACCTTTGCATTACGCCACAAACGCCAAAGTCTCAGATCGTCCGCAAGAAGGAATGGGTTGAAACGCATCTCCAAACAGAATGTGCTTTCTGCAAGTTTCTGAGGTCCGACAATCTTGTCATTTTCCTTTAAGACAAGTTCATCATGCTATGTTAATAAGATAATTATGTCAATAGACCAGTGGTTATCAAACCAATAATAATAATAACAAAAATGATACCAACTCTGTATAGATGTTGAAGAACTTTTAGCAGGTTTTTTACTCCAACTCTGCGGCAATTAGTAATGGAAGATGCGGTTATCATCAATGACAGGGCGTTCCTCCACAGCTTAACATGTTTGATCATAGTGAGACGCTTCAGTGAAGACCACCAATAACCTGTGGAAAACAAACAAACAAATAACAAAAAAACAGTTAATTGCTATATAGTTGAAAAAAGAAAAGAAAATCAACACAGCTGTTCAGCATTTGTCCGCAATGTTACGTTTTGAGGTTGTTGTTTTTGTAGGAACATAAAATTAACATGTTAAAACTGTGTTAAATCTGATAAATCTACAAAACTGCAATGTGCTAAGGATGGCACTCTTCCTATTACGATTTTACAACACTGTGATGACGCAACCCTTCTAGTTACACTAGTGTAACTAGAAGGGTTGCGTCATTATTAGCAATGGTGGTTGACATGACCTAGGACTTGGAGGCTGTCTGGGGGCAGTCTGAGCATGGCTGCAGCGACCGCCTCCGTTAGCTCGCTGCTCTGGCCTTGAGGATGCTGTTTCTGGAGGACCCTCAGTAGCTCAGTCAGAAGCAGGAAGATCCGCAGTCCTTCAACTCCAAGTGGTGCCTCGTCAAGGGACGGAAGCAGCGCGTGCAAGACGACAGATTCAATCTGGTATTTTTTAAAGGACAGAGGTCAGAGTTACTTACTGCCTGTGTGTGTGTGTGCGTGTGTGTGTGTGTGTGCGTGTGCACGTGTGCATGTACAGGTATGTGCTGAATGATGCATACTGTAGCATAGAGTAGACTTAAGCCCTAACCACACTAGAGGATCGCCATGCAACTCCTTGCAACTATTTGCAACCATTATTCCCAATGGCAGTTGCAAGGATTTGCATTGGTGTGGTTTGTTTTGTTGCAAGGAGTTGCGAGTAGTTGCAAGGATAGTAGTTGCATTTGCATTTGTAGTTGCAAGGAAGGAGTTGCAGCTGGTGTGGTTTGGGCCTTACAACTACAAATAAAGGAATTAGTCAGTGCTAAATACTACATTTAAAATGAAGTGGTTACCAATTTGCCATCACAACTTCTAAAACGACACAATCTAAACAGTCTTTAAACACCAAATCTGTATATTGTCTATGAGAATTCTTAAACATACATAATGTGTCTTAGAAGTAGTAATAACGTTAAAGAATAACCAGTCAGATGAGAACAGTACCTTTTCCAACACTTTGTCACTTTTCAACAGCTTATTGAAAGCAAGTCGTGCAAGAAGCAAGTTCAGGCCAGAATGTTTTGGTGAAGTATTGAAGTGTTTATCACCACTAGTAAAAAAAAGACAAAACAATAACAAACACTAAAGCAAACAACAAATTCAGACAATACAATAAAAGAATTGTTAAAATAAACACTGGTTTTACCTTTTGTCAAGGAAACTTCCGTTCAAAAAGGACGCTGAGGAAAATGTTCTTTCAATTTCTCTGTGAAGACATGTAGTGTAGTTCATTGCACTAGCCTAGAGTAGAGTACTATGGAGTTCTACAGCCATACAAATTAGGGTTCTCAACCTGCGGGTCCGCAAATTATTTTGCGAGACATGGCGAGACATTACGAGACATGGCCAAAGCATTTTCGGGGGTCCCCAGCCAAAAACGTTGAGAACCGCTGAATTAGGTCATAGTATTGGAAACTTGTACTGCAGACCTGCATATTACCAAATAGTACTATGTCCTGCCACTTACTTTTGTATCTTTTTCCATAACTTTGGACTGAATTCAGAGGTCCAGATCTCAATCATGTCATCTAAACATTGCTGTGTCTCTTTTGGATTCTGATTGGTTGTTCCCTCGTGAAATTCCTGTGAATAAAATGATTACACACACACACACACACACACACACACACACACACACACACACACACACACACACACACACACACACACACACACACACACACACATTTATTTTCAGACAACACACCACACTTAAGCACAAAATTCTCTTAATCATCGTCTGGATGTTAATACCTGATCAACAGTGCACATTGCAAATGAAGCGTTTCCTCCTGCACAGATGTGCCTGACTTTCAGATCAGCAATAGTGTCTGGAATATTGGCAGAAATGTTTGTTTTTTATTCCAATATACACAATTTGCTCTTGATAATCATCTAAAGCAGTGGACTACTTCATTAGTATTTTATTCTTTCGATTTTTTTAAATTAATTAATAAAAACTATTACTTTTAAAAATGATAATTAAAATCCCAAATCCCAAACAGGGAAACAGCATTTCCTGTTTGGGAAACACTTCTCTACTATATGCAGGGCTTAAAGCCAAAAAGAATCCCAAGACTGAAAATTACTTTTTGCAAATCTGCACTGATTTAATTAAATAACCACTATGAAATCCTCAGGACTGAAATCCGTCCCCAGGACTGATAACTTTAAGCCCTGTATATGACACCTGTAGTTACCATGTGACAGTTGAACTGGTAGAGGCACAGACACCTGTAGTTACCATGTGACAGTTGAACTGGTAGTTACCATGTGACAGTTGAACTGGTACTGCAGTTACCATGTGACAGTTGAACTGGTAGTTACCATGTGACAGTTGAACTGGTAGTTACCATGTGACAGTTGAACTGGTAGTTACCATGTGACAGTTGAACTGGTACTGCAGTTACCATGTGACAGTTGAACTGGTAGTTAGTTACCATGTGACAGTTGAACTGGTACTGTAGTTACCATGTGACAGTTGAACTGGTAGTTACCATGTGACTGTTGAACTGGTAGTTACCATGTGACAGTTGAACTGGTACTGCAGTTACCATGTGACAGTTGAACTGGTAGTTACCATGTGACAGTTGAACTGGTAGAGGCACAGACTGATTCCTCCCCCATTCACGTCCTAGCTGGCCTTGCTCTCCACATCCAAAGGAATAGACTTTCTTGGAGTCTGTTAACACCAGTGTATGATGTCTGGTTAAGAAGACAGAAATATTATATATCAACATTTACAGGAAGCGGTAACATTGAAGCTACACTATACTTTTTTTCTATGGACCTTTTGCAGCTCACGTTGGCGCAGTGGTTCTCAAACTAACTTTGACAATTTAGTATGTCTCCATTATTGAAAATAATTGGTGGTCTGATGACATAAGCACTGCCAAGACCAAATACACCAAATATTACGGTTCTTACAAACACATTCTGGATTGTACTGTACCTTTGTATCAAGAGACTATGTTTTTGTTCCTGGCGTGCGTGCGTGTGTGCGTGCGCATGCGTGCGTGTGCATGCTCTCACGCAGCATTTCGTTAGCATGCAGTGCAGTACCTTCCACAAACAATTTTGATGACCTTTGCCCCCCAGAGCTCTGCAACAAGCCGAGGATGCAGTTCATCTCGATAACAGTTGTGTCCCAGCTGCCCATATTGCCCAGAGCCAAATGTAAATACGGTGCCACACTGAAAAAAATAATATATACAGTATATAACATATGATTTAACCATAACCTAAAGTGTAAATGTCAGATCTTGACCCGGCCTAGGGCGTTCAACACATAACACACAAACTATACCTGATTACAATGTTACCTTTGTCAGTATTGCAGTATGGTCTTGTCCTGAGGAAATCTCTGTGGTTTTCTTCATGTTCAAAGAATGAACAAGAGTTGGGATGTGTCGGTCTATAGAAAAGTATCCAAATGTCACCAAGCAAGTTAAGCCCAATTTATTCTCCATCTCATGGTGACAAAATGTCCAATCTATGCGCTTGTAGGTCGGCTATTTTCGCTGCACGACAGCGCGGTGCGACAAAGAATGAATTGGGCTTGCATGTGGTTAAACTGGGCAGTACTGTACCTGTTCTGTCCCCAAGGCCAAGCTGTCCTGAGCTGTTCTTGCCCCAGCCAATCACAGTCCCGGACTGTGAGAGGGCGAAGCTCTGCTCCCCCCCAGCAGTCACCTGAAGCAGGGGGACGGCTGACAGAGACGTGAGGTGTTGTGGGGAGCTAATGGTCGCCTTCACCTCTCCTATACCAAGCTGGCCACTGGAGTTCTTCCCCCAGGTGAAAACCTGCCCACCTGCAGTGACATTAATGTGAGTGACTATATGTGCACTCAGTATGACAGTATGTACATTACACACATACGGATACATACAGTCGAACCTGTGGCACTCCGTCCGGCTGGCTTGGCAGCCTAGGTGCCCACTGCCCAGACAGTTGAGCTAACCGTCCGGGCCTAGGCTTACTTACTTTTACTGGTTAATGCACTTTACTGTACCTTTTGTCAGGGCAACTGAATGGTGGCTTCCACAAGCAACCTGAGTTACTTGAATGTTACACAATTCCGCCATGGGCCTGAGTAAGAAGAAAAGATACATTTACCACATTCAGAAAGGTATTCACAATCGTGACTGTGTCATTGCGCATTTACTATGAAAACGTGCATTTCCCGAATCCCGTCAGTCATTCAGTCCGTCTGTCACCCACCCCCCAAGCCTCCATATATGGTCATGCCTCTTGACATCATCAGGGATGGAGATCCCTGATGTCATCAATATTGGCCAGCAACTCTACATCTGACCTCAAACCCTTAGATCTCCATATATGGAGCTGACCTGTTCTGGCATTCCATAATATGTTGATCCTTCCTCATCCATCCTTCCACTTTGATGTCTCCCTTTTGACTGATACCTGTCCATTTAAACTCTAGACGGGCCCGCACCAAAGTTATTAGTGCAGCAGCAGACGAAAACTAGAGTTCTCAACAGGCCCGAAAATTAAGGCCCGGCCCTACCTGGGCCCTCATCAAACTCTGTACACTCAAGACACTGCCCCTACTGCCACCCTTAGATCTCATGGAGCTGACCTGTTCTGACATGTTGATCTGACCTCATCAAACCATGTACACTCAAGAATTAATTCCATATGTTGATCTGACCCCCCCATGCCAAAGCGCCAGCAGTCTGCCGTCACCCAGGCGTATGCGTGCCGTGCACGTGACCGCACCCTATAGGGTGAGATGCCAGTGCCACCACTCAAAAACATTTCCCATTTTGTACTCAACTGAACCACTTTACCTTGGAATGCAAGCTGTGTCCAGGATGAAAACCCTCCCTTCTTCAGACAGGAGAGTGACAGTATCATCACTACAACTCACAACATTTATCTTTTCTTTGCACTTCACATGCTCTACAAGAAAAACACAAGACATAATCAGATATCATATGGCCATTTGTAATTATTATGCTGTGTAGTCTATATAACATTAAATAAATCATAATAATAAAATAATATTATTATTATTAATAATAATAATAATAGCCTAATAATGCAAAAATAAACACTACTTACTCTGTTTTCCCGTGACGATCTTTTCATCTACAATATTTGTGTGAATGACGAACGCATCCCCATTGTTTTTGATCAAAGCGCTGACACTGCGACCTTTTGAAAGCTCCTTGATTTGAGGTGAGAAAAAATATATATTATTTGCACTTTCAGTCCTGGCAGCATTTGTAAAGCAGGTAGACGCTGTCTTTGAGCCAAGCCCACGAGGGGCGTCCTCTCCCCACGAAAACATCACTGTGTGAAACTGTCATTCTGGTAGGCTACTTTTTATATCAGCTGAGCTTGGGTGTCGGTATCAAAGAAACGAAAGTCAAGTGTCATTGACACTTGGCCTACGTATAAAAAGCGAAACTGAAAGTTAAAAACCCATGTCTGACTGTGTTGAGTTGAGTTGATGACAGTATGCCACCTGCTGGCTGCAAAGCTGTGCAGAGGAATCTGCATTGTGGGCAGGATTCCATCCCAGACCACCCAAAAGCCATGTGCGTTTTAGAGGGCGCATTTTATTTTATTTATTTATTCATTTTATTTTTCATTTTTTCAATAACTTTTTGGTAAAACAATATACATCTCTGAATTCAGTATAGTAGACCGAGGCAGTCTGAAACAACCTGCAATATCAAAATCTAACCGCCAGATGGCAGCACATACCGTTGCCACTGGCCACAGCTTCGACTATTTATTTTTTAATAACTGATATTTTTCGTAATTTGTATTATCTTCTGCTGAAACTATTAGGTTAATATTTACTTCATCCAGTCATATTTAAACTAACATAAAGGGACAAAGGTGAAAAAAAGAAGAAAAAGAACATTAACATTCAGGGAACACTTTTTATGCAGAAAACACTATAGTGGCGGCTCTCAATTTTGCACCAATTGCCTACATCACTTTTTTTTTTTAAATATATAGGCTAAAAGGGAATACAAAAACCTATTTTCTCCACCCACCCGGTGGGTAAAAAAACATTACATTAATAATCAGGCATTCATTGACACCTGCTGCAGCCTGCAGAGCTGTCACGACGAGCGTCTGTACGTTGTTGGTTTTATAGTAGCCTATAACTTAGTGTGCACAATAGCCTAATTACCTAATAACTAAAAATAACTGTTCATTTTACTTTATTTTACACGTCTGGTCATTTGTTGTTGTTGAAGTTTTAGTTTGTTTGACTGACAGCGGGTGTCACAGTGGTAAGCAGCAGCTATGTTTCTCCTCTTTCTTGCTAGCTAAACGTAAACGTGTTGTTTTGGTGTCATTGAACAAACACAACAAGAGTTCTGTCTTTGCTTTTTGGGCAAAGAAACTAAGAAACCTTCGTTTATGAGACGCTTTTTTCGTTTTTCAGTGTTGTAAATTTGCTCCCGAGGCGTGGGTTCTGAGTTGAGTTCTATCATTTCCTTGAATTTCCCGCCGGGCTAGTATAGGCTACTATCAATATATGGTCTTCTAATAGCCCAATATGTCCATGAGACATGCCTGTCAAAATCAGGCAATGTAACTGAAGCATAATTATTTAGCCACCTGCCACGCTACTACAAAACTAGCCCTCCAAGCAGAACCCAAATGCTACTGAAGTTTCTGACATTTGTTCGAATACTCAACAAAATATCAGAAAAGTTTTACGTAGGGTCCCGAAAGGGGCTACTACAAAACTAGGGTGGGTGAGCTCTTCATCGCTGCATGGTCTCCATTCCATGAATAGCTATAGCTCAGTGGTTTTCAACCCTTAGGGCAAGGCCTATTATTTATTAGGCAAATTGACCACCATTTGATGAGATTTTTAGCTTCATAAAATTATTTTGTTTAATATCTGGATAAGATTTTGTCCATTCCATGCTGTATTGATGTGGCAATTACCACGGGCAAACGAAAATAACAATTCTTCTACATTCTCTAATTGTATGCTTCTTGTAAATTAATGCAGATGTTGTGTAAAATGAAACCAAATGGACACCTTAAAGGTCCATTTGGTTTCTTTTAACAATCTCAAAGATCTATAAGGGTCCATTTGGTTACCAACTTCCCATCATTTAGCTGGGGAGGGAACACATGGAACCCCCTCAAGGCCCCTGGAGGACCACAGGTTGAAAACCACTGCTGTAGCTACTTTACAGTCTATGATAGGTATATACAGTCAGGGTCTGCCGTGGGCCTGTGGCTACATATATTTTTTCTTCAGTGCATTGTAGAACAATTGCCCATATAAGTCACAGGAGAGGTAATGCAGACATCATGTTGCTTGATAGAAATGATCCCATTTTATGGATGGCTGTGCTTTTAATTTGGCTTTTCAAGGCTTGGAGAGAGTAGTTAATACCTGCTCAACTGGATCAGAGGAGAGGCAAATAAAGATACTATGGTCCACTCCCCTCAGTCACACTCACTGTCTTCCTCTCATTGACACACACACACACACATGCACGCGCACGCACGCACGCACGCACGCAGGCAGGCAGGCAGGCAGGCAGGCACACACACACACACACACACACACACACACACACACACGCTGGACATGGACGCATGCACTGTCTCTTACACCTCCTGCTCCCTCACTGACACGTACAAACAAACACTCGCACGGCGCCTCCCTTCTGAGCCTGGGGTCACAATGTCATTTTATGATTGTAGCAAATTCTAGCTAGGGATCATTTAATTCCCTCTACGTGATTGATACGAGTGTGGGTTAAATGGGAGAAAAAAAGGCCCGTTCTATTAAGGGATCATTGGCTAGTGGAGACCTCCCACTTAAACAGTCAGTCATATTTTGTAGGTGTAAGTGTGATGTGTACAGTACGTGTGTGTGTGTGTGTGTGTGTGTGTGTGTGTGTGGGGGGGGGGGTCTTGCTGCGTGTGATTGAGAGTGTGTGTGTGTGGTGGTGTGTGTGTGAGAGAGTGAGTCTTGCTGATGATAAGGACACAGACAGTAGCAAGAGGACCATCTACAGGTCAAATTAAATAACTTATATAATTTAAAAAGCACTGACAGGACAATTTGTCCATTCAGTGTTATTGCTCTGACCCCTATTAGTGTCAATGGGCAGGTTCATTTGAACCTCGGTGGGTTATTGAGACGTTATCCTCTGCAGTGAAGTGGAAATGGAGTAGTAGTCAAACTAAGAACAAAACAGGGCAACGGTCATTTCAAAGCCATTATGGTAAATTGGAATGACCTGGAAACATTAAGAGGTTTTAATGTGATGTGCCCGTTATCTCTAATAAATAAAATAATCTTGCGGTTAAAATTACAGATGAGGAACTAATTATAGGCATACTGAGTGAAAGTGTGTGTGTGTGTGTGTGTGTGTGTTGCGGCCTATTACACCCTGTTCTATTAACCTTTTATAAAGATAATTATTAGCTTTTTTTTCTTGATTAACAGGGAGCAGAGACCTGCTGGGACCTTGGCCTACCCTGAAACAACACAATGGATCTCAGTGCAGACTCTAGGAAACTCCCCACCAACGCTGCTGTAAGTTATGACCACTGACACTAAGAAAGCAAATAATGCTCATAAACAGTTTTCATGTTCAAATTAGATTCTGATGATGTCCACATGTATAAATATAGGCCTATGTCAATAACTGCAAAACATCTAATATAAATCGCAAGTGAATCTGGTTATTGATTGCTTTGGGTCATTACAGTTTTGTAAACAGTGACACTATACAGTATGTTGAATGTGCCGTCTTTGTCCATTGGCTTACCATAAGATGAAAGTTGTTGATATCCCCCCTCTCCTTGCAGGCTGGAGAACTTGAATTTGAACCTGAATTGTCTTTCGCCCGTGGTTGTCAACAAACAGAAACCGAAGGCTCCATCTCACTACAAGTTCTAGAGTTTAAAAACCTTTTACTTGAAGCTGTGGCGGAGCTGCTCATTCGAAGGGTATGGTGCTAACACAAGCTTTAAAACTGTGAATTTGTTGTCGTGTGTGGACCAGTCATTCCTCTACATGTTTTATTGTGGTGCAATACTGTATACATTATCTGTCTTCAATGTACACTGGTAACTGAATTTCATCACCAAAATTGTTCCATTCTGTAATTAAATTAGGGCACGCACGCACGCGCACACACACACGCACAAAATAAACATGTTTGCTTCATCTCATTCTTTACTGAGAGGAGTCCAGATACTTCTGGCTCTACTTGGCCAAGTCTTGGAGAACAGAGAGCAGAGTAATTCTGTACGGACTAAGAGTAGACGTAGGAGGGCGGTTGGTGTTATGGGGTCCTCGGAGGACGCGAACAGTGCCTTTTTGGCCTCATCTGGACAAGAGCCAGCTGGGTTAGATGTACATTGCATGAAGATGGGTCAAACAAGCAATTTGGCATGGCCCCTAACCAATAAATAGAAAGTGAAATTGTAAAAGTGGGAAAAAAAGAAGGTCGGGGTCAGAGTGTACCCTCCAGCAAGCACATTGAACTTGACATCAAACAATGGATATGTTTAAAGGTTACAGGAGCACAAAATTAAACTATTTGCCGCTCATTGCTATTTAGTTTTTATTGTTATGACCGTGTTTTCTGAGATGTGAACACGAGACATTAAATTGATGTGATCCTCCTCAGGCACTATCAAAGTAGCACTCGTGGCATGTTATTTGGTGGAGAGGTTAAGAAGCAAGAGGATGTCATGATGATGCCGGACATTCCTGGGCAGGTCAAATTCCACTGTGTTTGTTCTCCTGCTTCAATACAGGAGGACTCCCTCTTGTGTTGTAGGCTGTAGCACAGTGGTTCCCAAACTATTTAATGTCAAGGACCCCCAAATTTGATACTAATTGGCCTGCAGACCCCCATTTGAATAGATATTCCAGGGACCCCATAAGAGAAGATTTGTACGGCTCTAGCAGTGATTCTCAACCTGTTTTATTTCAAGGACCCCCAGTTTGACATGCATTAGTCTACGGACCCCCCATTTAATGGCATTTCTTTCTCCGAGACCCCAATTTATATTGTAAAATGAAAGTTAATTTAACTCTGAGAGTGTACACATGGAACCAAATGGACCCGTTTGGTTCCATTTGTAGCTGGGGACCCCCTGGAACTCCCTCAAGGACCCCCTGGGGTCACATGCAGCCCCCACCTTCACTTAATGTGGCCCTCAGGTTAATATTGGAATACTGATAATGTATTTATTTAATTTCTGTTATAATTCCAATCATGCAAACATGACCATGTAGCTTTAATTACCTCTAAAAAAAATATATATATATATATTTCAGGATTCCAAATGCCGTGTTATTTGTGCCGCAGTATTGAACACCCAAGTTAATACTTTCAAAAAGCTATTGGTGAAAGAGTCATAAACTATCAAGTTATGGAAACAGTGACCCAGTAGTCATATTGTTATGAAATACACATACTATATTAGAGAAATCTGAGGATGTTAGTCAGATTTACTGAGAAATATAGACCTTTGCATAGTAGTGGCTCTATGCGGTAGTTGTTTTGATTTAAATTGATAACCACAGACTATAATAAACCCCTTTAGTGTTCCTTTTTCTCATGCACACACACACACACACACACACACACCACACACACGTTGGTTTTACTACGGGCGGAAATTATATAAAGGCCATTTTTGTTCGTTAGTTATACTGTGGGTGCGAGACGTGCACCATCGTGAATCTCAAATTGTCATATACTTGTGTATAGTTGTGAGGGCGCACACACACACACACACACACACTCAGAAAATAATTATTTCTCCATGGAAATATAACAAGCTTTATCTTCTGTGTACTTTTTTTGTGCAGTGCAGTGCCACGCTGGTAGCATAGTTTAATGGGAACTTGTAAAATAACCTCACTGAGTTGACCAACTCCCACATGCACATAAAAAGTCCTGTGGATATAGAAAAGCAATTGACTTTTACCTGCCTTCTCCAGGGGGAGAGGGAGGACAGGGATGGCTCTCCACGGATATCGCCTCCCTTCTAATGTTCCCCTCTTTCTGGAGGATTCTATGAACGATTATGGAGGAACGAGCTGGAGAAACTTCAGGCTCAACTCCAGAAATGTCTGGGCTGGGAGACAGGGAGACAACATGTTTAGTTGGAGGAGGATTCTGGACCACTCTGTACCATCTATTGCTCAGTGTAAAATTATTTGCCATGTTATTATTTCATTCACCAGGTGTCTTAAGAAGAGGTTAACTTTTTGCCTTGGTTATGTTGGGTCGTCGGGTACATTTTGTATACATTTCAAACTGTCTTTTCAATATTTCAGGATGCAGAGGCACGTTATGAGGAACAGATCAGCAAGATAGTAGTGAAGAATCAGGAACTAGAGTGGCAGAAGGTACAGTATGAATGGACCTACTATGTCCTAGGTTTCTTTTTTAGTTGTTGGCTTGTAAAATATGGTACTGTAATAACATGCAATAATTGAAAGTCTTGAGTAAAAATATTTGTTTTGGCAGGAATCGTTACAAAGCCGCATTGAATCAATGGAAAACCAGCATGTAGAAGCACTTAACCACCTTCAAAAGCAGGTAATTGTGTTACTGTCTGATATTTAGCTGTAACTTTTGATTTCCTCAAAAGGATATGACAAATTTCCTGCTCTTTCATCAAGTTTCAGGTCAAAGTTAGAGCCGTTGAGGAGGATAAGGTATGAAGTCAAACCCATCTTCACAATAATATTTAGTTCATATTTATAGAGTAGTACATTCAGTCATAATTTAGTTGCATAGTTTTAGCCTTACAAAGAATTTCCTGTAGAGTCTGGACATGATTTGTTATTCTTCTGCCTTTTTTTCTTTTCATGGGGGTTTAAATTAATTCTAAACATTATCACCTTTCAGGGGAAACATGAGTTTACTGCTGAGCTAAAAGAGAAGGAAATCGACAGCATGAAAGAAGACTTGAAATCATTGCAGGTACATTAGTGTGAACCAAGTGCATACCAGTTCATCAGTATGCGCGCCAAAAACTCACATTTCTTCTTCACCCATAGTAGGCCCATTTCCTTAACATACCGGTATACATGAACAAGGAAAAGTGCATTCATCGAAAATGAGTAAAGTAATAAGTACGGTTCAACTACAGCGCCAACTCGGGTCCAGTTTACTAAGTCTAGAGGATTTAGTGGTTAAATAACAGCAATCCCATATGACTGACCTCCGAGGCTAGGCCATACACTATGTGTACTAGTGTGTATGCCTTGACACCGTCTGGGTCATGGCGCGTTACTCTTTAAGCCTGACACTGCGCTGGTGATATACTGCCATCCACACGCTCCAGTGCACTTTAACGGCCCCGTCGCGTTATTGAGACAATGGAGACTGTTTTTGATATTCTATCCGGGAGACGCTCACCGAAGCGCTCGGCTAAATCGAGGCCTTATTGTGTTCATTGTCGTGTCATGGTCTGATGGATTCCCTTAATTTAACATTATTCTCAAATAAGAGGTCATTTGGATCAGAGCAATTTAATGTCATTCTAGGTAAATAACAAAAAATATATATTGTTCTCTTAATTTGTATTAAAATGTTATTGCAGTTCATTTTATTTGAACAAATAACATTGCAATTTTATCTTGTTAAAGTAACCGATTTTTGTGGTAGTATAATAAAGAATCAGAGTAGTACAGTAATACACCTACAGTAGCAGATGTTTGCTCATATTAGAAATAAATATTCAGTAATTGGTTATTATGTAATTGGTTGACAGAGATAATGTTATCAATATAATGTTTTTTGTATAAATGGCACATACATACGTATGTATATTTATTGGTTAACCTAAGTAGAGTGTAGAGTGTGGGGCCTGGGCATTCATTCATACACACACACACACACACACACACACACACACACACACACACACACACACACACACACACACACACACACACAGTATCTATATTCTTTTTCTAATCACTTATGAACTAACAGAGAACACAATCACAGGGCAAGAATATTAACTCTACTGTATGAAGAAGGCCATAATTAATTAATTGGCGTTACCTCTGTGTGGACATACGGTACTACTACTATAGTACCATTCCATTTTTCTGTATCGGACTATATACTGTAGCATGGATACAGTAGATACATTGACAAATTAGGGCCTTTATTCTGATTGTAACCTATAAAAAAATAAGTCAGACATTGTAATTCTTGAAGTAAGAATTATAATGAAAACTCATAAACGTTTACTTTATTATTATATTTTTTTTTTTACAGTGGTTCAAGTACAGTTTGGAGAAGAAATTAAGTGAACTGGTAAGGAAGGTTTTTCTAATTATACAAATTGTTGACGGAGGACATGTGGGAGTGAGAGAAATGAAAGGAGGAGGATGAGGGGAGCGAGGGGTGGCGCAAAGGAGGGACGGTTTGGACGGAACAGCTCATCAGGAGTAACGGATAGGGAGTGTGTGACACTTGAACTGCCAGCACAGCAGAGAAAATATCTCTATTAAAATATTTTATAACTGGGCCTCGCTCGGTTTAACCTCCTTCACATAACAGTGGGCTCAACGAAGGGAGAGAGTTGGCGAGGGATGGCGTAGTTTGAGAGAGAGAGGGAGAGGGAGAGGGGGGGAGAGAAGGGAGTGAGGAAGAAAGTGAGAAAGAGGAGCAAAGAATGTGCTTGATACAGATAATCAAACAATAATGGTGGTGAAGAAGGGTAGTAAAGCGCTTTGAGGCATGCGCTGAGTTGGTTCCGTTATCTCGGGGAGAAAGATGGCCACTGGCCACGATGTTAAACAAAGGTCCTCTCATTCACACCATGACTGTTTTCACTGCTGTCTTTTATGTTTGACATCAAACCATGGGCTACTTCCTTGGTGCTTATCCAGACTATGTGTAATCTTTTCTATTAAAGAGTAGAACAAGCAGTTTTTGTTTTTAGCTCTGACCAAGCAGCTAGTATTAGTCACTCAGCCACTCAAAATGGATCCTAATGTATTAAAAGACACGGCAGACTTTGTACGTAACTGTATGGTCATGTAAGTACTTTATTCCAACCTCTAGTCTAGGCAAACCTATACTGTAGCTCGTGGCAGCTTATCACACATAATGTGCTTGTTTTCTGTATTCCACTTTAGTCTATTTTATGTTCTTTTCCCCACATTTTATCATTATTTTCTTTTGATATCCTCAGGGATTGGAGCATAATTGTCCCATGTAAAGCATTGGCCATCAGTCGTAGTGTTTACTGTATGCTAGTGACCATAAAGCATTAGTATGTTTGTCATATTCTTTTGTACTTCATCCATAATTTACTACTATATTCCATACAGGAGCAGAAGTTAGCCTTGCAGAGCCAATCAAAGGACAGCCACCTGAACCAGCTGGGAGAGGTGGAGAAACGCTTTGGAGCTCTGTCCAGACACTGTGCCGCGCTCAAAGAAGCCCACCAGAAACTGGAAAAGAATGGTACTGATTTGGGGTTCATGTTATTAAGAGTTTTCTGTAGGTACCAGCCCCATCGACTCTGGATCTATCTGTAACTAATGACAACATTATGTTCATTATTCCCATATTCTCCCATGTTTCCCATGTTCTTTTTTATAATCTTTCACAGTTAATGAGGCCATGACAGTTAACAAGAGACTGACGTCTGTGAAATGTGTGAATACGAAATTAGAAACGACCATCATCTCCCTGAAGCAGGTTTGTGAGAAGGCATTACAATGGAGATTGTATTCTTTCCTACTCACATTTCATCCTGTAGGCTTTTTTGTTTTATTATTATTACCAGAAGGAAGCCCTAAGGGCTAGAAGCGACCGAGATCGTGTGCACGCATCCGCCTGGGTGACGGCAGACTGCTTGAGGTCAGATGTAGAGTTGCTGGCCAATATTGATGACATCAGGGATCTTCATATATGGGCATTCCCATATATGGGCTTAATATTGACGACATCAGGGATCTCCGTCCCTGATGATGTCATGTGATGTCACGAGGCATGACCATATATGGAGACGTGGGGTGACGAACAGTCCGTCCGTCCGTCCGGAAATGCACGTTTTCATAGTAAATGTATAAGTATTCTCCGATTATACTGTACACCATGAAAAGTACTTTCATAATGTGTTCCAGTGGCCTCCTGTTCACTTGATTGTTGTGTGTTTTTGTGCTCTTAAAGGTATATTCAGTGATTTCACTCAAAAAACCTTAGGTTTCGTTTTTGGCTGCAGGGACCTAAGCCTTTCATCCAATCAGGATAGAGAGCCAAAAACGAAACCTAGGGTTTTTTGACCCCCAGGGGTTAACTGGGGACAGGGAGGAACTCCTTATATGGTCAGCACACTCTATAGTAGAGAGGATTATCACAACAAAACAAAAAAATAAGTGATATTTTAATTAAGTGAAATCACTGAATATACCTTTAAGCCAAAGCCACGCCATTGGTAATGTTAACGTAACTATCCATTGATTATCCTGGTTTAAGTGACATAATGATAATCAATGGATATCTAAATGGGGGAAAAAAATCATCGAACCATCTTGAAGTTGAACATATAATATACAGGTATGGAACTAATAAATGATGGTGCTTTTTTATTATGCATTACAGTGTGTTTTGAATGTGTTTCCATCCCAGGAGCTGCAGGTCCTGAGAAACAAGATGACAAAGAGCAAGGTGTCGTCACTGGCATGTTCAGAGAACAACATTAATTTAGCCAGAGAACAACACGTACAGCAACTTCAGCAGAGGCTTGTTATGGTAAATGGAATCGTATAGTCACACATACTGATGTGTTTGAGTTCAAACTAAGTTTTGTTAGTTTGTTAAAAGTTTGTTAAAAGGTTAGTGTCCCCATCTGTCCAGCTCTTTAACCCATTTAGGCCTGACCTAAATATTTTCACTATGTCTCAAAAATAGCAGACCTACAAGCTCGTAGCGTGCCACAGAGCTTGTAGATCTGCTATTTTTCAATAGCTAAATTATAACATAATTTTTAAAACACCAAAAGGTGTTCCCGCCCAAAATAATAATCAGAAGAAACATTTTCAAGTCACCCATTTATTTTAGTGTTCAAATTTTGTTTACTTCACCCGTTTTATTTAATTAATTCCAATTTCACTTGTTTATCCTGTATCCTGTTGGAGTTGAAATTGGTTTCCTGACCTGAAAATGTCTTCTGTTTTCTGTTTACTAAAGAGCTGGTACAACTTATGTTCCCAAGATGCACTGGACCAGCCTAAAATAGGCTTGAGGGTCTACGCTTCCCAAAAGGAATTGCATGTATTTAATTCAGTCTGATCAGAAGCAACTACTGATCAGAAGGCATCTATTAGTTCAGTGGTAAAAATGTCAGCACTTGAGCAGGAAACCGGCTTCAAAGCCTGGGTAGAGGTGGGAAGTTACATAGTGTTGCTTAAGGTATTTTAGAAACATTGATATGAAGATCCCGATTAACATCATCCTGGAGAATGGTTCAGATCATGTTCAACAGAATGAAAGAAAATTCACATTGTACAGTTTAAAAGAATTTGAGACCGGAGCTCGTTTGATATTCCGAATGTGGTCGCACATACTATATTCTGAAGTGCTGTGTTTGGGATAGTTTAGCTGGTTCATTTCCTCTGCATTTCTTGCACATTTTTAGGAGACTGAGATGAACAAGAACCTCCAGGAGCACATTTCTACAGAACAAGCAGAAAAGCAGGTAAAGTGTGAAGTTCACCACATTGTATACAGTATGTAGTGAAAATATACGGATGGTTTGACCATTTAGTTTGTCTCCCTATTCTTCTGTCATCTATTTTGGCACTGTGATATCATCATCATCATCATATCATCATATAATTCACTCTGTCTGTCTGTCTGTCTGAAACACTGATGTAGCTCCTCACTGCCTGCACCAAATCGCTCCGACTTTTCACACGCATTGACCATAATATTATGGAGGTGTGTGTGTGTGTGTGTGTGTGTGTGTGTGTGTGTGTGTGTGTGTGTGTGTGTGTGTGTGTGTGTGTGTGTGTGTGTGTGTGTGTGTGTGCGCACATCTACTACATATGCATGCAGGATATAATGAGGGCCCTGCAGGACTCGCAGAAGCTGCTGTTGTCTCAGACCGAGGCAGTGAGCAGAGTAGAACTGGAACTGGAGACACACAGAGAGGAGTACGAGGTCAGTTTCTGGACGAATGCAGACAGACGGTTATAATACTACATTTCACAATCTATATGTACAGTACACTCCCACAAATGTGTATATTTTAATTTGTAACTTGAAAATGGTTTATCACAGAAGGTGCCTTTACACTTTGTGCTATGAGATAAATTGCGGCTATGATGGCACTTTTGTATCATTGCATTTTCGGTCACAAACTGTTCCACACGCCACGGCACACAACAACGTATTTTAAAGGTGTTTGCACACTGTGTTGCGTGCGTATTTTCTTTGGCCGAATATCGGAGCGAGTTTCTGATCTCACTTTATGTCCATCACGTTTGCACACTGCTGCCGGATATTTCGTCCGAATAAAGTTTTCTTTTGGACCAGGGTCGATAAATTTGTCATACATTTTCCACAGCTGTCTAGTGGGGTCTAGTGGGGTATTGGTGACAGGCTGACAGCTAGTGTTAACCTACTACTTTCAGATCCGTGAAACGCAGCAAAAAAAACAACGTACCAGCGTACCTTTAGTCTCACCTAACTACTCTACCGGTTTTCACACATACAGTAGTTTTCAGGCCCTGTTTAAATGATTGAAGAGGGAATTCATAAAAGGACAAGAATAAATGATGGCTGCCTTTTCTGCCCATAAATGTGACGGATGGCGTTCGTTATGCACATTAGTGCATATATACAGACGGCTCCGCAACTGAATGATAGTGTGTTTACTCTCCGTTTACCGCCATGCTGTTTATTATGTCCCTTTACTCTTCTCTCCACACCCCTTTTCATTTTAATTCACATATTCAT
Source organism: Protomyctophum parallelum (assembly GCF_964188405.1). NCBI lineage: Eukaryota > Metazoa > Chordata > Actinopteri > Myctophiformes > Myctophidae > Protomyctophum > Protomyctophum parallelum. The sequence goes on from NC_139700.1 coordinate 6,123,315, forward strand.
TCATTTATTAAAATCATTATTAACATGACACAACCCAACTGATTTGTATTAGCAAGCAAGCTCTCTCTCTCTCTCTCTCTCTCTCTCTCCCTCTCTCTCTGACCAGTTTAGGACCTTCTGTTCAGGTTAAATAAGCACATAAAAATTTAGTATTGCATTAAAAATTCTCTGGGTGATTAATTTTACGACAGGCCCTTAAACGGGAACACGAGGCGATGCGAGAGAAGTGTGGGGTAACAGAAGACAGGTTGGCTGGATTGATGGAGGAGTATGCCACCTCCAAGGCGGCCTGGGAGAGAGAGGTAAGTACAGTAGAGAAAGTACAGAACCGTGAGAAAGAAGTTGGTGCCATTTTAAACAAATCAACTTAAAACATAGTCATGTTTGATTGATTGATTGATTTATTAACAGTTTGCAGAATTACAGTACATTTCAAGTACAACTGTTAACAGTGAGTGGACGACACCATAAAGCATTACACTTGTTTACAATAGGGCCCACCATTTTCAATTCATCAAAACATTTAGAGACGTACGAATATACACAACTATAGTAAAAAATAAATCATCATAGGAGGTAAAAAGGGAAAAGAAACATACGTATGCAGTGAGGGGAAACGGGGGTGGGCGGGGTATTCAGATTTTTACCGGGGCCAGTTTCGAATTGCAGCCGTCCGTAGGTGCCCTTTGAGAGCAGTTTTGAAGGAGTCAAGGGATTTGCATGTTAGGTTGAATAGATTGAATGGAAAAGAAAGAGTTTCTTGGTAGTGTTTTAATCCAAAAACACATGAACCTGCACTGCAGTTAAACCCTCAATACTTAAACCTGAGTTGGCTCTCTACTTGGACCGCTTATACACCACTATACACCTTGTTGGAGCCAAAATGCCTTTTGTTTTGTTTTATTTTAACCTAATTAATGATGTCCTTCTTTGCGATGACGTCATGGGAATTAGTCAGTCAGAATGGTGGGTGGTTGTCTTAGAAACCCTCATTACCTGTCAGTGTGATGGCACTCAGGTGCGACAGGGGAAGATGACACAGTTTTCGACCGTGCGTGGTCGACAGGTTCAGTTGTTTGTTTTGTTTGAAAGTTTACACAGTTTATTTAAGTTTGAATACTACTGATGAAAGAAAGTGGATCAATAAATGGATTGACATATCCGAAAGTAAAAACAACTCTGGACATTTGATTAATCACTGCACGCGTCAAACTCAGTACAACCCAGTTGCCCTGCTGTTTAGCCTAGTTGTACAGGCTTCACACACCTCTTCGCCAAAAATAGCCGATCTACAAGCTCACACTGTGTTGTATTGTCGGCTTGTAGAACAGCAATGTTTGGCTAATGTTTCCCCCCGGAATATATCTTGTGTGTGTGTGTGTGTGTGTGTGTGTGTGTGTGTGTGTGTGTGTGTGTGTGTGTGTGTGTGTGTGTGTGTGTGTGTGTGTGTGTGTGTGTGTGTGTGTGTGTGTGTGTGTGTGTGTGTGTGTGTGTGTGTGTGTGTGTGTGTGTGTGTGTGTGTGTGTGTGTGTGTGTGTGTGTGTGTGTGTGTGTGTGTGTGTGTGTGTGTGTGTGTGTGATAGAAGACCATGTTGCAGGAGATTGCTAAGAGTCTTCAGCAAGACCTACTTCAGAAACACATTGAACTTGAGGTACATTCTGTTTATACTGTATGCGCAGGTATGGGGATTCTTCGGGAACCATAAAATGGTCATGGTTTTTCTTTCACAGTTATGAAATTAACATATTTGGTCAGCTGTTGCACCCTGCCCTCGTGTAATTGTACAACCCATCTCCCCGTCCAGCAGCACAATAAATCACAAATGGCCATATTACATACAATTGGTAGTGATAAGCACAAAAGGCATTGCAACGTTTTCCACCAAAAATCACTGCAATCCGATGAATGTGCTGAAAATGTGTGAGCACAATATTCAGCAGTTAGTTGTCCTTTTGCTCGGGACAAGTAAAACGTTAAAACTAAATTGACTGTAAGACAGAGCTGGACATACTGTACAGTACAGTACAGTATACAGTGGGCATACAAATCACCTAAAAACCACTCGATTTTGTCAGGCCTGTTGGCTCAATACAAATGTTGGTCTGCTTTCCAGAATGTGTTGGATCTCGCTAAGGAGAATCGGAGTATTATAACAGAAGACAAACAGTTTGGCAGTGAGTCAGTGGACGTCCCTGACGAGGACTGTGACATGAACACCAAGCATCAACCCATGGAATCAAAGACTGACGTGGGGGACGCAGACGTGACAGGTGTAATATTTGGTGATCGTCACCATCATAATTTTCTCTTTAGTGATTTTGTAGCCTTTAGTTTTTTGACTATTGTCATTGAAAGCAGATCGTTCATACACATTTCAATGTGCATGTAAAATTAGCATCATTCCACTCACACTATATGCTGGTTTGTTTTTACTTCGCAGGACAAGGCAGCGAGGTTTGCTTCCACATGGACACAGCTTGTGTGAACCCCTCTCCGATAGCACTCTACCAGGTCACTAGTAAATCTATAAAGACCTTTTTTCATCTGTAATTATGTATTGTATGTTTGTAAAAAAAAAGGTTAATTACTAAATGTGGTGTACTGTAGTATATTGTAGTTATTGTAGAAATGCATTTATATTGATGCATTTATATGGATGTAAATTAGGCAAGCATAAAACAGAATATCACAGATCTGAAATTGATTAAGCAGCCCACCACTCCAAAAAAAATAAAGGAATAGATTCAAAATTTGTGTCATTATTGTCCAGGATGCCAAATCTATTGATCGGTAAAATGCACCATATTATTGTATCAACTGTCAGGGTCAAGTTTGGGTCTTCTGTAGTCAAATGTATTTTTTTTGTTTTGTTTTTCCTCACACAGATAAAAGACTGCAGTCAGCTACACAGTATCTCTTCCCCACTGTTCCCCGTAGTAGATGGAACACAGGGAGAGGAACTTCTCCGCGAATCCAACGCCAGCTCTGAGATGGCTGAGCTGCAGCGCTTGGCCCCGTCCCAGAGCCGAGACCCAGACGGTCTGCTTGTCACAGAGCCTGTGGATACGTTCACTGCCACTGGAGGACCAGGAGGTCAGCCAGCTGAATATAAACACAGACACACAGTTTAGAGATTATTTTACATAATGGTTTATTTGAGTGTACAAAATTGGGTTAAAGTTCCTATGCTGTTTTATTGCCATTTGAAAAAAAAAACATAATTTTTGCCTGAAAATGCATAATGAAAAGATGCTTAAAATGTACCATGTGCTCTCAACACGATAGGCTCCTGGCATGACCAGCCTTCCCACTGCAGGGAATCTTCAAACCCTTCAATCCTATCCACCAGCCCTCTTGGCACCACTGATCTAGTCAGTCCAACTGTACCTGTGACAACAGATGACCACGCTGCCAACATGTTCAACCCCAAAACGAGGGAGAGTAACCCTTCGCTGGCCTCAGAGTCGACCCATAATAACATGTGCATGTCTGACGTGGGTCTCCTGACTGGTGGACATGTTGCTGTGAGGGCCGCAGTATCTATATCAGGCCCCAAGAACAGGTCTGTTTACGGAGCTACAGACTCACTGGCTGAAGGAGGGAGCGACGGACAGGGCGAAGAATGCAGCGAAGGAGAAGAGGGTACAATGGACCATTTCCAAGAAGAACGGACAAATGCAGAAGGAGGCGTTGGGAAGGATGAGAATGGAAAAGAGGATGGGAAAGAAGGAAGTGCTGGAGATGAGAGACAAAGAATTGCTTGCGAAACAAGTGATGGTTTGTCAAAGAGCCCTCTGCTCTTTGACGATGATGCAGAACAACAAACGGTAGACGCAGTGATGGATGAAAGCAGGAAGGGTGAAAGAGATACAACGAAAGATAGAGTGGCAGAGGGAGACGGGAGAGAAGATGGAGAGGAGGAGGAAGGGGGGATGGACAGAGAAAGGGAGACAGGAAGGTCAGAGTCATGCGCAGCAAGAGAGATACCGTCCCAGACGTCTGTTGATAGCAAACACAGAGACAGAGAGAGCAATGTACCACAGGCTGTTGACCTTATGGAAAATGATGAGAGATCAGTGTCTTTCTCTCATCCCTCGAACCACTCACACAGTATCTGTCAGACTGGCACTGAGATCAGCGATGACGCAAGTCACCTGGAGAAAGAGTGTTTGACAGAACAACATGGGCTCCAAACCCTTGCTTATGGCAGTATCCTGACCTGCACTCCTCATGATGAGTCACTGTCATTGCCCACTGCAGTCCAGACAGGAAGTCATGAAGCCGCGAAGAGCGTATCCCAGAAAACGTGCACAACAGCAGGTTTGAATCAGTCACAGAGTGGTACACTGCAGGACTACGTCACATCAGCAGACTGTACTGTCAGTCCAACACAGTCCGAACCCACTAATCCCACTGACGGGGAAGCCATTGAAGACACATGTGACAAACATGTCAGTGATGAGCGTGTGATTGTAATTTCACAGCAGCCTGCAGCAAACCCCATGCTGAAAGTAGCAAACAATCAAGACTCTCCCTTATGCAAAGACCCTCTACTACCCTCTACTCCACCCGGATGTGACCAGCACATGAAACATATCAAAATGGATGCAGAAGTTCCCCAGTTCACTCCAGATGAAATCAATTTGAACATGCCAGACCCTTCAAGTCACGACCCTGACACTTCACCAGGGATCGACAGCACAGAATCCACTGAGCGCCCTCTAGCAGAAGAGTTGTTTGGAGATATGGATTATTCTACGCCCAGCAATAAGAAGTGCAGGTCATCTTTTGAATGGGCCAGAGCTCAGAAGAGGAATGTAAACTCCAGAGATAGCCCCGATTCTTCAAGATTGCATGGCTTGAATCAGGTACAGTAAACGTAGCAGAAACATTGATCCTAGAATCAACAGGTTTTAACGAGGCGGTTGGACGTTGGATGGTTAGGAGATGGAAATGAATACTTTGCATAATTTGCTTACGTTCCCGATATTGTATAATATTTATAAAACCACTATTTGCAAGTAGCCTATACATGAGCTCATAACACATTGCATATTACGCGTATTGAACAACAAATGTGACGAAATTGAAAACGTTTGAACATTTTCACCTATGACCGTGGCCAAAATAGCGACGCCTGAGTGAAAGTGGTTGTATTTTGTATCATTTGCACAGCCTATAATCCAGGGTTCATCTGTGTCTGAGCTGAGTCCCAGAAGTCCTGCAGCTGGGTTCCACGGACAACATTCTCCGTTCGCAATTCCCATGTTCCTCAGAGGCAAGCAGAACAAAGGTGAGGTCTGCGCTCAGAGCATACCTGCAGGCCTGTCACAATTATTACATAATCGTCCAAACGCAATTATTTAAGATAATCACAATTATTTGAGATAATTGCAATGATTTAGCATAATCATCATAATCGTTTCCATGTTGAAAAATGCTCAAACAAATATAGAGAAGTAGAAATAAAGTAGAATTTTCGGCAAACACTATATTTTTTTATAGCTCAATATTGTACCAAGTATACTATTGAGTTCAGTAGCGTATATACACTGTATACAACAAGTTATTCCTCCAGCCGTGATGATGTCATCACTGCAAGTCCATTCGGCTACCTGTACTGTACCTTTTCAAAACGTTTAATTTTAAGTCCCCTACATATACAGTACTTATATGAAAAAAGCAACCATTCTTGTTTAGATATGTACTAGTATATAGTAGATATTAAGATGTTGCACATGGGACTTTCCAAACAGTGTCTTTTGGGGGCAAAGCATCAGTGAACAGTCAGCATGTGCCGGGGGGGGGGGGGGGGGGGGGGGGGGCGTACAGTATGTGATGCTAGGTCATGTCTGTATTTTTATAGATCATCGTTCATCATTCATCCCTGCCTTCTTCTTACTGTTTCACATCACCTCATTCCTCTCAGAGCCCTTGGTGATTAGCAGAGCATCAGATCTGCTGAATGCTCCCAGTGTCTCAGCGCTTCCAGCAGCATCCATCAAGAGAGACCAGCATGGAGAGTGGAAGGCCGTCAGAAACACTTTCAGAGAGACGGCCAAACCAGAGACGGTTAGTTCAGCCACCACCCAGTCATGCTCTGTAGTGTTCATCTCACGCCTCATTCCAAACGTACAGATAATAAGTTATGAAGTTATGCTTTACCAGTATGCTGACAATTATGCTGCAAACGTGGTTTAGCACAGTATCCCTGCCTGAAGAACAGAAGCCTAATGTCTCCCTTGAGAGGATTCTCCCGTGGATGAGCGTCACGTGTTTATGTTTTCCCATGCGGGACACCCAGGTTTGAATCCAGGTTGTCACATAATGTAAAACAATGTAAAGAACCCAAGTGGCCCAGAAAGCGCATCTGTGGAATACATTTACATGGACAAATCATATTACACCCTCACACATGTACGCCACCAAAACCCCAGACGCAAACACTCGACAGATAATTCTAAATTTGAAATCGGCCCAAAGTTGATGGCTCACAAAACACAGCAGTGCTGATGACTTACATGCCTGCCTGCCCCTGTCTCCCTGACTCAGAAAAGTCCCTTATTCTATGAGGTAACCTCATAGCTATGCAGATAAATGAATTCTAACTGTTCAAGTGCTTCCATTTCACTTCGGTGTCCAAATGCATTTCATCAGGCTAAAGCCACAGCATTATTCTCCATTAGAGGTTGATGCTGAACAGCAGGAAATGGCCACAGTGTGCTGCTCACGTAGATGTGTATCAACATACTGTACAGTCCCAGAGGATATTGGACCAAACTGTAGGGAATGAGACTTTTTTTTTTAAAGGGTTAGTTCAGATTTTTGGACATAAAGCTGTAGGGAAATAATACTTACTATTAATATAGTTGTTGCAGGTATTAATTGATTGCCTGAGTGAGTCCCGTGGTGGGAGTTTTGGTTTGGTTTTGTTTTATCTACAAAACTAGTTTATTTTGTATTGTTAACCTATTTCTACCATATAGAGCAACTTTCGTTCAACTTTGACCAATCTGTCTGTTTTTTGTGTCCATTATCACTACGACAGCAACAGCACAAACAATAGTTCCATGTGACAGAAGGGTCACAGTTGATCGAAAGTTGCGCTATATGATGGAAAGAAATAGCCGGTCAACAATCCAATAGTTTAGTGGATTCATTTATCTTTCATGAGTAGCCCCCAGTGACCCAACCAAATGACCGGAACTACTTAATATTCACCAAAACCAGAGCAGAACTCCCACCACAGAACTCAGGAAATCAATTAATACTTTTGCAACCACTATATTAATAATAGCAATACTTGTAATTCCAGAAATCTGAACTAACCCTTTAATAGTGGTGGGTAGGCCTATCTCAGTGAGAAACGAACAAAACCAGCATATATCCATTCCACTGATGCAGAGTTCCATAATCAGAACGGACCCTGGGGAAATTTGCATACATGAACGTAACAAATGTTTTGTGTCGACCCGACATGTCGTCCTTTTTTATGAGAAGCACCTAAAAGAAATAGAGGGTTTTTTCTTCCCCCAGGTCCAAAATGAGGGTGACCTGAAGGTTTCCTCATACTGTAACAGACCTCTGGGAAATGTATACTGTATCTGAGAGAGGTTTTGAAAGCCCAGAGCGTCACATGGAAGATATGCTCAATCAAGTGTGGAGTGAAACGACGTACCGTAGTTCATATACAGTATACGTTCAGGCAACATACGGTAGACACTTCTCACAGCGAGGCCAGACAGACAGAATGAATGGGCTGTGAAAACAAAAGTGCCTAATGGCACTTTGTTACCTCTCCTCTCTCCCTTAAGTCACTCTATCAGTCTTGAGGTTCTCTTTCTCTCCTTCTCACCTCATCATCATCATTCTCTTTCTCGCTCAGTTCCTCCGTCCTCTCTCCTCTCTCTCCTTTTCCGAGTTCCTTCATTTTGTTTTTACTCTCACACGCTCATTCCCTCTTTTGTCACCATCACCGCAAACTGTCAGTCACTCTTCACCTTTATATGATCCAGGTGCTGGCGTTTGAGAGAGAGAGATAGGCTGCGATATGCTGCGAGCATGAGATAAAACTGATATATGTACAGTATGTCATGGATACATACATGAACAAATTATAATGAATGGCGTGAGCCTTTTTTTTTTTTTGAGTGGTGCAACCACTCCAAGGAACAGCAATGTCCGTGTTAACCTATGTATGTGACTGTTACTATGAGTACCAGTAGGGGCAAAAGTGGCGCTGTTGTGCCAGAAACAGAGAGAGAGAGATACTGCTGCAGTATCTGGGGGGGGGGGGGGGGGGGGGGGGTTGCACTTGCACCACTCAGTTCACACGGGTATGATTTTACTCTGAATAATGCAAACAAAGTGTTGCTTTGTTTCCATGTTGCTCTGCCTTTGTTTTCAGACTAATATCTCTATTGCTGAACAAGTTATTTTTGTATCCGGAGGCATGCAAAAAAAGTAAGTGCTGTTGTAAGTGTAAGTGTTTGTCACCTCTGTCTAGGAGAGCAAAGCTGCCCCATCAACAGAGTCAGCTCCAGGTCCCAGCTCCTCGAGCCCAGCCAGCAGAAAGTCATGGCAGACTGGAGGAGGGTAAGTACATTCACAGGATTTGAGCACCGGTGCCGCTCTAGTGACCCCTTAACTGTACAACAGGTCAAGGTTCAAGTTTATTAGTATGTCCCAAACTGGGCAATTCATTTTACAGCAGATAATTTAAAAAAAAAACTAAAAACACAGTAAACAAACATACATAAACAAGAACAGACAGTTCATTGTCACAAGATCCAGATAATATTAAAAGATTAAGTGCAACTACCACCAAGGGCAGTATAATAATATATTCAAATGGTTAAAACTACAAAGGTCTAGCAGAACCCAGACCTCAGGACCAGCCCCATGTCCAGCTCCTGGCATTGGATCGGAGAGGTTTCTGTCCAGTTCCCAGCAGGGCAGTGAAGATCAGCACTCCTCTCTCAGAGTCCAGATTTCCAGAATTGAAGAGTTGCTCTTCGCAGAGGGGCTCTGCATCCCCAAAAGGCGACGCAATGACAATTAAATTAGCAATATTATTGCATACTCACTTTCACTGAGTTTTCTATTCATTGTTAACTTAGATGTTATTCTATTAAGTTGTATACGAAGTTGTATACACATTTTGTCTCAGGTATTTTTTACCTGTAAAAAGAAAGTTCCAGTTTAGACGTAATGGTTTGCTCGATGATTAGCTTGAAATTTGGCAGGATAAGAGAGGAATTGTCATCACTTTGTTTATACATTTATGTAACTACTAACTATATATTTAAAAATACATTTAAAGCTATTTATCTGTTGTCATTTATCGTATTGGCTTTAAACTTTTACAAGATGATGCATTTTGCTTTTCATCAGCTGTGTTGAGTTTATTAAGTTGTAACAGTCAACACTGACACGTTTTGTCATAACTTTACAAAGTTCTAATTAAAATCAACATCAAAGTATTTTGTTTTTGTTTTTTCAAATACAGAATTACAGTGGAAAGTACAGTATGATAATGGTTTTCTACTGTGTTATAGTTGGCTTTAGAATAATAATCTATCATTATACTTATAGATATGAAATCTATTTTCCCTTGCTTTTGTTCCTTTAAACATACTCTCCAGAATACTTCTTCTATAAATTCCATATAGTGTATAACCTGTGGTATATGGTCATATATCAAACTTCAAAGACTTGAATAGGAGAGGCCAGGAGAGATTCAAAAGGGTTTGTTAACTGTTTACATGCTAATTAACACTAATTAACTTCATGGCCAATCAGTGTTGTGAGTCTCAGAGGAGCACTAATTGTTGAAGCGCCTTTGGTCTCTACTATGTATCCATTGCTGATCCTGCCCAGGCAATTAGAACTTGGGGTATTACATGAAATCAATTAACACAGATTAACAGAAAATTAACTAATAACAATTAGCACAAAACCCCTGACCCTAATTAACAGAAATCAATTAGTGAACATAAACTCTAATGAACACATCCTAAAGAGCTTCTCATTAACTTTATGCACCTTGTAAGGAGAATGCAGGGAGAGGAGAGCATAATGGTGGGCACATGTGAGACTGAGGCGGCTGACAGCAGATGCTGCTTGCTCTGTAAGAGCCCTACATAGTAGAACATGACTAGTGAAGTGAATTGCTTACGACATGATAAAGCCTCATGACTGACATTTATTATTTTTTGTTTATGGCCAAGCCGTCTGTCCCATCAAAAGTACATCAATCCCCTCATGCCACTATGACTTACAGTACATGTACTTCCGGTGACGAAAGCCTGCAATTCCTGGTGTAGTAAATGTGACAGTAACTTACTATCAATAGTTCCAGATTGGACAGGGAGGTCACTCCCTTATTCTTTGAGACACACATACAGGTATTTCGGGGGCTCAGAGGGCATTTCATAACGGGGGGAGGGGGGTTAATTTGGGGCCGACTTCTGCACGCAAAGCACAGTTTTGAGGATTTTCCATGGATTTCAAGACAAATCTGGTGCCAATCTGATCCAATATATACAAAAGTTTTACTGCATCCACGTTGCAACTAGCATCACTTAATGGTTCCACTTTATAATACAGAAGAGCATTATGGACTGTTTTCCAGTGATCTGTGCTTCATGAATCTGTAACAGCAAGTTCTTTTCTGTTGCTGATGGTAGTCATGGCTGCCAGTTCCCACCAGATGATGTGTGGGAGCTCATAACTGCTCCAGATCGGACTAGGACTCAAGTCTAAGATCATTAGGTGTGTTATCTCCTCCAAAGAGGAAGATACTATCTCCCACCATGAAACGACACCTTCTGTTCGTTGGACCCGGGCCTTTTCCCTTGGGCTGAAGGTCTTTGGACCCGGGCCTTTCCCCTTGGGCTGAAGGTCTTTGAATTGGACCCGGGCCTTTCCCCTTGGGCTGAAGGTCTTTGAATTGGACCCGGGCCTTTCCCCTTGGGCTGAAGGTCTTTGGACCCGGGCCTTTCCCCTTGGGCTGAAGATCTTTGGACCCGGGCCTTTCCCCTTGGGCTGAAGGTCTTTGAATTGGACCCGGGCCTTTCCCCTTGGGCTGAAGGTCTTTGAATTGGACCCGGGCCTTTCCCCTTGGGCTGAAGGTCTTTGGACCCGGGCCTTTCCCCTTGGGCTGAAGATCTTTGGACCCGGGCCTTTCCCCTTGGGCTGAAGGTCTTTGAATTGGACCCGGGCCTTTCCCCTTGGGCTGAAGATCTTTGGACCCGGGTCTTTCCCCTTGGGCTGAAGGTCTTTGAATTGGACCCGGGCCTTTCCCCTTGGGCTGAAGGTCTTTGGACCCGGGCCTTTCCCCTTGGGCTGAAGATCTTTGGACCGGGGTCTTTCCCCTTGGGCTGAAGATCTTTGGACCCGGGTCTTTCCCCTTGGGCTGAAGGTCTTTGAATTTGACCCGGGTCTTTCCCCTTGGGCTGAAGGTCTTTGAATTGGACCCGGGCCTTTCCCCTTGGGCTGAAGGTCTTTGAATTGGACGTGGGTCTTTCCCCTTGGGCTGAAGGTCTTTGGATTGGACCCGGGTCTTTCCCCTTGGGCTGAAGGTCTTTGAATTGGACGTGGGTCTTTCCCCTTGGGCTGAAGGTCTTTCCACAGATCATTGGACATCCGGCCCCAGTAGCTGTGGTTACCGTTCCAGCCACCAAATGTGGAATATGTACCTGTAACAATAGAACAGCTCTCCATTATGGGTAAAGGCTGAATGAGACGTGCGTCCTTCTAGAAGAAGCTGTGCAGAAGGGTGTGCTCAGCCAGAGGTTTGGCTCTGTGTCAAACACTCTGATGTTGTTGTATAGTACTGACCCCTACAGCCCCCCAAATACAAACATCTTTGTTCCGATGATGGAGGCAGAGTGACCTGAAGCAGGTGGTGGAGTTCCTCTGGTTTTAATTAAATACCAGACCATTGTGGTTGTGTCCAACTTATACTGTAGATGTCATTAGTGCGTCCAGTCAGGTGGATCCAGGCTTGAGTGGTCATACCTCCTCTCTGGAACAGTCCCAGAAACCTGTGGTTTGGACCTTCTGTGGGCGTCGACATCAAATCCTTAAAGCATGTTGCAGTGAGGAATAGCATCTTATAGAAGGATCTCAACAATAGCAACGTGTGTGTGTGTGTGTGTGTAGACATTCCTGTTGACTTGAAGATATGCTTATTGTCTAAAGAAAATAAAACAAATACCCACCCCCCGTGCCTTCACTAAATATTCCGTTCACGTTCCTAAATTAATGGCGCACCTTTTGATGGTGGCACAAGGTCTTTGCGGGGTCCATCTTACTACACTTACTGATAATGAATACGCCTTGAATGTTAATGTCCTCATAAAGAAATCTGGAGCGTTTTGAGTGCCTGTGCCCAACACCACTGACCCTTGTCCATATGGGGGTGTGTTGGAGGGGGGTGGGGGAGAGAGAGGAGGAGGAGGAGAGGTGGTGGATATGTAGAATGTAAAGGATTCCATTTTTAATATATTCACACATGCAAATGCACACATACGCTCTCTCTCTCTCTCTCGCTCTCCCTCAATCTCTCTCTCACTCTCTCCGACTCTCACACATGCACGCAGCGTTGGGTTATGCAGTGTTGGTGATTTGAAACAGTCAATTACCTCTTGGCTAGGGAGGATACCTGCTGTTAATTACTGCTCACTGTTTTATATGGAGAGTAAATAAAGAGAGCGCTGACATTCACATTCCATCAACGTGTCCCCCAGCTTACTGTGTGTGTGTGTGTGTGTGTGTGTGTGTGTGTGTGTGTGTGTGTGTGTGTGTGTGTGTGTGTGTGTGTGTGTGTGTGTGTGTGTGTGTGTGTGTGTGTGTGTGTGTGTGTGTGTGTGTGTGTGTGTGTGTGTGTGTGTGTGTGTGTGTGTGTGTGTGTGTGTGTGTGTGTGTGTGTGCTGTCCAAAGTATGATAGAATAACTTCTTACCGCAAACAAGAGAACGCTGCTGTTGAAAGGGGTACTGTAGCATAGATTCATATTGTATCTTTGCTTTCATGTACTGTACGTATACTGCATTTACAGTAGATTTGCTCAGGCATCATTTGCTGTTCTTCAGGGCCAGATGGAAAGTATTGGAAGTTATTGTAGCTACTGTATGTTATGGAAAAAATGTCTTCATCTCATGATGTTGTAGAGGGGGAAAACTATTTTTTTTTGTTTTAATCCCAGCAAAGCCACCGGGTTTACCTGACCACTACTACTGACAAAACAGTACTTGGGGCTCCAGGCAGCAGTGGAGTATGTAACTACATACGTGTACGGCGTACGCTCACAAAAAAAAACCCACACTTCCTGCGTACTCAAGAGCGTTATACCGTATATATATTCAGTAAAAGAACATTCACAAGTTTGATTTCCAGCTTGAATTCCACTACCTAATTTTATTGAAATCCGAGAGGGGAGGAAAACATTATTTGCCAACCCTCCGGCTAAACAAGTGTCACCAAACGTCCAGCTCTCGCGGAGCGCCCAGAGGTTATGGGACCATGTTATGTCATGTTATACCTCTCTGCTTCAAAGGCCATCACAATAAATCTGACCAGGAAGTTGTATTAACTGGTGTGGTGTCCGCCTGTGGAGAGAGAGGCTGAGTGCAATCCTGGCACTCTTGAGTGTTCTACTCTGAGTCGTAAAGTGAAGAAGTGCAGCTGCTTCTTTGGCCCTATAAAATACTTAAATGAACAGATCATTATGGATAGAGGGATATATTGCCCCTCTTGACTTGCCATGATGTACTATTAGGCCTGCTATGCTAAAACCTGGGAGGGGGGGGGGGGTGTTTGTGTTAATTTTTTGGCTTGGCTCAATTCACTGGGCCAACTGGCGTACTGGTGTATGAATAAAAAGCAAGGCTTTTGCACACCTACAGGCGACAGGTGCGTAGAAGAGGGAAAAGTGTCCGACAATGGGGAAAAAGAACAAACACCCGCACACTGTCTTCAAATGCAGTGAAAAAACTTCAATAGGGAGCAACGTTTCGGCCTATGTGGCCTTCGTCAGGCTATCTGTATAAATGAAATTTCTCACTGAACCCTATATGGTAAAACCTTGTGACTTAAAGCAGTAAGTGTATGCATGTGTGACTGTGCGTGCGACGACTGCGACGTGCACCCATAGTTATAAAGGATAGAGGGAGGACCGGAGTGACAGCTCCGCCCCCTGCTATTGGCGGCTGTGGCTCAGGAGGTAGAGCAGGTCGACCAATGATCCCTGGGTCGGCGGTTTGAATCCCGGCTCCTCCTGTCCACATGTCGAAGTGTCCTTGGGCGAGACACTGAACCCTACATTGTCTCCAATGAGTTGGTCGGTGTGAGCTTGCCACCATTGGTGTGGGAAGTGAGGACGCTGGCGTTGACTGTTCGCCGCTTTACCTCCCAATGTATGAATGAATTAACCATTGTAAAGCGCTTTGAGCACTTAAAAGCGCTATAAAAATGCAAAAAACAAAAAAATGCATTCATTATTCATTTCAGTGGAAGTTGCTCAGTGGCGTTTTGAAGCACCCGGAAGAACGCTCTACTTCTGCATTTCCCAACCAAATTTTGGTTGGCAAATGCAGAAGTGCAAACGAGCAAACCCAGATAAACCCAGCTGCACAGGGTTTCATCATAAATGCACGGCCCCGCCTGCAATTCCAGCTCTGACTCAGCGCTTCAACGCTGGGGGCTTGCGTGCACCCCCCTCACACACACACACACACACACACACACACACTCACCCAGCTATTCTAAATTAACACATTTGTTGCTATAGACAGGTATACTCGCCCTATAAATTAATTGCGCGAGGCGCTCATGACGAGTAGGCTCGTCTTAAAGCGTTTGATATCGCTATAAGAAAGCCTTGCTGTGTTTCCTTTTTGGAATCACTCCGGTTAGGTGCCTATACGCGGCTGCTAGGGCCCCGCTTGCACTGTTTCTGTTCCTCCATAGCCATTAGCCTCTGTATTAGCCGCAGCCTTTTCACGCTCTTTTCTCTGAAACTACGGCACTGTCCGTGGTTTTGAACAGATCGGCGATGTTCAGACTTTAGGTCATTTCTGATTTTCCGCAATTGGAACATTGGCGTTTTCTGTAGCAAGAATGGACGTTGCTCGCCAGAATTGGCGCTATTACTGTTGGCATCCAAGATGCAGTCGTACCCAGCAGTCGTACCCAGACAGCAGCAGAGAGCTTCAGGACTTCAGAGCAGCAGTCATAACGGCAGTGGGGAGCGCACTTCATGGCGCAAGTTGCCATCTCGGGAGAATAAATTTCTAGTTTATGTTGTATTTGGAAACATTATACTTTTCTTTCTTTTCTTGTCTCAAATTGATTTCTTGCCTAGGTGAGTTGGGTTGTAACGTGAGGAAGCACAGCTGCTGCTATTGCTCTATAAAAGTACTTAGATCGGCAGATTAGTTTGAAGGGAGAACAGAGACGTGTCCTCCTTAACGCGCCATACCATACATACAGAGCAGACGCATCAGAGAGACACTGTACCTTACCTTAAAGATGTTTTTTTCTGTCTACTGTTGGGGAACTTTTCACCTGTAATACATCTCAACGGTTTGTGTCTGACCCTGCAGTGTAACGGATTCTCCACTAAAGATGTTCACTGTGGGTCTTTTTGCAGTGTTTGGCAGTAACTTATTACCAAGTAATGTTGTGACTTTCCCAAGCAATATAGTTTAAGGGACTACAACATCTAAAGTGACACAGATGTTTTCCTGGATTGCATGGGTTAAAGGAGTAACAATTTAAGAGTAACTTGCCCATGCAAGCAGCCCCAACACTGGTCTTTTGTTTGCTGTTGTTTTTCTTCGTTTTCTGTATAGTTAACAGTCTGCGGAGGAAGTGTCCTCCAGATGACATCACTCGGAGGACAAGTTCAAATTGTAACTCCTACTTAACCCAGATAAATCTTTGCGCGACTGTTTACAGGTTTGAGATATATTATATGTGAGATATTGTGCCCCTCGTGAATAAGGGAAGTGCCCCTGAAATAGCTCCAATACGAACAATGAACATCTACACTTTCTTAAACCTGCCCCCCACTCCCCCCCCCCCCCACCCCCCCCCCCCCCCTTTCACATTAAGTTCTTATTCACCGTTTAAAATATTGTCTCGCAATTTGTCTTGTGTGGTTTCTGTCTGCACATTCTTGCTGCGGTGAAACCTCACAACGCTGATAAATAACAGGCTTCACCTTTCCTTAGCGGGGCTTAGCATGACTGACTACACTTTTAGTCTCTCTGAGAGTGTGTCCTCCGCTGTGAATCACTTCTGTTCAACACACACACACACACACACACACACACACACACACACACACACACACACACACACACACGCGCACGCACCTCTCAACTTACACCTGAATGGAGAGAGCTGAGCAGATAATCTCCGAGATGTTCCCCCCGCTGTCAAAGGTCAGCGGAGTTGAAAGGTGGCCCTCCACATCATTTATAGGCTGTTAAAATGATCCTGGGCCACATGCCGCAGTTAACTCTCCCTTTTCAACCGGTTATATCGGTCTCTGCAAATGATGACTTATTGGCCCCGTTGAACAGGTCCTGGCATCATGGAGATATGAGAGAGAGAGAGAGAGAGAGAGAGAGAGAGAGAGAGAAAAGAAAAAAAATTAAATGGGAGGAAGACTGAGAAATGCAGAGAGAGATAATCTAAACAAGAAATAAGGAAAGCGAGAAAGGTATAGAGAAAGACATGGTAAAAGAAAAATTGGGAAAAGAGTCAAAATAAAAATGGGAGGAAAGACAGAAATGCAGAGAGAAATGCTAAACAAGAAAGAGATCAAGCAGAGTGCAAACGATGAATGGCTGCTATATAGAAAGTGTGTGAAGGAGAGGGAAGACGAGCTAAAAGGAGCAAGATGCTCTGTAAAATCCAGGGTGTCATTTTAACTAGATTTGTACTCTATGCATTATCCTACACGGAGGACCACCGGGGTGGCAGACATGCGTTTCTGATTTCCTGAGAAGGCTTTAACTTCTTATGGGTACATGGTCCTCCCACAGACACATCGCTATGTCACTGATGCCTATATATCTGGCAAGAATGTGTGTGTCTGTGTGCGTGCGTGCGTGCTCGCGCACACACTCTCCTCCAGAGGATGAAGCCATTTGGTTATTGATGGTGCAGGGCCCCAAAGCCCGGGTCTTAACCCACGCTTGTCCCCCTGCACATGTGTACGTGCACACGCACGTGCACGCACGCACACACAAACACTCCACGAGGTGTCAGTCCTTAAGTGCCTCCCTCGGTGGGTTGCCAGCGGTCGGTATGATGGAGGACCCTTCTTCACTATAGGGGATCCTATAAAGCTGTCATTGCGCTGATCTCTCTCTCTCACTCTCGCTTTTTCGCTCGAACCAGAAATATACCCGTTTTGTATTTCTTTGACTGGATCCATGTACTCTGAGAGGTTATCTCCTGAGTTCTACTCGACCACTGCAATAACTATCTCTGACATTCCTTCTCTCTATTTCTGTCTACGTCTGTCCCCTAAATCACTGCCCGAGAATGCCAGGATCCCTATATATATTATATATGTATATATATATGCTACAAATGCATTTACTTTTTTATATATAGTGAAGTGAGTGGCGCAGCGAGGGCAGTATTTCAGCCAGTTGACGTCTTATGTTTAAATGTACTGCCCTAAACGAACATTAAAGTCCATAGACTTGGCTGGCAAGTACTGTACGTACAGTCAGTGTGACCCTGTTTCCCTAGGTTTTGTTAATGGGCTTTTTAAGAGTGAAACAAGCTCAGCCAATCCGTGAAGCCGGTGTGTTGGCTTGTAGTCAACGGCTCATTCCTTGATTGGCCAGTCGGACAGACAGATATCCGTGGGTTTTTCGGTTCTTGACAACCGTTGGCCTGACCGAATTCCCTCTCGGCAGCGCACACCCCCGGGATGGGACATCTCTCGCCAAGTTTGACGGCGCCCGAGTATTGCCTGGGACAGACATGCAGACTGTGAACAGCTAGATTTTGTAAATTTATAAATAGATTATTATAAATAGACTAGAAAAGCCAGTCAGGAACTAAGTTGGGAATGCATCAATTGTGGAGATATCTGTATCTGTCTGTCTCCCTGTGTCCCTTTTCTGCCCAATGGGCGTTCATGCAGCTGTATATCTAGGCAGTTCAAAAAGGCAGTGAGGAGCTAAACATGGAAGTTAAAACATTGTATGGCATGTCCCGTGCACACAAGAATCCAGGTCCACTTACAATCCTTGCGTTTGAGCATTTATTCTGAACAACACGTTAACATGACAACAGTTCCCCAGCAATTAACTATTGTGAACTAACATTGACGTTAACGTTTGTTTGCGTTTACTCTCAACAGAACTTGTTGACTCCCGCGCTCTGTCGAAATCCCAACACTACGGTGAACGTCATGATTAATTATTAGCGTGGCAGCGCCCCAGCTCCGATGACCACGCCCACCACCTAATACCAGTGCATTGTCCGATCTATCAATCAATGTGAAATACCTTATAGGCGGGTAAAAATATGGTTTGACCCTAAAAAAATTGCAACAAAAGGTTTCTCAACATTTTTTTGTAGTATTAGGTGTCCTTAATAACATACTAAAAGTTTACCAAAGTTTGACCACCCGAAAGGTGTTATATTCAAGATGGCCGCCGCCAGTTCTTAAAATACCATTACTCCTCCATTATTCATCCTAGAAAATTTATTTTGGTGTCTAACCCTATGTTTTGGTTATCTAGGAATCCAATTAGCATATATAAATGATATAAAAGTACAATGATATTAAAGCAATTGTTTATAAGGTTATAACAGTGTAATAGGACATTTCCCTTTTCTATAATGCCGTACTGCTGTATAGGTGAATTCATCACCTATACACAATTCACATTCTGTTGAAGCTTCCAGGAGATTTATTTTGATACCATAACAATAAGGAATATATTCATTATTACTGGGTGGTACTGTCATGTGACATTTGTAAAAGCATGGCTGCCAAGTGATAGACTGCATGGGAATATTACACAAATCATGGAATAAATTTACAGAGAAATGTCTGCCCTTTTTTTGTAAAGGTGTCTGGCAATAATAATAATAAAAACTAGAAAAAGTGCCCTACTGGGCACAGGTCTCCACCAGGATGAGCAGATGTGAAGAATTCCAGGCAAAGGTTTTTCCTTGGCCTCTAGGGAGTTGGCATACAAAGTTATCCACAGATCCGTGCAGTTAGAGGTAAAAACACTTTTCGGCCAGTTATAGCGCCACCTTGAGGCTGAGTTGAAATTGTTCATGTGGCATTTGGTCCTTGGCCTAGTGGGAATGTGGGTGCACAATTTCACGGAAATCATGTGATGTGATCATGATTTGCAGCATTTTGTTTGAAACTGAGCACTCCTGTGAACTTTGGAAGCCAATCTTAACCAATCAGGATGGAGTCTGAGAAATCTGAAAGACCGGTTTCGTTGAATGGCTCTAGAGAGACTGTGTACCAATTTGCGTGATGTTTGGACAAAATCTGTAGTAAAAATAAGTCCCCTATAAGGGTAGTGGTTCCCAAACTGTGGGCCGGGACAAGACACTCAGTCAGTAGAACCAAATGGCCACTTGTCTGGTCTATGGGGAAGATGGACTCCTCAGTGGGGATACAGTGGAGAGAAATGGCCCCTCATGGGCCTAGAGCAGGGGTGTCGAACTCAACTTGGGGCGAGGGCCGCATTGGTCAAAAGGTCACTTGATGGGGGCCACAACCAGTTGCGGACGCACGCTCGATGTCTCAGTCAGTCACTGCTATTCTATCTATCTATCTATCTATCTATCTATCTATCTATCTATCTATCTATGTATGCTCAGACCCAGCCAGCCAGCCAGCAAGCCACACACATAGTGCTCAGACCCAGCCAGCCAGCCAGCCACATACATAGTGCTCAGACCCAGCCAGCCAAAAAGCCACACACATAGTGCTCAGACCCAGCCAGCCACACACATAGCTCCGTAAGGGAGTGGTTGCACCACTCAAAAGATACTGGAGATTGGAGAACCTGATTTGGACATGATCTGATGCAGGACAATATTATGTCACTATGACAGAAAGAGAAGATGGGTCTGGCCACATTCATTCACCCCATAATCTCAGTGGAAATTGGGGAATATGTTGACAATAGTCGACAGCTCTGCAGATTAATAATCGATTAATTGAACCCACCCCCCATATTAATCAATATCACAACATGGAGGTCTTAGAACTACCACCACAGGGACAGACAAGCCCCAAGCTCTCAAGCTCTCAAGTGCCCCATAGCTTTAATGGGACTGTATGTACTGTATGAGCCACCTCGGACACGCATAGAGGAGAAGACCATGAGGGTCTTCTTAACTTTGCTCTTCTGTGCTCCAAGTCCCCAGGGAGAAATCCAGTGACCCCCCACTCCCCATACTCCCCTGTACCCACCTGAGGGGAACCCTAGGCCCACTAAACTCTAGACCGGACCCCCCTTTACCTTCTCACCCAACCCCACCTATCATACTCCCCTCTGCACCCGGTAGAGACTTAGGTTCTGACTACTCTGCACTAAGAGTAAGTAGAGCGTCGCAGTCCCGCCCCCTCGAGAGAGACGGAGACGAAATCACCGTTCATCTTCCTCATAGACTTTTCAAAAAGTATTTATTTAAAGACGTTTACGCTGCGGACAAAGCCAACTCTTGTCGTGACAAATCATGACAATAGACACAATGTTTTGGGCCAAACAAAGAATTAGAAAGTAGAAAAAAACAGCAGATTACAACACTTGTTGTTTTTCTTCTTTGTAATTATTTGTTTGGTCCAAAATATTGTGTTTGTTGTCATGATTTGTCACGACAAGAGTTGGCTTTGTACGACGCTTATAATGTCTTTCAATAAATACGTTTCGAAATGTCTATGGGAAAAATGCATTGGGAATTATTTCCTGGGCCTGGCGTCGTCATGAAAGGGGGCGGTACTGCGACGCTCTATAATGCAAGAAATTAGTTTTGGGTGGGGTGTTTAATGATGAATTATTTACAGTAGTTTGAGCCAAAGTTTATCCACCAAGCTATCCAAAACGTTTCAATATTGCAATCATGTAGGCTATTATCTATCAACTGACAATATTCTCTGCCACAACCTTCTGAATTACTGAAAATTGTGACTATTAGTTTTGTTGTGTTTTGAGGATATCTTGAAACCTTATTCCAAAAAATATATAAATATTCAGACATTTATTAAATATTTAGTTTAGTTAACTTGAAACTGGTGACTATTTCAGAGGGTTTTAACAGAGTCACAAACACAATATTGGATTTCACAATTATCTAATTGTATCTCTGCAATTTGAACAAGTTCAATGGACTCCTAGACCCCAAAAACATAGGGTTAGACACAAAAAGTACTTGTCTAGGATGAATAATGAAGGAGTTAGGCTATTTTAATGGTTTTTAGGCCATCTTGGACGCCATCTTGAAAATAACACCTTTCGGGTGGTCAAACTTTGGTAAACTTTTAGTATGTTATTAGGGACACCTAATACTACAAAAAACTGTTGAGAAACCTTTTGTTGCAATTTTTTTAGGGTAAGGTGCTTTTTTTTCATAGATTTACTCGCCTATTATTCGTCAATCATAAAAAACATTGTCATTTCCCCCAATGCATAAAGTCCCTGACATGACCAACCCCTTCTGTTTGGAGGGTGTAGACTTCACTAGAGGGTGTAGATCTCCTTGGATGCACATGGAATTATCAGTCTCTTCTTCTTGTCACCCCCGGCCCCGGGAGGAAATGGGACATGATGCAGAGGAACACAATATCCCTCCCAGTTCTGCTTTCTACTAAACAGGCGCCCTGACCAATGTAATATGACTATACAGTATATATATTGGAGCCGCTATAGTACAGCAACAGAGAACACTCTCCATTCACTTGGTCCACTTTGTACTGAGTTCTTGGGTTTGACATCTACTGTACGACACAATTCTTTCTACTAAATGAGATCTGCTAGTTTGTTAACTTTGCCGTAGACCTAATGGCATAAAGACTGATATGGGACAAATATGGGTTACATTGCAAAGTTACATTGCAAAGCCCGCTATTCCGACTCACTGCCAATCCCGACGTGCTCAATACTACTAACCCTGTCTCTAACCATAACCCTAACCGCACGCGGAAGTCGGAGAACCCCATGCAGAAGATGGTTCTGTTGCATTCATAATTAATTTGACCATGAGGCGATACATTTTTAGCGACGACATGATATATTCATTAAGTGCAAACTGGTGTTAGTGCAAAGACTCCTCCTTGTGAGTGCGAGGACAGCGTTCAAATGTAACGTCCTTTCTTGCATGTGACGTGTAATTTCTAGCTATACACTCACTAAACTGGACTAAAAATAGACAAAGGACGAAGAGTATTTCAGCATCAAAAACCTCAGACGATCGGAGGGAAAAACACGCAGGCAGAGAGATGAGCTGAAGTGTAGATGGATTGTATTTATTGCAGTAAGTCAGACAAAGACAGAGGGCTTCCCGCGGCCCTTGAGTTGAGCCGCGGAGCCCTAGAGCACACCTGACCGTACGGTCAGGCTGCCCCCACAAGACTAACTCAACATTGTATTTACAGACATATATATGCAGTTTTCCATCAAACAGAGGAGTTTCTGGGAGGGGTTTTAAACTTTAACATATCAACAGTGGCATAGAAATGCATACAGAGTGGCCTCTTCGTTGAAACAATAGTATGCTAACTTCCTATCACACCTGACCAGCCAAGGTACTTGACTATGCGTGATTGCCTTTAAACTTGCAGACAGACAGACTAGACAATCAACTTAGCACAGAATGTATAGTTGATTATAGCATGCTATAGTACAGAATTATCGAGTCCAGATACGACACATGTCTCCACACTGACCACAGAACCCAGAATCTAATATTTAATGCTGTCATTCAGTATGAGCTTGTAGATCGGCACACAACACTGGTGTGCAATATGGCGTATAAATCAGTGTTAAGGAGGGCATAGAATGATAACAAAGCAAACAAACCTGGATGTGTGTATCCATGTAGTCATGATTAAAAATGGACTAGTATTTCCACAGGCTGGCCCATTAACCACTCAGATACAACCCAAGTGGGCTTTTGTTTTGATAGGGCAGCGGCAGTGACACAGATGGATGTCTTTCTTTATTATGATTCCATTAGCTGAGCCAGTGTCAGTTTCCAGCTCTCTACAGACCACAGTGCGTGTGCTTCTATCTTGGTCCATGCTACCCCACAAATATACTCCTCTCTGTCCCAGAGACAGTCTGTGCACGTGTGGGGGACACGTATGGATGACCCCCTGGTATGCTACTAGGGCACGACCCAGGAGACAGAAGAATGCTAATGAAAAGGACAATAGAAATATGTGTACTGCAGGACACAATGGAAATTTCACTAGGTTGAGGATAAAAAACATTTTTTTAACCCAAGAAGGTTACGGCGCTGGCGTAGACATCTGGGCACCTAGGCTGCTAGTCCAGCCTGATAGCGTGTTGTGGGTTCGAATCAAATAGGCAGAAAAAGGCAGAAAAATATATATTTATATCCAAGACTAACCTTTTAGACAGATTGGATCCTGTCCTATAATGAAGGAGAGCAGGTGTCCTCCATTACAGCCCTTTACGGGCAGAATGGAGAACACAACAGTACTGTATGTACACACAAAGAACACACCTGCACATGCAACAGCAAGACACACACTTCTCTGTTGTCTGTATTGCTATGTGAACCTTATTTTCAATGTAGTCTGACTGAATGATGGGATCCTAGCACTGTATCACCTAGAGACAGTGTGCACATTGGTCACTGCAATGACCTGTAATGTTTCTAATCCACTGCTCATTGCTCAAGTGGAACCGCCATGCTACTGCGTGCGTTCTGTTTGAAAGAGTTGGCACTCATTTTAGAAATGGCTCCAATGGCTGATCTGTTGATATTTAGAGGTCCAAAGTATATAGAACATTGTCCTCTTTCTCCCTCTCAGAGTAACTTTCTGTATCGCAATTGCCTGTGAATTGTCATGTATGAAGTGTTTTGGTGAGGTTTTGTACATGGCAAAGATTGTCTTTTAACCACTTAAACCCTAAATGTTGTGCTTTGTTATATCAATATGATGAATAGTGAAAGCAGGCAAGTTACAAGGTCACAATCACAATGTTATACACAGTGAGCTTGTAGATCAGCATTTTCGCTATTTGTGACTAATTTGAAAGAAAACTATCTTAAAGGGAAAAAAAATACATTTTACCATTTGATAATATTATAATAATGCAAAAATATTTACTCCGTCCAACAATGGTGTTGCGTGCAGGAAAAACAACTGATCTCCAAGCTAAGCTAAGTTGCGATGCCACACATTGTTAGCTTGAAGGTCAGTTATTTATTCGGGGGGGGAAAACGACAACGGCTTGTGACGGAGTATAAATGGAGCTGCTGTTTTTGTTTCCAAATAACAATCCGGAGGGAGGCAATAACATGAGAGTCGATGCTAATCTGTTAGCTACAGATTGATGGTGGTCAGTTCAACTCTTAATGACCTGTCACATGGTCAGAAAAAATGAGGTCAAAGGCCATCGGATTCAAATCAGCAGAGTTCCTGCTCTACTGGCCGCTGCCACTATGTCCATCTCAGTCTCTCTCTCTCTCTCTCTTTATCTATCTCCTTCTTGTCTTTGTCCATTTATACCCCCCCCCCCCCCTCTATCTATCTATCTCTATCTCTATCTTTCCGATGATGACAAGAAAAACAGTGTTTATTTCATTGTATGTTTCTTCACATGTCGGAAGTGAAGTCCGGCCGTCCTCCAAGACCAATATATGTGAAGCTAGAAATAGATATTTGTTCAATGCTTGTTGCAAGGGAGTTCCTAACATCCATGTTAAGAAAATAAACAGATGGCCGATAAAGCAAAAAGAAAAGACATAGGACAATACTCTGCCCGGCACGGCAGTTATATTTCTTAGTCTAATCAGTGACATCAAACCAGCTGAAATGAAATCCTATTCCAGTGTTTACAGGTATTGTGGCGTATTCATATAGAACATTGTATACGTTTCTCACAGTCCAATTATATCCTTAAATACAGTTGTATACAGTGGTTCTCGGACACTTTCATGTCAGGAATCCCTAAATTGATGTGTATTAAGCTACAGGCCTCCATTTGCCAGGGACCCAGGGGTCATCCATATGTCCGTACACAGACAAATGTGTCCGACGTGGCAAAGACTTGGTCTTGTCCGTGGCACGTTTTTTTTTTTAATTTTCTATTTTACACACCATTGTAATGTTGTTATTTTTGATCAATTGCTGAATGTCAAGTCTCCAGGTTTCCTTCAGAATATGTATGACACTTATTTACTTCGACACTATGGGATATCAGGAGTCCACTAGGACAGAACAAGGACCCCCTTAACTCTGAGAGTCTACAAATGGAATAAAACAATAAAACAGCTCAGAGTTACAGACCTGATATGGTCATTCGGGGCTAGAGCTCTTTGTGTTTCTGGTAATATTATTGTCCACTCTTTTTGTGTGTCCATGGCAAAAAATGTCAACCACAAGCCAATGACCCCATAACAGAAGATTTGTCAATATCTTTCAAGATTGTCTTTATTATTCTATTTAAAAAAATTACAAGCTCACAGCTTGTAGATTGGCTATTTTCAAATAGACAAAATATACAGTAAGACTTAAGCAGGGACGTATTAACCCCCACGAGGGCCCCCCGGGCCGGTACGTTTTGCAGGTCCCCCATAGCACGCGTGCGCGTGACATTTTCGTGATTTTCCGTGTTTTTATCATCTTTTTCACCTAAATCAATGGCCAATGAAGGGCCCCAGGAGCCCTTTTCAGGGCGTCAAATCTATTACCGCGCAGTCCAGTTTCTCTGAAGGCCCCCTGAGAGCCAAGGACTGCCCCACTGGCCCAATGGCTAATTTGTCCCTGGACTGAAGTGATTAAACCGTTCCTGGGTTTGCTGGGGGAACCCCTGGTACCCCTTTATGGACCCCTGGGGGTCACTCACCGGACCCCACTTTGAGAACCACTGATCTAATGAACTAATTCTTAACTGTCAAATACTTTTTCCCCCCGTATCGAGCCATTCCCATACCATACCATGAAGCCCATACAAAGTCAACTATCATTGTAGTAAATAATGAAACCAATAGCCTGCCATCATCATTCCCTGTCAGCCCATTCGTTATTAAAGTGCTGGAATGTGTCTTGGGTGCTTTATCATGGTGAATGGAGCTGAGCAGGAGGCCACATGATTTAACTAGACTATTCTGCCTGCACTCTTCTCTCGTCCTTACAGTCTAAGCTAGCCTGGAAAGAAATATACAGTATATGAATAGGCTCATAGCTTTAAAATAAGTAGGTTTAAGTAGGACCATGAAGAAATTAAAAAACCTGCACACCAAATTAATGCTCCCAAAATGTTTTTACTGGTAGGTAACGTTTCGGGCCGGAAACGTTACCTACCAGTAAAGACATTTTGGGAGCATTCATTTGGTGCGCAGATTTTTTCATTATGACTTTATTTTGATCCAGCACCCAGCCTATAGGTTTAGATGTGCGTGTCCTTTTTGACTGTTTGTTCAGCCTCCCCCATTACTTTAAGTAGGACCATGTTCTACAATTATACATTTCACATTAATGAAGAAAACTATTGCAACTATTAAGTTAATTTGCCACCTGATAAACACTAGTCAAAACACCGACCTAGCCTGCATGGTCCTTAGGATAATATTATATAGCATGATTATTATGCTATTAATATGAGTATCTATTTGGCCTCCGCTGGGTTTGCATCATGGTTCAGTAGTTATACTATACTTCTTATTATACCCCACAAGTTAATTATGAGGTATGCAAACTGTGAGCAAAGTGAGACAGAATTCTTCAGGCAATTCAGCAAATAAACGATCACATTAGTATAATTTGATATAACTATACCTGTAACATCACATCTGGAGGTGAAAAGGTACCTCGTTGTTTTATGGGATAAAAGCATTTTATATGACGCCCAAGAGTACTGTGCTTTTTTATCCCCTTTGTGAAACACTTGACCAGCCCATGAACTCCATACACACTTGCACAGGCACAACTACAGTACATGTACAGTACACAGACCCCATGGATGGTATCTCTTTCTGTTTCCTTGCCAGAAACGTCTTTTTAAGCCTGTATTCCTGCGCTGGCGCATGACCTTGACAGCAGACCTACAAGTTCCCCCAACGCGTTAACATCCACAACGCACTGTGAGCTTGCTCTGTTTTAGATGGCGCGACACCGTCGTGCATAGAGGCATGAATCAGGCTTCAGTTCCTCTGCCAGATAACTGTGGTTTGTCCCAGTCCTACTCCCTATTAGCTACTCTCTAATGGGCTGCTTGGCTGACTGACTCGGGCTCATTATGAGCAAGTGACACAGACAAGATGAGGATGGAGCTCAATTTCAGATCACTGGAGCCTGCAAGTTCAGTAGTTGGAGTGAGAGACAGAGAGAGAGAGAGAGAGAGAGAGAGAGACTGAAACGTCATCAACCGATACTTGATGTTAACATCACTGTGGGGGTGTTTTCCTGTTGTCTGTGTCTCTGTACAAGTGTGGATGTATGTTTGTCAGTCGTCATCGGACAGATATGCCTGTGGAAAAACATCTAAACAAACTGTCCACAATCTCAATCACCACACAGCCATCTGCCCCGTATATATGACCTTGGATGGCATTGTTCTATTTTGTTGCGTTTCACATTTACTTTGATCCCTCTTGCTTGAAATGGGGTCTAAGCTACCAGGGCCAGTGGTCATCGAAATATAAAATATTATTACGCCTGCCTCATTACACTGATAGAATTAAAGTGTAGAACAGGGAATTAAGCGTAGAGTGACAGGAAACATACGGAGAGAGAGAAAGGATGACACCCTAGAGTTGGTAAGCCTGGTTCAGACATTATTCAAGTCACTGCTACACTATCAGATCACATGTAAAATGTGTGAACAACACAAGAGTTTGATTTATCTCGTCTAGAGAGTGAATTTACCCCTCTCTTAAGGATATTAAGTTGTTAACACTTTATAGCATCTGGCAAGCTAAATCAAAAGGTTCAGATGTTCTGAATCTATTTTCAGTTGTACTGTATTTTAATTCATGGTTTAACTAATGCTAGGTCGATTTGGCTGGGGGACAGGAAGAGAACCGTGATTTATTACCCTGGTATTTAACCCTAGAAAATCTGATTTTGTGGTTGCTCCTTCATTTGTTTTGCTGTGAGACAGATCTAGTGTCTTTGAAGAATTGTCTGGATCGGCTAAAACATAACTTAACTTCATACTGCTTGCTCAGGCTGATCAGAAGCCAACATATGTCTCAGAGCCTCTTTTTCTCAATATATATATATATATATATTTTTTATTTTATCCCTGCCAGCTCTAAACTCCAGTCTGTCCGTCAATCCACCACTTCGCAAACAGACACCAAACTAAATATCTCAACTACTGCAGGCTGCATTGCCATGTGCCTTCATGGTCCCCAGAGGATGAACCCTACAGATGTTTGTGATATTTCCTCTAGTGCCATCATTAGGGCAAAATTATAACTTGCTCACAACATACCTAAAAATGAAATGGGTGGATTGTCATGAAACTTTCTGAAGGCAGGTCTGCTCCCTTGAGGATGAACCCTACTGATTTTAGTGTCCTCCTCGTGGACTATCTCTAGCGCCTCCTTAGGCCAAGATTATACAAGATAGAAGTTAGCCCATTCTGACCTGAGATCAGATTCATACGAGGTTTCCACTGGACACACACTGGTCTGATTAACCCATTCTGACCTGAGATCAGATTCTAGAAATGTCAGTTGCTCTTCGATTAAAAAAAAATAGCAGACCTACAAGCTCGTATCGCGCCACTCGGTGGCGCGATATGAGCTTGTAGATCTGCTATTTTTCAATAGCTAAAGCATAATATGATGCTGACACCAAAATGGGTGCCCGTTCAGAATGGGTTAACGTCTATATCAAATGGGTGGATGGCTTGATTGATTGATTGATTGAAATATTTATTAACAGTTTGCAGAATGACAGTACATTTCAAGCACAAACTCAATACAAAGACTGTTAACTGTGAGTGGACGACCCAATTAAGCATTACACTTGTTTACAACAGGGTCCACCATGTTCAATTCATCAAAACATTTAGAGACGTACAAATAGACACTTCTATATAGTTAAAGAACAGAACAGGAATTCATCATCAAATGAAACTTGCTGAGCACATTCATGCTCCCAGAAGTTGAACCCAAGCCATTTTAGTGACTCCATGATCCTGACTTTAATGCCACTCCGGCCTTAGGCCAACATGTAAACTTAGCACGAAATATAATATTACTACTGTATGTATATGCATGCAGATGTGTGTGCTTGCGCGTGACCATGTTTGCAGTATAGATTCATGTCTGGATGTTCATATAGGCATATTAATAAATGGGCCTACAGCTGGTGGTGGTACCACTCTGATACAGCTCTGTCCATCTCTCTCTCTCTGTGTGTCTTTATCTCTGTCTCATTAACTCTCTCCTCTCCGCATTCTTTCTGTCTTCTTGGATGAAGTCCCACATCTGCAGGGCCAGATCAGCACCTGAGTGAGTTCCTTTTTCAACTATCCGAGGAGTGGCCATAGTGTTGACTCCAGTACTAAGAGAGAAAAATATACTTGTACAAAGTGTCTGTTCTTCCTTAAGAGTGTTATCAACTGCATGTCTTCAGGGCCCAGTCCCGGTCCAGTCCACTCACAGCACCACCTGTGTTTGCGAGGATTATCGCTATATCCTCTGACCAGTTGTAAATTTCAGAGATTAACTCCCAGCAACAGAGAACATGTTCCCCCACTTGGGATGCCACCCCTCCCTCCCCCACCCTTTGTTAAATCAAAACGTCTAACCACCAGAGGAAAACAGACTTTTAGGACAAAACACATTTTATTCTCGACTTCAACATCTGGTGTATGTTATTTATGAATCATGATGTTAATTAATATGTTTTGAATGTATTTTGAATGTTCAAAATGTATTCATGACACATGAAACCAATTGGTAAAATGTCAAACAAATGCACTTTACACAAATATTGGAGTAATACACACATGGGGCCATTTTGTGCAACCTGCACTTCATAAGGAGCTGTGTGTGTCTGTCCCTGGCTGGGTCCCTGGCTGGGTCCCTGGCTGGGTCTGTCCGAGCACGAAAATAGCGTTTGGTTTTTGTTTTCACAGCCAAGTGTCACTGTTGCGCGCGCACACACACACACACATATTAACTGATGATGATTTTGGATGTCACAGTACAGTACAGTACAGTAGAGGGACCCCCTGGGTCATTTCTCGACCGTTTCGGACGCGGGACGGCTCGCCGGAACCGGCACTGCCCCCCCATGGGCACGTTCCCGGGGGTCTGCATGTACCGGGGACCCCACGAGGTAACTCTGTCATTTCTCGACCGTTTCGGACGCGGGGCGGCTCGTCAGAAAACCGGGCCGGCATCCTGGGCGCGTTCCCGTGGGTCTGGAAGTTCCAGGGACCCCCCTGGGGACTGTGACACGGAGTTGCACCACTTACTCACATGGGTGTGATTTTCTTACACTCTTGGGAGGTATGTACAGCCCTCAGCCCTCGCGGTGCAGCAGTGTGTCATTCAGTAAAGGTGAGAAAAGAGAGGGCATCCTCTGTGTTCTCATCATAGTGAATTATCTGCATATTGTGAGTCACTATCCAGCTGCAAGCAAGCATTTCATTGCCTAATGGCCCATTTAAATGGTTGTGGACACATGTTTAGTAACACCGGATAGAGTAGCACAACTTCCTTCATAATCCTGTCACTCCTTTGGCAATTCTTTTGTGCATTGCATTGGATTTCACTGGGGACAATCACTGGGGAGCTATAAATATTGGTCCGGCATTTTCTCTAGACGGGATTCTTTGTGAAAACAAAAGGCAGGGCTATATAAGTGCCTTTTGTCACAGACGATGTCCAATGTGTTAATTATACTTTCTTAAAGTTGTACGTTTGAAGCCTGATTTATATAGTATACTTCATTGTACGACCTAAGGACAGTGCAGTGCTGTGGAAATGTCCGAACCACAACTGCTTTGTTAGGTTTGTAGATCTGATATTAACATTGACTTTAACATGTCTTATTTGCTCAGACACTATGATGTAAAATTCTCCATTCATTGTCAATCGTAATTTAGTGTAGGACGAAAATAGCCAAGTTGCTCAGAGACATAATTATGATGTAAATTCTCCTGTCATTGTCAGTGGGAATTTAATGTCTGTGTAAGACAAAAATCTACTATCTGGCGCCCCTCAAAAATAACAATGGCCTTCCAAGAAAGGCCATTGTTTTAGCTCAAGGCCGAGAGACTCTGCAGTGCATGACGGGGTTCGGAACAGAGCCAGAGGACGGTTGATTGTATAGCAGCCCTTTTGGTTTATTGTGGAACTACATTTTAGACCAGTGGTTCTCAACCTCAGGGCCCACTTGAAAATCTTTGAAAGCGTTCGCGACCCACCCATCTAATAATAATAATAATAATAAACTTTATTTGTATAGCACCTTTCATACATAAATGCAGTTCAAAGTGCTTCACAGGGCAGGACACAAAAATAAAAATATAATACAATAAAACAAGTAGTTAAAATGATAGAACAAAATTGAATATAAGAACATAAAATAAATAAAAACAAATAAAACTCAACTAAAAGCAAGAGTGAAGAGGTGAGTCTTGAGTTGAGATTTAAAAATGTCTACAGAGGGTGCGTGTCTGAGCTCGAATGGAAGTTTATTCCAGGCTGTTGGGCCGTAGAAACAAAAAGGCCTGGCCTGGTAAAAGATCACAAGCACTAACTTGGTCCTTTTAGGATTTCTTGTTTATTTGAAGCCCCCAGCAGCAGCAGAGCATCATACCGCAGGCCTTCCTCCCCATTTTCAGAACATGTTTATGTTTAAAAACGTTCGCTCTGAAAGAATATATATTCAAAGATTTTTCAAAAATAGCAGACCTACAAGCTCGTAGCTTGTAGGTCTTGTAGATCTGCTATATGCTTAAAAACACCAAAAGGGGTTCCCGTCCAGAATGGGTTAATGCTCAATCTATCTAGCTGCTGCTTCGATCAATATAACCAACATCGTATCACAATGGTTCAAGGTTTAAAAGAAACGATAGGACATAGGTCGGACATTGTTTTATTGAGAACCAGTGTTTTAGACCAAGAGTTTCTCTCTTATAGTTTACAATTTAGGCATTTAGCAGATGCTCTTAATCCAGAACAATTTACAGTAAGCAAGAACAACACATGGTAATATGTCAAATATAGTGATCTAGGATCATAAGCAAGCTATAAAAATCTACTGCTCTTCTCTTACTGTCTGCATGTGCCCATTTGTCCACTGTCTTTTCTACTGTCCTCCACTGTATCCTGACTATATTTCTTACGAAACTATAAGAATGGTGCATTTCTGTCAGAAATAGTTTTAGAAATAGTTCTTAATACATAGGAAAGGTTAGCTTGGTATACATTTTTGAATAAAATAAGTATTGGCTGTGGTGAGTGGAGGCAGGTGTAGTGGATAACAGGTTATTGTGAATGGGGAGTGACAGCCCTGAGTGAAGGCAAGGGATGGACACATTCACGCACACACACACACACACACACGGGTGCGTGTGTTTGTTCCGGAAACAGTCCAACAGGCATTAGTCCGACACCCGACCCCAAACCCGAACCTCACAGGGAAGCCATTTGTCGGACTATATGCCTGTCGGACTGTTAGTACGTCATACCAACGTATGCCCCCACACACGCACGCACGTGCACACACACACACACAAGTATAGCTCAACATGTACATATGCATACAAACTCTTCAGTTTACATATACAGTACGTATAAGTACATGAGTCAAACGTTAAGTACAAAATATCTGTGAAGTGTCTGTATGCACGTACAAAAGCTTGAGCACATGCTGCAAGTAAATCAAGCCAGAGACGGAAAGACTTACAGTACTGTGATTTATATTCAAACACAACGTTTTCCTCTGTTACTCTGTACCCCTGTGTGTGTGTGTGTGTGTGTGTGTGTGTGTGTGTGTGTGTGTGTGTGTGTGTGTGTGTGTGTGTGTGTGTGTGTGTGTGTGTGTGTGTGTGTGTGTGTGTGTGTGTGTGTGTGTGTGTGTGTGTGTGTGTGTGTGTGTGTGTGTGTGTGTGTGCGCGAGAGAGAGAGGGGCGGACTAGAGATAGAGAATGGGGGACGCTAAAGTTGATAGAGTGTTGATGTGACTTCAACAGTGTTTTCTGTTCCAGTTATATCTCATTCAAGCTGTCTATAAAACACAGACACACATGCACGTATAATGACTGTCCATGGTTGAAGTCGCCTGTCCTTCAAATCATTATTAAAAGCAGCGTTCTCTCTCTCTCTCTCTCTCTCTCTCTCTCTCTCAGCTTCAAATAGTGATTGATCACAAAAGAAAGAAAACGCAAAAATGTGCGTTTAGAGGAAGGTGAAGGGAGAGATATTTGAGGAGACAGCCCTACCCTAACAGAACATTAGTATTAGACAGCCCTACCCTACAGAACATTAGTATTAGACAGTCCTACCCTACAGAACATTAGTATTAGACAGCCCTACCCTACAGAGCATTAGTATTAGACAGTCCTACCCTACAGAGCATTAGTATTAGACAGCCCTACCCTAACAGAACATTAGTATTAGACAGCCCTACCCTACAGAACATTAGTATTAGACAGCCCTACCCTACAGAACATTAGTATTAGACAGCCCTACCCTACAGAACATTAGTATTAGACAGCCCTACCCTACAGAACATTAGTATTAGACAGCCCTACCCTACAGAACATTAGTATTAGACAGCCCTACCCTACAGAACATTAGTATTAGACAGCCCTACCCTACAGAGCATTAGTATTAGACAGTCCTACCCTACAGAACATTAGTATTAGACAGTCCTACCCTACAGAACATTAGTATTAGACAGCCCTACCCTACAGAACATTAGTATTAGACAGCCCTACCCTACAGAACATTAGTATTAGACAGCCCTACCCTACAGAGCATTAGTATTAGACAGTCCTACCCTACAGAACATTAGTATTAGACAGTCCTACCCTACAGAACATTAGTATTAGACAGCCCTACCCTACAGAACATTAGTATTAGACAGCCCTACCCTACAGAACATTAGTATTAGACAGCCCTACCCTACAGAACATTAGTATTAGACAGCCCTACCCTACAGAACACATTAGTATTAGACAGTCCTACCCTACAGAACATTAGTATTAGACAGTCCTACCCTACAGATCATTAGTATTAGACAGTCCTACCCTACAGACCATTAGTATTTGAGGAGACAGCCCTACCCTACAGAACATTAGTATTTGAGGAGACAGCCCTACCCTACAGAACATTAGTATTTGAGGAGACAGCCCTACCCTGCAGAACATTAGTATTTGAGGAGACAGCCCTACCCTACAGAACATTAGTATTTGAGGAGACAGCCCTACCCTACAGAACATTAGTATTTCGACTGAAATGCCAAATGAAGTCATATCGCACATATCACCGGCGCTCCACCTTGAAGTCAGCCCCTCGCCCCACAGCCCCCCCCCCCCCCCCCCCTTGATGAAGCGGAGGAGGGCGGTGTGGAAAAACAAAATATTCCCCGGGTCACTGGGATCACTGTGTTTCTAGAGAAAGCACTGGGGTAAAATAGTCAGCTTTGCATTTGAAGATAATTTGTTGTTTGTGGAGCAGGAATGTGTTCCAATGGCCATAGGGGCTATCAATCTTCAGACGCGATTAAAAAAAAACGAGATGCCAGATCGGACGACATGGTGAATGCCTGAAAGCTCCTCTGGGACGCTGGAAGAACCTTGAGTGGAGAGAGAACCCTTTTTTTCTTAATACAGACAAAGAGAGTGGATAATAATACAGCAGCGTTTGTGTGCCTTTGTGCTCTCTGCTAAATGGTGCATTTATACAGTGCTTTTATCCAAAGCGGTTACATGCATTACATTCATCCATGCATTTCCACACACATTCATACACTGATGGGAGGGAGAAACCATGCAAGGCACCAACCTGCATATCGGGAGCAATTAGGGGTTCAGTGTCTTGCTCAAGGACACTCTAGGGGGGGCCCGGGATCCGACTGGGATTCTGGGTGCACTCAGACCCAAACGTGCACCCACAGCATCTCTCACATACCTTATTCACAGTGCTTGTGCATTTGTCACTTTCAACCTGGCGTCCCTGTTTAGTTTTTTTGGCATGTTAGGTGAACATTTTCAAACATGGCGATCTACAATTAAGCTCACAATGAATGCATTGTGAAGCTCATGGTACAACACCCAAAGAGACGTGTACACAAGATAAACGAGCGAGACGTTAAACAAGTGAAGAAGTGGTGAAGAAGAGTTTTAACTAATATCTCACTGGGTCCCTCCGGCTGGCTATCTGACTCTACCTGCTGCGTGCAGTCGGCTGCTGGCTTATTTCTCCGCCTGCAGTGCTATCTGAGCGCGCTAGAGATCAGAGGCCTTATCATGATGGATCAGTGTTCATCCATCACCAATGCAAGGAACAAAGGAGGTGCACACAGGACTGACGTGAGTACAGAATACAGTCATTCACACGGATAAAGGACATCAAGAACATAGAAATGACCCAAAAGAAGAAGATCAATTGTGTTAAACTTGATCCAGCGTGCGTGCGAGGGGTCGGACTAGAGATATAGAGAATGGGAGACGCTAAAGTTGATAAAGTGTTGATGTGACTTCAACAGTGTTTTGTGTGTGTGTGTGTGTGTGTGTGTCCTACATGCCGACGAAGCAGCCGCTTCGGGCGCCATGGGGGGGGTCGGGTCATTAAAAAAGTACATTGTAATTTTTCTTTTCTTTTTTTCAGTTTTGTAAGGATGCCAGGAGTACGTGCATGTACAGTAGCTACTGTATGTGGTCAAGTGTGACCTGTTGAAGGCCATAGTGAACATGCAGGTGATTGTTTGTTCATACCGTATACGCACAGCTAGTAACCTTGGTGATGTTCCTACAAAGTACTTCCACACACTGACCTTTCTAAACATGACAAACACGTTTACCTTCCTCTGCTCACTCGCTCCATTTTCCTCTCCCCCAACCTACTCTCTCTCTCTCTCTCTCTCTCCTGAAGTTGAAGAGTTGAATCGTGGGTCAGCAGTTCTTTGCGCGGAGAGAGAGCCAGACTACATTTCCAGATGGTGAAGTCACAATCTATCTCTGCTCATCAATTTAAACAAGGCTGCTGCTGTGTGCCTGCTGCATGCATGTACGTACGTACGTGTGTGTGTGTGTGTGTGCTGTGCACACACATTTAATTGAATGAAACATGCTCACATACTGTACATAGAGACAAACACACACCCATATACAGCCATACAGTATACTATCTCTCTCACACACACGCACACACACCTTACATACACATTATAGTATATAGAGCCGACCAGGCGACCAACCATTCCTTGCGTCCAGTGGCTCACCAGGCCAGTTGGTGGAGCAGATGGAGACATGTCGTTTGGTCTAATTGGTTCCAGCCAGGCGGCTGCTATTATGTACCGTGGCCTGCAGTGCATGCTGCAGGAGGAGGCTGGGAAGAAAATGCTGAGTGGACACTTCCGTTGGAGGGGAAAAACCCACTTTAACTGATGCTTCGCTGTGTGTGTGTGTGTGTGTGTGTGTGTGTGTGTGTGTGTGTGTGTGTGCGCGTGTGCGTGTGTGTGTGTGTGTGTGTGTGTGTGTGTGTGTGTGTGTGTGTGTGTGTGTGTGTGTGCACGCGTGTGCGTGCTCGCTTGGCGAGTAAAGAGTGACCAAACAAATGACCACCAGTGGCAGCCTGCCAACCCTCTTTGGACGACTGAACAAGCATTTATCTTCGGGAGGAAGCCTAGAAAATATAAATGTGTCCTAAAAGATCAAGTCGTCACGTCGTGTTACAGCTGTGCAGCGCGTTCCGTTTTGGGGGGAAGTCGGGGAGTTTATTTTATGACCCTATGGTACCGTTCAGGCTTTATAAAGCATCAACGTGTCTATCATTGGTCTATAGGAAATCTGTCTCTGAGAAAGGTCCACGTGTATTTCTGTGTGTTAAGGCTGAAGGTTTTTATTTTGTCACGTCACATCATACGACGCTGCTTGTATAACCTGCAGTGGAATGCATGGTATAGCGTACACCATGTGGACAAGAGATAAACAATATATAAACAATATAATATATAAAGAAGAGGGTAAATACAAGCAAATATATACAGTGTACTGTACCTGTATACTGTAGTGTCATCCCGTTCCTTTGAATTTGGGACCATTTCTGGCTACACTGAGAGAAGACTTTGTTATGTTCAGGGGAAGGCCAAATAGAACATTTCAGATTCTTCAGTGTTTATGAAATTATTGGTTTGTTATTTCACTTCCAGACACGGATTGCCTTTAAACGAGGGGATGCTTTCTGTGCTGTTGTTCATAGTCGTCAGAAGAAGAGATTCCTGAAGGGAAGAGGGATTTTTGACAAGTCGTAAAAACAAGAGCGGTGGTTCAGGAGAGTTCAGCCGGACAACTCTTAGAATTGAAATAATAATATTTATTGAGCATAAATATCTCTGAGCGTATTTTGGCACGAGTACATATTTTGGGGTCAAGGATCCATCTCCATT
Source organism: Protomyctophum parallelum (assembly GCF_964188405.1). Classification (NCBI taxonomy): domain Eukaryota; kingdom Metazoa; phylum Chordata; class Actinopteri; order Myctophiformes; family Myctophidae; genus Protomyctophum; species Protomyctophum parallelum. Next base: position 6,161,164 of record NC_139700.1, read on the forward strand.
AATTCATTCCCCTTAAGCATGAAAATATAAAAAATACTAATATATATATAGGAATGAAATAATATGACCCCCCAATCATGGAAACAGGTGATGCTATATAGGGAGGCAGTGGGATTGAATGAGCAGGTAAGCAGGGAGTTTGATTGATTGATTGAATACTGTGTGTGTGTGTGTGTGTGTGTGTGTGTGTGTGTGTGTGTGTGTGTGTGTGTGTGTGTGTGTGTGTGTGTGTGTCCTCACGGTAGCAAAGTGGTTGGCAAGAGTTGGTTGCAGAGAGAACCTGAAATACAGACATACCGGTATAGATCAGATTCAGTGGCACCACTCAAGGACATGCCTGTTTACATACACAAACGCACACGCATGTCGCGCGTGCACACACACACACACTGCTTTTAGTGAGAATGTGTCTGGTATTAAAATAGCAATTCATGCTATTTCTTTTCCATATGACTTCAATACTGTGTGTGTGCGTGTGTGTGTGTTTGCGTGTGTCACTAGTTGTCACGGTAGCAAAGCGGTTAATTGGCAAGAGTTGGTTGCAGAGATAACCAGTCATAGATCAGATCCAGTGGCACCACTCAAGGACACACACACACACACACACACACACCCTCTTTCTCTCAAATAGTTTCCCAAATGGAAATTCATTCAAGTGTGGAGGAGTGTGTTTGTGTGTGAGAGTGTGTGTGAAATTTGTGAATGTGTCATGGGATTAAAAAGCAATTCATGCTTCACGTTTCTTTTCAATATGACTTCAATAGTGTATGTATTTGCGTATGGTGGAAACGCATGACTATATTATACTTCCCTCCTAAAAGTAAGTGTGTGTGTGTGTGTGTGTGTGTGTGTGTGTGTGTGTGTGTGTGTGTGTGTGTGTGTGTGTGTGTGTGTGTGTGTGTGTGTGTGTGTGTGTGTGTGTGTGTGTGTGTGTGTGTGTGTGTGTGTGTGTGTGTGTGTGTGTGTGTGTGTGTGTGTGTGTGTGTGTGTGTGTGTGCTTCATGTACGTAGTTTATGTGGGTGTGTTTAATTTAGGTGTTACTGTGTACCAGCACGGACAGCTCCTGTACAGTTAACCTCATGTTGCCGCGGGTGCACACACACACATCACACACACGTGCACACGCTTTCACCTTCAGCTGCAAAAAATGGCCTCTGTGAAAAGGGTCCATCCATTTCCAGGTATCTTTGTCTCTTGCATGCAGTACAACATGCAGGGATTAGGTTTGTCTTAACAGACATTAAAGAAAGGTCTTTATTCACCCTTTATTAACCCTTCTTCTATAAATCGGACAGTCAGTCAGTCAGACAGACAATAGTTTTATGAAAAAACATATGTTTCTATTATCAGTTGTTCTCAAACCTTTTTACGGCAAGGACCCCCAATATTTAGGCTAATGTATTTGGCTGCAGACCCCTATATCTCAAAATATCGTGCATGGTCCTGGGACCTTTCAAATGCAAAGTTTGAGTTAAACATGTATTTATATTCAAAGATTTTGAATACATCTTCACGGTTCTACCAAATCAAATTTATTTTTCTATATCAACGTGTCTCACAGAAAAGCCACTTCAATACATATATATTTTCATTATAGGCTATATTGTTCCTGGAATGGAACTAAAATAACACAGTCTAATGCCTATATATTAATAATTAACTGCTTTCTTATAGCCTAATTTTCATTATTTCATTATAGCAATAATAATTGTATAGGGCCTATTAATGAATAATAATAATGGTAATAATAATAATAATACTAATACAATAAAAAGAATAATACCCTAATAATAATATAAGTCGATGTATAGGCTAATAGGCCTAATGAATCCGTATATAATCGCTCCTGCTATTTTCGGCGCGGGACACCGTTCAGTTCAGTTCAGGGTTCGCGAAGTTCGATCATTGGCGTGATGAAGAATGTTAATAGCTTCACATTTGCATTGAATCCGTGGGTTTATTTGTCCGTGCGTGCACACTGCACCGTAATATACCGTATGCATGTACAGCACAGCACAGCACAGCCTCCTCTCCTCATGTCAAGGTTCAAGACCCGACGGACCCGGAGAGGAGAGTTCAACCACAAGTCAGCACCTGTGACTGCGTTCAACACGATAGAACCGCATGCTCTCTCTCTCTCTCTCTCTCTCTCTCTCTCTCTCTCTCTCTCTCTCTCTCTCTCTCTCTCTCTCTCTCTCTCTCCTTCAAAGCTAATACAGAGATAAGACCTTTCTAATTGAAACGGAATTCCCGTCGTGCCCTTTGGACATTAATCATCGAGAGGAGGAGAATTTGAAAGTGAAAGTATATTAGAGCGAGAGAAATGATATTGCGGTGACGGAGCGGACGGACGTTTGATGCGCATGCAAATGAAATGTATGACACATTACAGCCTATAATGTAGCGAAGGTCATGTTTAATAAAATACTACTACTAATAATAATAATAATAGGCCTAATAATAAAAACAATATTAAAGTTAATAGTTTTATAGTTTAGAGTAGACTAATTATTACCTATTTTTTCTGTAGGCCTCGGGCCTAAACAGGTGAGACTGTACAAATAGGCTATAGGCCTATGTTGAATTGTCCCGTTGGGCCGTTTCGTTTTGAAGACATGCACTTTACACTGTGAGATTCCGTCAGGACAGCTACTGTAGCCTATAGTAAGTAACCTCCACACTGTAGCCTATAGCCAGACCTAACGGTATACTCTGAGTCAAGGTCACTATATACCTTTGTTTTGAACGATTTTACGACGCATAATATAATAGGCTAAATACGCGAAACAATTATTAGACTACTTGATAGCCTAGACAAAAATAGCAAACGCATATGGGAAAACACAAAAATCGGCACTACCAAAAGATTTGTACCTCAATTTAATTACCAATAGATGTATATCAATTTATTTAAGTATTTGGCCTTATACGTATACAGCATACTATCTACCACCAGTTTAATTAGGCTCTGTATTTCATCATCAAAGTCAATGAACGAAATTATTATTTAGGCTAAGTAATTATTTTGTTGAATGATTTTGATTGTCAAAGGCTGCTAGAAAAATCTAGCCTAATAATCAAAAGGAAACTTATTTATGTGTAATAGAGAAAGTAGGCCATGCATTTCCTGATTTATATTCGTTTCATTCTTTTGTCAAATCAATTGTGCACTATATTATGAAATTATGAAACATTTTAAAATATATATTTTTTGTGGTACAAAGAAAAAAGATAACGAAAATCACATTATAGGCCTATTTGGTCATCCTACAGACACATTTGTATATATATAGAGCAAAGTGCTTATATAGCTTAAATAAAAGAAAGAAAGAAAGAAAGAGAAATTATGATAATTTACAGTAGGCTGTAGCGTCAATGTACTAGAGTTTCCACCCTTGTGAAATTAAAGCATCAACAATCTATACGATGTTGAAGGAAAGTGCAAAATTAATTAACTCAGTGCATGGAGACATCATTTTTATTTCTCATGAATTTTAATGCGTGCTGGCGTTTATACTTTGTGGGTGTGTGTGTGTGTTTGTGTGTGTGTGTGTGTATATGCACACATTTACTGTGGACCAGTCTACAGTAAATGAATGTATCCAGAAGGGCTCCCTCATCACCTATACTGACTCCACCCCCTCACCACGCACGCACGCACGCACGCGCGCACACACACACACACACACACACACACACACACACACACACACACACACACACACACAGTGACACATGATGTGGAGGGGAAAAATAGGGCTACTCCTCTCCTCTCCTCCATACTCCTCCTCCACCTCCTCCTCCACTCCTTCACTCCTCTCTCTTTTCTCCATTCACAGAGAGAACTCCTCCCTCGCCTACAGACAGAGCCCTGCCTGGACACACAAGCCTCTCCTCCATCTCAATGGACTGTATCTCTCTCCACACAAACGAGGAAAGACTCCTAACTTTGGCTGAGAAGATACATTGTGTTGACCGTGCGAAGATGACAGTTGCACGCTTTTCTGTCAGTGTGCACATTTAGTCCCGTTCCGTGAAGATAATGAATTTGGCTTCTGCGTGATTTGGGTATTTTTCATCTTTTTTTTTGCGCCCTGTGACTTTTCCATTTCATCATGAAGTTTTCTTGGACTTGAGAGTTCCCATACATGCAGCGCTGCACGTGACGGAGCTTCATGCCTGATGTCGTATAGAAACAGCAGACGACAGCAAAAGAACCCAAGAAGAATTTACGAGAGCGAGAACCGAGCGACGACTCCCCGAATTGTGTCCGCAGACTTCCGAGGACCCAACGGGGTTGTCTTTATTTGTTTGTTTTTCGATATTCAGTCGTTTAGCTATAAGGGACATTCTGACAAACCCATCAAAAGGTAGACACTAGACAGGTATGAAAGACGGTCAAACGACACGCGGATAGAAAATAAGAACATTCAGGTAAAGTTATTGAAGACGCCGCGGTGGTGACAAAGTTAAAACCAAAAGTCTTGGCTCTCCTTCCATTCCACCCGAAACCAAGACTGTACACGATGAGTTCAGACGTGCGTGACCTGAACAGCCTGCTCCCTCCGGTGCCGCCGCTGTCCTCGGGCCCCGTGCCGCCGGGCCCCGGCCCGGGGTGCCCCGCTCTGCCCCTGGGCTCGGCCCCGCCGCAGTGGGCCCCCGTGCTGGACTTCCACGCCGCCGCCTCGCCCTACTCCTCGCTGGCCCCGCCACCGGGCGGGGCGCACACCTCCCTGGCCCCGCACTCCTTCATCAAGCAGGAGCCCACCTGGGGCCCGCCCGGGGACCCGCACCACCACGAGGCGGACCCGCACTGCGGCCTGAGCGCCTTCACCGTCCACTTCTCGGGACAGTTCACCGGCACGGGGGCCTGTCGCTATGGCACGGCGTTCGGGGCGCCCCCGCCTCCGCCCCCCAGCCAGCCCCCCTCGGTGGCGAACCCCCACCACCACCAGCCCCCCAGGATGTTCAGCAACCCCCCCTACCTGACCAACTGCATGGACACGCAGCCCTCCGGCAGGAACCAAGGTAAGGCTGCGTTGTGTGTGTGTGTGCGTGCTTGTGTGTGTGTGTGTGTGCACGCGTGTGTGTGTGTGTGTGTGTGTGTGTGTGTGTGTGTGTGTGTGTGACGCATGCACACACTTCTGTACGTACAGTATAATATATTATAAGCGAGAGTTTCATCAATCAGAAGACCTTTTAAAGCAAACATTCCTGCCCGTGCATTGTAAGTACAGTCGGCCCAGATGATGATTATCATCACATGAACATTAACAAACTTAGAGCAGCTCCATCGAACACCAAAGCTCTCACTCTCGCATCTCTGACACTGCAGACTACTATGCACTGTTAATCATTGAACGGATCACTTTTCGCCCGGCCTTTCATTTGACAAAGCTTGACTTCTTTTATGAGAGAAAGTTGGAAGCGATGTCCGCTTTTGCACAACAGACACACACAACAAATAACAGAAATAAGACTGTTAAATGGTGTGTTATTCTCCAAGGCTGGGAATGAAAAGGTTACTGTATTGGATAATATTATATGCGCATGTATATAGCTGGTGAAGCAGTTACATGTTATTCACAATTAAATGACTTTATGAGGGTTAATAATGGTGATCAAGTTTACTAACAGATGTGTGTGGGTATACCGTACATTTATCAGTGATTTGTTTGGACTGTTATTGTTATTATATTTTCTAAACATTATGCTAAAATATGTTTTGCACCCTAATAAAATATGCATATACTGTATATTGATTTTGGCTTAAAAACACAAAGTGAGTCTGACAATTCATTTTGGGCCACAAAACAATCTTTTTGAAAATGATTGAACAGCAATTAGCAACATCTTAATTACTATATAATGTTTGAATGGATTTTTTTTCTGCACCTGCAAATTGCAATTACTTTTCCAGGGCTGTGGACATGTTTTCTCTGCTGTAGCATGTAAATCTTCATGTAATGTTACATGTTTTGACGGTTGATCGTGGAATTTAAATGCTGCAGCCTGCAATATGTATTAAATAGATTACTTCTAGATTGTGCCAGTAAACAATTTTAATTCCATCACTAGATAATTTTTATATTCCCCTAACTTTCCCTCCATTTACGTGTGTAATTTTTATCATGCCATAAAAAGGCATGATGATAGGATAAAAAGGCCGTATTCCTGTATTCTGATTATTATATTTGCATGAAATAGTTTCTTCATTAGAAGCAGTAATATTTTCAGTGAGTGGACTAAAACACAAATAATACTTGCTTTGGTGAATTCTAATGTACAATATCTAATATCCAACTCTGGATGGGATGGAATGAAATGAACTCTCCTTTGTAAAAATAGTATTTCTCATAAAGATTGTTATGCAGTTTTACTGTATATTATGTATAGTAAATTGTGAGAGGAAAAAGCTGCTGTATAAAGTTCATAAAAGTCATGGATCCGATTCATACCCATAAATTAGTGAGTGCAAACAGTGTGCCCTGTACTTACTTTCCTGCGTGTTTTGGCCCATTGAAAAGCCACAAACTGCAGATGATGGCCATCATCCAGCTTAAAAAAATACCTTATTGGACAGAGCGATTTGAAATAACACAGCTATCGAGCAGATTAATTAATAAACAGAAAGAGGATTCATCATCAAAGAGCTCGTCCACCCTCGATACCCTCTTTATCTGGTCCCTCCTGGATGACTGAACACAGACAAACAAACAGCACACAGTACAGCTGATAGGACCACGCACAGGGTCACCTACACAGGAACATTCCTCAGTGTTCATCCCATTTTGACCTGAGATCAGATTCTAAAAAAATGTCTGTTTGAAAATGACAGTTTTCTGAAAAAGCTATGTTTCTATGTCGTTTGTTTTTGTTAGCTATTTTTCAATAGCTAAAGCATAACATAATGCTAACGCCAAAAGGGGTTCCTGCCCAAAATGGGTTAATAATTCCAAATTGATACATTATACATACACTGAGGATGGCAGAGTTGGCAACCTTTTCGGGGCACATGATCACTATAGACATTTTCCATGAGGTGACAGTGAAAAACACTTTAGGCTACTGTATATAGAGAACAATACAAACATACATTCAGTCAATAATTCAACAACAAAGAATGAGTCAATAAACGTAATCATATGAATTATAAAGTTAAGATAAAACCTGGCAGATTAAAAAGATTGCCCACCCGGGTGTCTTAATGATGTACAGTATGTGCATGTGTAGCAATAGCTTATTCTTAAATAAAGTGAGTAAAGTTTATCAAGGGGGGCGCGTGCGCATTCAGGTAACACAAAACGTAAATACGTTAACACAATTCTCTAGAAAGCAAATTTGGAATTATCCCTTCATGATAGCAACAATGCCATTCCTTCTCAAACTGTCCCATCTACAGCATTTGCTTACAACGGAGCAGTTAAAATATCAGCCTGTGATGAAATATATATAGTAAGCACAATCATTTTAGGGTTGTTGAGGTGTTTATATTTGAATTGCTCTAACACTTAATATAAAACGCTTTTACGATAGCTTGCATGCTGATTTACAGCATCTCCATCAACTATTAAACTAACCATGGTAAAATAAAATTGAAAAAGAAGTAAAGCTGAAAGAAATGAAAGGAAAAGAAACATGAGAAATTACAGTGATCAGATAAAATGCAACTTTTAATAGTTTAATAGTAGTTTAATAGTTGAATACAGCATAATGCACTCACACACACATGCGCACACACACACACACACACACACACACACACACACACACACACACCAGACACAAAAACACGTACACAAATGTGACGGGGTGAGTGGAAGACAAATTGAGTCCTTTAATTAGGTTTTAAGGCTCCCCACCCCACCAGGCCATCTGAAGTCAGTAAAGGTGACAGCACAATTAATGAAGCGTGCGTGCGTGTGTGTGTGTGTGTGTGTGTGTGTGTGTGTGTGTGTGTGTGTGTGTGTGTGTGTGTGTGTGTGTGTGTGTGTGTGTGTGTGTGTGTGTGTGTGTGTGTGTGTGTGTGTGTGTGTGTGTGTGTGTGTGTGTGTGTGTGTGTGTGTGTGTGTGTGTAACCTAGATAATTTATCATTTATAGGTGATCCACCCTCTGGTCTAGGCTGTTTTATTTCAGAAACACCACTTGTTGCGTGCGTGAGTGTACGTACATGTACTAACTGTATATGCAAGCTTATGGGTGTCCATTGGATTTCGCAGTACTTGTTGTGTATTGAAGGGTACATTTACACTTAAATGTGTACTATATCCAAAACCTCTTCTTTAGAGCAGGGATACTTGAAAATGTTTTAGCCAATACGCAAATTTTGCAGATCACGTTCTCCACGATACTTCTCTCATATACACAACACACTATAAGATCATGAATGACAATTTAACGACAATTTAACCAGGAGGGACACATATTTACACTCTTAAGTGTAGCCACTTAAAACCCATGATTGACCGGAGTCCCTCTTATATGCTTCATACTAGTGTATCTTCTGTTTTTTTTTTTTTTTTCTGTTTTCACTTAAATATTTTCGCTGAAAACAGCCGATCTACAAGCTCACAACGCACTTGTAGATCTGCTATTTTCTGCGAATGTTTTTACCTGAGTGTGAATGCTGGGGTTTAATATAAGTATAGTTAAATTAATGCTTAGGATTTGATGCATAGTATGTAAATTTTAGCTATGTACCGTATCACTCATTTTGTGTCCCAATTTCTAAACTTTTTAGAGGGAGATTAGACTGACTTAAAAGACAAGTTCACCCATTTTCAACCTATTTTCATCTTTAAAGATATATAAGGGTCCATTTGGGGTTACCAACTCTCCATCTTTTAGCTGGGGACCACCTGGAACCCCCTCAAGGACCACTGGTGGTCCCCGGAACACTGGTTGAAAACCACTGGTATACAGGGATTGATGCGTTGGCCTCTCATATCTGGTCACAGGATCTTGTTAATAATATCCAACAGAGTGACTGCAGGATTGTGGAAATCCATATAATTAATAAAAAAGGAATGGCCTATTCTGAGTTTCAGCCATACATACATCACATACCATAGACCATTTGTATGCCCCAGGGCAATGTGCTAGGCCATCTCCTGTTTTTGCTCAACACTCAAATATCATTGCTGAAAATAACTGATCTACAAGATCACAACGCATTGCGGCGCTGCAACGTTTGTAGAAAAGCTATTTTTGCCTTGTGCATATCTTTGGCCTTATAACTGTCCGACTCTGACACGCAATAGTCCGACACCCTACCCCAAACCCTATAACCTATAACCCTAACCCCAAACCCTATAACCTATAACCCTAACCCCAAACCCTATAACCTATAACCCTACCCCAAACCCTATAACCTATAACCCTAACCCCAAACCCTATAACCTATAACCCTAACCCCAAACCCTATAACCTATAACCCTAACCCCAAACCCTATAACCTATAACCCTAACCCCAAACCCTATAACCTATAACCCTAACCCCAAACCCTATAACCTATAACCCTACCCCAAACCCTATAACCTATAACCCTACCCCAAACCCTATAACCTATAACCCTAACCCCAAACCCTATAACCTATAACCCTAACCCCAAACCCTATAACCTATAACCCTAACCGCACACGGAAGCCACGTGTGAGTCTCAACCGGCCAGGTACTTTATGTCGGAGCCACGGGTGAGTCTTAACCCATTCTGACCTGAGAACAGATTCATACGAGGTTTCCACTGGACACACACTGGGTCTGATTAACCCATTCTGACCTGAGATCAGATTAAAAAAATGTCAGTCGTTCTTCGATTTTTCAAAAATAGCAGACCTACAAGCTCGTATCGCGCCACTCGGTGGCGCGATATGAGCTTGTAGATCTGCTATTTTTCAATAGCTAAAGCATAACATGATGCTGACACCAAAATGGGTGCCCGGTCAGAATGGGTTCACCGGCAACGCGTATCAGTGCCACGTCTTGACCATCCACGTATGTCAGACTAACGTATATGCCCCCTCCCATTTTTGCCGAATGTTAGACCCATAATGTTAGGGTTCATTAATGCCATTATTTTGTGTAGCCTGTATATGTTTATATTTTCTCCATAGTCATTTACAAACATACCAAAGTTACGTTCATTTACAAAAAAATGGGCTATAGAGCCATGGTCACGTCCTGGATCTGTTCCCTGCACTTTTCCGTGTTTGGCCACCAGGCTCTGCATCCTCGCCCCCTTCTCCCCTGGCGAGTCCTTGATTGACACAGTCTGGGATCCACAGGTGCGAGCTGTTGGCCTAATGACTGCCTTTAGTTGGCCAGAGTCAGAACCATCCTAATAGAAGAGTTGCGATATTGAGGGGGGCAGAAAACAGCACGGTCACGTGGTTCATGTATTCGCGCGAGCCCATAGACTCCAATGCATTCCGTAAACTTCCGGGTTGTCCCCATGCAATAGAAGTCTATATGTAGAAGAGCTGCCATTGGACTGGCCCCATGAAGTGAACGGAGTTTGCGTAACTCTGTCTTACTCTATGGCTCTGGCCAGAGTCTATTTAAGACTGTCTGTGACTGCTCTCTGTGTTGGTTGGTTCAGTGTGTTATCAGGGGGCTTGTTTCCGGGTCCCAGGCTGTGTATTTCCCTTGCATTCCGTTTATTCGCTCTGTGAGGTGTACCTTGTTTTGCATTATGATTTAAGTTAAGTAAAGTACTCGTTATCCTGTCCTCCTTGGTCTCCTGCTTTTACTTTGAAATGAGTTCTGCATTTAGGTCCAAAACACATCCTGGGTCCTGACAGAGCTCAATCATTCTACAGTATGTTGACGGGCAGTTGATACTTGATTTTTGAGTGGTGGTGCAACCACTCCTATAGACAGCTACTGTATGTGTGTGTGTGCAGCTGCCTGGCTGTTTCCCTGTGTCCCTGGCTGTGTCCGAGCACACACACACACACACACACACACACACACACAGTGACAGTACAGTACATTAGAGTGACCCCGGCCTCGGGGACCCCCACACTCAACCATTTCTCAACCATTTCGGACGCGGAACCGGGTTGACCCTCTGGACGTGTTCCTGGGGGTCTGGATGTTCTGGGGGCCCTCCGGGGACGCCCACTTGTAACTCTGTCCTTTTTCGACCATTTCGGACGCGGGCGGCTCGTTTAACCCATTCTGACCTGAGATCAGATTCATACGAGGTTTCCGCCGGACAAACACTGGGTCTGATGAACCCATTCTGACCTGAGATCAGATTCTAAAAATGTCAGTCGCTCTTCGATTTTTCAAAAATAGCAGACCTACAAGCTCGTATCGCGCCACTCGGTGGCGCGATATGAGCTTGTAGATCTGCTATTTTTAAATAGCTAAAGCATAACATGATGCTAACACCAAAATGGGTGCCCGGTCAGAATGGGTTAAAGTGAATGGAAACGCATATATAAGCACTGATTTAGATAAGTGAGCAAGTTTTACCGTACCAAAATTAATGTATCGTCCAAATGGCTTTTCCAGACGTCTTAACAAACCACGGTACTTATGTACCAAAATGATTGGGTATAATGTCAAGGCTCAAGGTTCAAGTTTACTTAGTGTCCCCGAAGGGCAAATTGGGTTGCAGCATAGACAGTACATTAAACAATGAAACAGTACAAATAAACAAACAGTTCACATAGCAGATACCAGAGTACAAAGGTGCACATAACCATTAAAGTGCAGCCGTTAAAGTGCTATGCGATAGGTCATAAAAAGTGCATATTGTGCATAGACATAGGCAGAGTGCATATAGTGCTCAATGTGCCGAATGCCATGGTATAATCCTTTAAACACATGCACCCTGGCCCAGGCCGTAGCGTAACGGTCTGGGCACCGGAATGGTGATCCAGTCGCGGTGTGCCGCGGGTTCGACTCCCGGACCCGACACGGCCTTTACCGCATGTCATCCCCCCATCTCTCTCCCGTTTCCTGTCAGCCTACTTTCTATCCCTTAAAAAATCAATAAAGGCGTAAGCCGCAAAAAAATATCTTAAAAAAAAAAAAAAAAAAAAAAAAAACACATGCACCCTATACCTATAGTTTGGCCATTTACTATTTCAAAGTCTACTAGTTTAAGTACTTAAATTGAACTCCAACGTTGTACAGGACAATGGTGATGATGACACCAATGAAAGTAGGGAAATATAGGTTGACTCGAATGACCTGTACCCGCTAGCCTATAGTTTTTCAGACGCACGGTAAAGGTCACAATGTGTGCATGTGTTGCAGGTTACAGCGCTGTTGCATTCGACGGGCCTGGAAATTACAGCCACACTCCTACACACCACAGCTCGCAGTTCTCCAACCATTCCTTCAAACATGAAGACGCCATCACTCCGCAGACCACTATGGGTAAGCAACACCTTGACCTAAACTCTGGTGTGTGTTGTTTTGTGCACATATACCTATATCGCGTGTGTGTGTGTGTGTGTGTGTGTGTGTGTGTGTGTGTGCTCGCGTACATATACACTATTATTGTATTATTATTGTATTACATGACACGTACTGTATATGTGTCAAACAGTGTTATTAGGAACTGTCAGAAGAATGTGACTGACTAAGGCTCGAAGTTTTTTTTCCCGTTTGTTTGTTTTAATATAATATATTCAAATGTTGTATTATTTATAATATATGCAATAATGTATAAATTAGCCCATAAAGCTATACCATATTCTTTTATCTATAGTGTGAATGCAAATGAGCACAAGAGTGGAATAAACTAAATTTCCTTGATTATCAAGATGACATTTGCATATTGACAGTTTGTACGGTTGGTGCATTTTGGTTTTCAAAAGAAGAATGGCCTCCTGACTATTGCAAGTAATGGTGCCGAATGTCTGTCCGGAGTTCCAAAGTTCTCAGCAGCTCCTCCCTTGAGCTTGTAGATCGGCTCATGTTCAATATGTTCATTTGATTTGATTTATTATAGCACAAAATGTAACAAAAACAATACAAAAACTGTACAAAAAATATAAAAAGAAGTGCCAGAAGGAGACATTACCGGTACATTAATAATAAACAACATTAATAATATATATTTTTAAAGATTTGTTTATTGACATGCAAACATGAAATTACAGAAATGCATGCAAAAGAAATTATTAAGACAAACTGAAAAACAAAGAAAAAACCGCAACAAGAAAAACTAAAAAAGGCAAAAGGAAAAACTGTAAATAAAAAAAATATGAATGCCGAATATAGAATTTACAAATAACACGATTTCAGTAGGCTATAAAAATCTAAAACATAATTTAAATGCCTGATAGCTTATAATCCATGACAAGATTACTGATAATAATTAGCCAACATTGACATATCTGATTTTACAGGGTAGTGCAACCAAGAAAACAGGGATTAGACCAAAACAGACAAAACTAAAGATATCAGAATCTGTGCTAATGAATGTGACGTTATGTGATCTGGTCAATCAAAACATCCTTCAATTTGACAGTATCTCTGTATTTAAGGAAAAAATTACCATGACTAGTAAGTAGGTTAGTACGGTAAAAGGGGGTGTTTAGATTTGTTGCCTGTCTATACTATAACAACAAAAGTATTCATAGAAAAGTATGCATGGCCATGCAGTATAACTGCGTAACGTGCGTGCGTGTGCGTGCGTGCGTGTGCGTGCGTGCACGTGTGTGTAAAAAGGAAGGTAATCCAAGTTTCACTGATCCGCAGAAATTTCCAAAGATTTTCCTTTTGTTTTTTTTACCCAAGTATGGCTCAAGTGGTTAACTTAGGTCTATGGAAAACACTGTGCTTTCTAGAATTTCGTTTTTTCCATAAAAACAAAAGCATTTGGGTGAGTTGTTACATTAAAGGGACACTTCACCCTTTTTGCAAAAACATATATGTTAATGACGTTTAGAAGCTTTAGAACACTTTCCTGAGGGTCTTTATGTGTGTAATATATGGTTTTAGATATTTTAGATTGTAGCAGTGAGCCCAGTCTCTCTGATGTCATGGACACTGGGCTCACTTCCTTCCTGGACTACATGTTGTCTCAGTAAGACAGCCCTCCCCCTATCCACAAGGAGGAGCAGTTCCCCCAAAGCATTATGGGAATGGTAGTCCAGGAAGGAAGTGAGCCCAGTGTCTATGACATCAGAGACACTGGGCTCACTGCTACAATCTAAAATATCTAAAACCACACATTACACACATAAAGACCCCCAGGAAAGCTTCTAAACGTCATTAACATATATTTTTTTGCAAAAAGGGTGAAGTGTCCCTTTAACTGTATGGGCAAAGGTGTTGTGCACACACACTGCACTACACAAATTCCAGGGTTTTTGTACTTAACAATACTTACTTCTACTCCACTATACATCTCGGATCCAAATATTGTACTTTTACTCCACTACATTTTATTTGACAGCTTTAGTTACTAATTACTTTGTACATTTGGATTATTATTACAAAACATACATAAATCACTTCAGGTCTATATATACATTTTGGCCTATTGAAAATATCAGATCTACGAGCTCACAATGCGATTTAGTTTCACGGACACTAGAGGGTTTAAGTAGTTCATCCGCAGAAATGTCTTAAGATTTTCCAACTGTTTTTTTATTTCTTTACCCGAGTACGGTTCAAGTGATTAACTTGTCTTGTTGGTCTATGGAAATACAGTGCTTTCTAGAATTTAAACAAAAGCATTGTTGTTACGCAAGACTGTGTATAAGCGCAAATGTGCGCTCTGTGCTCCTCACCTGTCCTGTCCTCTGTTGTAAACTCTCTCTCCTAGGGACTGTCCTGTCCTCTGTTGTAAGCTCCTCTCCTAGGGACTGTCCTGTCCTCTGTTGTAAACTCTCTCTCCTAGGGACTGTCCTGTCCTCTGTTGTAAACTCTCTCTCCTAGGGACTGTCCTGTCCTCTGTTGTAAGCTCCTCTCCTAGGGACTGTCCTGTCCTCTGTTGTAAACTCTCTGCGATGACCCCTAGGGACTGTCCTGTCCTCTGTTGTAAACTTCTCACCTAGGGACTGTCCTGTCCTCTGTTGTAAACTCTCTCTCCTAGGGACTGTCCTGTCCTCTGTTGTAAGCTCCTCTCCTAGGGACTGTCCTGTCCTCTGTTGTAAACTCCTCCTAGGGACTGTCCTGTCCTCTATTGTAAACTCTCTGCGATGACCCCTAGGGACTGTCCTGTCCTCTGTTGTAAGCTCCTCTCCTAGGGACTGTCCTGTCCTCTGTTGTAAGCTCCTCACCTAGGGACTGTCCTGTCCTCTGTTGTAAACTCTCTCCTAGGGACTGTCCTGTCCTCTATTGTAAACTCCTCTTCTAGGGACTGTCCTGTCCTCTATTGTAAACTCCTCTCCTAGGGACTGTCCTGTCCTCTGTTGTAAACTCTCTGCGATGACCCCTAGGGACTGTCCTGTCCTCTGTTGTAAACTCTCTGCGATGACCCCTAGGGACTGTCCTATCCTCTGTTGTAAACTCTCTGCGATGACCCCTAGGGACTGTCCTGTCCTCTGTTGTAAACTCTCTGCGATGACCCCTAGGGACTGTCCTGTCCTCTGTTGTAAACTCTCTGCGATGACCCCTAGGGACTGTCCTGTCCTCTGTTGTAAACTCTCTGCGATGACCCCTAGAGACTGTCCTGTCCTCTGTTGTAAACTCCTCTCCTAGGGACTGTCCTGTCCTCTGTTGTAAACTCCTCTCCTAGGGACTGTCCTGTCCTCTGTTGTAAACTCCTCTCCTAGGGACTGTCCTGTCCTCTATTGTAAACTCTCTGCGATGACCCCTAGAGACTGTCCTGTCCTCTGTTGTAAACTCCTCTCCTAGGGACTGTCCTGTCCTCTGTTGTAAACTCTCTGCGATGACCTTGCTTGTCACGGAGAAGTAAATCTACCACATCCTGGGTCAACACGCCCCATTCTCCTCCCCTACTTTCATCTGCCCGTTTATCAGTGGTGGGAAAAGTATACTCACGGTTTTTAGTAAAGTAAAAGTATCAATAGTGCAATATAGAAATACTATGTTACAAGTAAAAGTCTATGTATGTATGTACTTGAGTAAAAGTACAAAAGTATTGGTATCAAAATGTCTCGTTTTCAAGTTTCAAATGTATAAAAATCTTCTACAATCTCACAAGCTCACAATTTTCAAATGGCCGAAATGTATTATATACTGTATAGGGCTGAAATGGTTACTGTATGTTTTGTCATGATCAAATTCTACAAAATAACTTGTGTAACGAGTTTTCAAATTAATGTAGTGGAGTAAAAGTACAATATTTGGATCCGAGATGTAGTGGAGTAGACGTAAAAGTATTGGTGTCAAGTAAAAGTACCTCAAAATGTTACTTATGTACAGTACTTGAGTAAATCGTACCGCCACTGCTGTGTATTCCTCTCATCTCTCCTCTGGCAGTGCGACTAGTACATGTTTATGTATTCATCTCATCTCCCCTCTCTAGACTAGTACATGTTTATGTATTCATCTCATCTCCCCTCTCTAGACTAGTACATGTTTATGTATTCATCTCATCTCCCCTCTCTAGACTAGTACATGTTTATGTATTCATCTCATCTCCCCTCTCTAGACTAGTACATGTTTATGTATTCATCTCATCTCCCCTCTCTAGACTAGTACATGTTTATTTATTCATCTCATCTCCCCTCTCTAGACTAGTACATGTTTATGTATTCGTCTCATCTCCCCTCTCTAGACTAGTACATGTTTATGTATTCATCTCATCTCCCCTCTCTAGACTAGTACATGTTTATGTATTCATCTCATCTCCCCTCTCTAGACTAGTACATGTTTATGTATTCATCTCATCTCCCCTCTCTAGACTATAGTACATGTTTATGTATTCGTCTCATCTCCCCTCTCTAGACTAGTACATGTTTATGTATTCATCTCATCTCCCTCTCTAGACTAGTACATGTTTATGTATTCATCTCATCTCCCCTCTCTAGACTAGTACATGTTTATGTATTCATCTCATCTCCCCTCTCTAGACTATAGTACATGTTTATGTATTCATCCCATCTCCCCTCTCTAGACTAGTACATGTTTATGTATTCATCTCATCTCCCCTCTCTAGACTAGTACATGTTTATGTATTCATCTCATCTCCCCTCTCTAGACTAGTACATGTTTATGTATTCATCTCATCTCCCCTCTCTAGACTAGTACATGTTTATGTATTCATCCCATCTCCCCTCTCTAGACTAGTACATGTTTATGTATTCATCCCATCTCCCCTCTCTAGACTAGTACATGTTTATGTATTCATCTCATCTCCCCTCTCTAGACTAGTACATGTTTATTTATCTCCCCTCTCTAGACTAGTACATGTTTATGTATTCATCTCATCTCCCCTCTCTAGACTAGTACATGTTTATTTATCTCCCCTCTCTAGACTAGTACATGTTTATTTATCTCCCCTCTCTAGACTAGTACATGTTTATTTATCTCCCCTCTCTAGACTACATGTTTATGTATTCATCTCATCTCCCCTCTCTAGACTAGTACATGTTTATGTATTCATCTCATCTCCCCTCTCTAGACTAGTACATGTTTATGTATTCATCTCATCTCCCCTCTCTAGACTAGTACATGTTTATGTATTCATCTCATCTCCCCTCTCTAGACTAGTACATGTTTATGTATTCATCTCATCTCCCCTCTCTAGACTAGTACATGTTTATTTATTCATCTCATCTCCCCTCTCTAGACTAGTACATGTTTATGTATTCGTCTCATCTCCCCTCTCTAGACTAGTACATGTTTATGTATTCATCTCATCTCCCCTCTCTAGACTAGTACATGTTTATGTATTCATCTCATCTCCCCTCTCTAGACTAGTACATGTTTATGTATTCATCTCATCTCCCCTCTCTAGACTATAGTACATGTTTATGTATTCGTCTCATCTCCCCTCTCTAGACTAGTACATGTTTATGTATTCATCTCATCTCCCTCTCTAGACTAGTACATGTTTATGTATTCATCTCATCTCCCCTCTCTAGACTAGTACATGTTTATGTATTCATCTCATCTCCCCTCTCTAGACTATAGTACATGTTTATGTATTCATCCCATCTCCCCTCTCTAGACTAGTACATGTTTATGTATTCATCTCATCTCCCCTCTCTAGACTAGTACATGTTTATGTATTCATCTCATCTCCCCTCTCTAGACTAGTACATGTTTATGTATTCATCTCATCTCCCCTCTCTAGACTAGTACATGTTTATGTATTCATCCCATCTCCCCTCTCTAGACTAGTACATGTTTATGTATTCATCCCATCTCCCCTCTCTAGACTAGTACATGTTTATGTATTCATCTCATCTCCCCTCTCTAGACTAGTACATGTTTATTTATCTCCCCTCTCTAGACTAGTACATGTTTATGTATTAATCTCATCTCCCCTCTCTAGACTAGTACATGTTTATTTATCTCCCCTCTCTAGACTAGTACATGTTTATTTATCTCCCCTCTCTAGACTAGTACATGT
>NC_139700.1:6184677-6197177 GCF_964188405.1 Protomyctophum parallelum
AATACTCCGTTACAATTAAACTGTCTGGTTTATCCAAATTTACTTGAGTAAAAGTACAAATGTATTACCAACCGTTACTGATGACCAAGTACTGATGTAGAAGTTCTGGTGGACGTCGCATTGTGACATGTTTTTGCGAGCTTGCAACGCTTAAAGAGAAACGTATACTTAGTTATACTGCACACAACCACACATGCTCACCAGCGGCCCAGCAGGGCTCTAGCCCATTCTGACCTGAGATCAGATTCATACGAGGTTTCCGCCGGACACACACTGGTCTGATGAACCCATTCTGACCTGAGATCAGATTCTAAAAATGTCAGTCGCTCTTCGATTTTTCAAAAATGGCAGACCTACAAGCTCGTATCGTGCCACTCGGTGGCGCGATATGTGCTTGTAGATCTGCTATTTTTAAATAGCTAAAGCATAACATGATGCTGACACCAAAATGGGTGCCCGGTCAGAATGGGCTAGAGTCCCACACCGGGCCCATCTGAAAAGCGCCCGCGACCCACCCATCCGACCACCTGTTAAGTGGTCAGATGGGTGGGCCACGTGCCTTTTCAGAGCATGTTTGTGTTCCAGCTTGTACCAATAGAACTAATACCATAGTAAACGTCCTACGTATCAGTATTCACTATTCCGTATTATACAACAGGTAGTTTCGACTTTCGAGGAACCAGTCTGATTGGTTGAAATATCCATCTATACTCGTGCTTTAACAAGCATGATGGCACACCTAATCAAAACATAAAATCAGCCGTGCTGAGTCTCGCAGAGCAGAGCCGGATGACTGGCTGAGTGGCTAGGCTAGCAGTTTGCATGGGACCTTTGCATTGTATCTTAGTTACAATGAAATTGAGTTGACATGTTTTTTTAAGGGAAACTGTTGTATAATCGCAATATTACACTCAAGGGTGTGCTTTATCATGAATTTTGGCACTTCAGTGACGCTTGCGGAACTTGGCTTGTTCCCGACCTTCCTGACCGCATCACTGGCCAATAATCACGATAGAGCACACCCTCGAGTGTAATATTGCTTAACAATGAAAAAAATAACAAAAAAAATATTTTTACATATATTTTTTAATATTAAAACACATTTCGAGCCATACACGTTCATGTACGGTTTATAAAACCCAGCACTTTAATGCCAAAACCCATGTATGTCTGTGTTACGATATTTATATTACAGTACGACTCATCTGTGTCATATTTACCGCATAGGCAGCCACCATCTTGGAGCCGGCAAAAAAAAAGGAAAAAAAAGTTGCACATGCATGAGGAGCTCTCCATAGACTCCTGTAATGGCGCAATCTTTAGCAGCATTTATCTCTGAATTGAGGCTCAGACGAGGCGATATGAGGTGAGGCATGATATGAGGAGGTCAATAGAAAACTATCGCAAGGCTCCGGTTAGCAGATCAGCGTGTTTCATCTAGTGAAGGGTCAGATCGGCGTGTTTCATCTAGTGAAGGGTCAGATCGGCGTGTTTCATCTAGTGAAGGGTCAGATCGGCGTGTTTCATCTAGTGAAGGGTCAGATCAGTGTGTTTCATCTAGTGAAGGGTCAGATCGGCGTGTTTCATCTAGTGAAGGGTCAGATCGGCGTGTTTCATCCAGTGAAGGGTCAGATCAGCGTGTTTCATCTAGTGAAGGGTCAGATCGGCGTGTTTCATCTAGTGAAGGGTCAGATCGGCGTGTTTCATCTAGTGAAGGGTCAGATCGGCGTGTTTCATCTAGTGAAGGGTCAGATCAGCGTGTTTCATCTAGTGAGGGCTCAGATCAGCGTGTTTCATCTAGTGAAGGGTCAGATCGGCGTGTTTCATCTAGTGAAGGGTCAGATCGGCGTGTTTCATCTAGTGAAGGGTCAGATCGGCGTGTTTCATCTAGTGAAGGGTCAGATCGGCGTGTTTCATCTAGTGAAGGGTCAGATCGGCGTGTTTCATCTAGTGAAGGGTCAGATCAGCGTGTTTCATCTAGTGAAGGGTCAGATCAGCGTGTTTCATCTAGTGAAGGGTCAGATCGGCGTGTTTCATCTAGTGAAGGGTCAGATCGGCGTGTTTCATCTAGTGAAGGGTCAGATCGGCGTGTTTCATCTAGTGAAGGGTCAGATCAGCGTGTTTCATCTAGTGAAGGGTCAGATCGGCGTGTTTCATCTAGTGAAGGGTCAGATCGGCGTGTTTCATCTAGTGAAGGGTCAGATCAGCGTGTTTCATCTAGTGAAGGGTCAGATCAGCGTGTTTCATCTAGTGAAGGGTCAGATCGGCGTGTTTCATCTAGTGAAGGGTCAGATCGGCGTGTTTCATCTAGTGAAGGGTCAGATCAGCGTGTTTCATCTAGTGAAGGGTCAGATCGGCGTGTTTCATCTAGTGAAGGGTCAGATCAGCGTGTTTCATCTAGTGAAGGGTCAGATCGGCGTGTTTCATCTAGTGAAGGGTCAGATCGGCGTGTTTCATCTAGTGAAGGGTCAGATCGGCGTGTTTCATCTAGTGAAGGGTCAGATCGGCGTGTTTCATCTAGTGAAGGGTCAGATCGGCGTGTTTCATCTAGTGCAGGGTCAGATCGGCGTGTTTCATCTAGTGAAGGGTCAGATCGGCGTGTTTCATCTAGTGAAGGGTCAGGTCGGCGTGTTTCATCTAGTGAAGGGTCAGATCGGCGTGTTTCATCTAGTGACGGGTCAGATCAGTGTGTTTCATCTAGTGAAGGGTCAGATCGGCGTGTTTCATCTAGTGCAGGGTCAGATCGGCGTGTTTCATCCAGTGGAGGGTCGGATCGGCGTGTCTCATCTAGTGAAGGGTCAGATCGTGTGACGGAAACAGCATTGGCTAATACTTTCCGCTTCAAGAGCAGCGTCACAGTTTTTCACACCGTTTTTCTCTGAATTGAGGCTCAGATTGAGGTGATATGAGGTGAGGGACGACGTTGGGAGGAAATCCCCGCGACCTCGCAGTTATTACATTAGGACTTCCGCCGGAGTCAATGGTGGCATCAAAAGAGTTCATTTTAGTATCATTATTAAATTTGTCATCATCATCATCATCGTGTGTGTGTGTGTGTGTGTACACGTGCGCGCGCGTGCGTGTCCACTTGGACATTTTGGAAGGTCGTGCAGACACAATAATATAGCAACATTTTAGTGAAGTCACACTATCCCTATACCCTCTCCCCCTCCTGTTTGTTCATTCCTCCGAGTGTGCGTCTAAATGAGCAGACATTCTTTACATACCTCCGCCATGGTGTTTTCCAGTGGCAGAGCCATGAGGGGCACATAAAGAATCTAAATATCACAGTAAATGGCTGATAAGGGGGGGATGAGCGGCGGGGCTGGGCCCGGGGGGCTTAGTGGACACTACCATGCTGTGCTGCTAGTCTCACGCTCTCTAGCCTAGGCCTCGCTATCATGACCGCACACACGCACGCACACACTTGCATACAAATATACACGTGACGCACAGAAGGCTCCGATGAGTATAGGGTCAGCTCTCTAATCGTGCCGCCTGGTACCAACAGGGCTGTATTTACTCAGGCCATCAGCAGTGCAACCTTGGTATAAAAACACACACGCTAGGGGGCTTATCAATTCTCGGAGAGGGAGATTAAATGGAAACACTACTGGGCCTCATCAAGCCCAGAGAGACAGTACGAGACTGTCCTTCCATTCGTGTTCATGTACAGCGATGTGGAGTCAGAGACACTTCAGATCCTATTAAAGTAGTTCATTTTGATTCTGACTCTGACTCTGTTGGTCTCCAGCACGTGTCCATGTAGATGTTTTTTTTTGTCCTGAGCACAGTGCATGTTTTCAATTGTTTATACGTTGTTGTTTTTTTTACTCCAGCATAGCTTGGTGTTGCGCTGCATGGGCATTTACCTTTGTTCTTGCCGTGTAACGCTTTCCTCTGCCTGCTGAGAGTAAAAGTATTTTCAACTTGCGGTCGCCTGGAAGCGCTGCCAAGGTGAGCACCCCGGAAAATAAGGCCAGGTGAACACAGTGCCTAACTGGGCTGTCTGTGGACCCCACCTTCAATAAATATATAAATAATGTATGTACTGTATGAGTGGCTGATATGATATGATATAGTACTTTATTGTCAGTTCACACTGAAATTTGTCTTGCGACACAGCAGCCAAGTATGCAGAACACATATACCGCCAAAATACCGGTACACACATTTGACATAGCGCAAAGAACAAGACAATTTACATACATAAAGACATGAAGACAAGAGCAATATCCACCGCTTAGATCATCCTGTGGCTACTACAACTCCTGCCTCAAGGTCGACTGGTGGACAAAAGGACCTCTTTAGTCTGACCTTATTGTATTCTGGTACACCATATCTCCTTCCTGAAGGTATAGCAAGGAGATATGGTGTACCATCCTTGATAACGCTTGATGTCCATTTTCCTCAGACAGTATTTTACTTTATTTAAAAGACAATTGCGTGATAGGGCTATACCTATATAGAACTCACTTAGCAGGATTAAAACACAATTCATTTAGGCGTGTCGTCGTCCGCCTGGGAATCGGGAGGTCACCGCGTCGAAGTGTCCGCGACGAAAACACTTGACCCTGAAACTCCTCCTTTAACGCAATCCCATATGATCAGCCATCAGCTGGGTGAAGCTCGGAAAATCACATTGACCCTGAAACTCCTCCTTTTAAAGCTTAGATATGAAATGTGATGTATTTTGGAGAAAAGAAAAGGCCATGATTTCAGTTCTGTTTAAAAGATGTCTATACAAACCTTTCTTTTCCCTTCTTTTTCTTTTTCCCTGAAATACCATTCTGGCTTTTCTGGCTCCGTGCCCCTGCTATGCTCTCTATACAGTTGAAATAATGGCAGGGTAATGAGCAGGGTACCAGGCACCACGCACACGTACCCCCCTCCAGCACGCAGGTGGTATGATAGAGAAGCTGTGTGGTGTCAAGGGCTTATAAATGCCATAAATCTACCGTGTGTGTGTGTGTGTGTGTGTGTGTGTGTGTGTGTGTGTGTGTGTGTGCGTGTGCGTGTGCGCGTGTGCGCGTCAAAGTACCTGGCAGGTCTAACTATATAATGGTACTGGAATCTGTGTGTGTTTAATGAAATATGACTGTAAGAGGAACATTTAGCTCACTCATGTGCGTCTCTGTCTCTATGTCTGTCTTTATGGACATTTTGTGCTGGGCAGACTCTCCATCAACTTCAAGTCTATTGGCACCAGAGTGCGGGTGAAATTATTTTCCGTGCAAGTTTATGCGTAGTTCGATCTGACGGGGACGGGGGACGGGACGGGACGATTATTTAATTGTGTTTTTGGCATTGGAAATGGGAACATAGAATAGGAATTACATTTCTGTTTGCCTTTTAGGCGGCTTCGTCGTGAAAACGTTCACAGGGCAGATATGACAAATGACTGAAATATACCAAGAAATGATTAATTATTATACTTTAAAAAAGTATAGCGGAAATTTGCTGATCTACAAGCTTACAACAGCTACGCATTCTACCAGTCTGTTTCAACAGAGGGGACAAGAAACTCAACACAAACATACCAAGCATCACATAACACGCACAGGACAATCCTTACTCTCAGAGTTACATCAACACTCAGGGTTTTACAGTGCAGTAAAGTTGCAACGTATCGATTTTAAGTTTCAATTACATTTTGCTCTTTCCTCCACAGCGGTGATAATTTATATCAAATGGCCTCTCAGCTGGAGTGCATGGGATGGAACCCTTCACTGGCATCAACCATAAAGAGGTAGGAGATGTAACTGTCATTTTATATGTTATTTAACTTATTTTTCTCACCCCCGTCGGTCTGTCAACTCAAACCTCGAAGCAGGTATTGCAATGAAAGGCGACGGGAAACATGCAAAGCATGGAGGGCTCTGCCGTGGGTTCGTTTCTGGTCATTTGCAGTGCATGTTGAGTGAAGGTCAGAGGTTTTGACATATAAAACGCATATATTTCAGCAATGCTTTTAATTCAGGATGTGAACCTGTGAAGTAGCAACTGTTCCTGTGCCCATTATACACGGCTACAGCAGCTGCAGCCGTGAGGTTTTAATTATAACACAAATTGAATTAATATAGTTGAATTGCTAATAATATTGACTTTTCCATTGTTTCACCAAAATAAAGCAATGTGACCCATTTCAGGTCAGTCTCAAGGCTGCATAGAATAGAAAATTTGTGATATGAACAAATTAATATCTGTACAAAGCATTGATATATAGTAAATGAAAAAAACGTGTGGTTATTATTCTAGTCTTATGTCGGTGTGTCTGGGGACACCGATTGACAACGGCTGGTTTGGATCCGATCCTCTCATATCTGGTTAAAGAATTCAGTTGCAGTTCCTACACTACAACCTCAGAGTAACTGATCATTCATTGTGCTCGGCAGAGAACTTTTGTTCTCGAGTCCCACAGGGCTCTATGCTAGTGTATTATCTGATTTTGCTCTACATTTATCTTTGCAGAAAATAGCAGATCTACAAGCATAATGCGTTGCTGTTTCACACACCGCTGTAGACGTTGTAGATCCTCCGACTTGGGTTTTTAAGTGGTTAAAACTAGGGTGGGTTTCCTTCAGACTCAGAGTCCTGTTTGTCATACAGCATTCCTTCTCTCTCCTCGAACCTCTCCTTTCTTTTTGACATGATGAATGTCATGTATAGAAACATATTAAGCCATGTTCATCATCGCACCATGAATAGGGAGAGCTCCGATAGATTTCAGCCATTTTTGAAAATATAAAACATTTACCGGAAGCCATTATTTATCTTTTGGAAACTTTTGCCTACAGTATGGCCATTGGCTGCCATAAATAACTGTAGTTTAGTAAGCGTTACAATGTCATGGTGACCTCCACAGTCCCCTACTGGGCTGGGCCTGTGTCCGCTCACACATACCCTCGTGCCCCAGACTGTCTTTCATCACAAGTGTCATGACATGTGTGCGTGCGTGCGTGCGTGAATTCTTGTGTGCAGAGTTTGTGTATGCGCGTGCGTTTGTGCGTGTGTGTGTGTGAGTGAGTGAGTGTCCAACAAATGTTGTGTTATTTCATGTGCATCTACAGTACGGTTGTTGTATTCAATTGGATATGTGCCACTGAGTGTGTATTTGTAACTGTGTGTTACAGGGCTAGGCAATTAGAACCGATAGCCGACATAATCTGGTTTATTGATCGATTGAGAAGCACTGAAGCAGGGTTTTTTTATACTCTATAAGTATTCTAATTTCTTATTGAGTGCATAACGAATCTACACAAAAAAGTAAATTAGTCTGATGTACAATGGTGGATTACAAAAAAGTGAAAGTATGTACATTTTTCGTAATGGAGGTAAACGTTTGAAATAATCGTGACTTAATTTTAAGTCATATCGCGCAGCCCTAAATCCTAATGCTGTGTGTGTGTGTGTGTGTGTGTGTGTGTGTGTGTTTGTGTGTGTGTGTGTGTGTGTGTGTGAGAGAGTTAGTCAGTAAGTTACTTTAATTTATTGTCCACGTGTGGAAATTTGTCTTTGGTCTCAACAACAGTAAAAAACAAACAGTTACAGCAACAACACTTACACAATTATTTTCTCATGGCAAAAAAGTGCAGAACAACTGTGTGTGTGTGTTGTGTGTGTGTGTGTGTGTGTGTGTGTGTGTGTGTGTGTGTGTGTGTGTGCATGTGTGCGTGTGTGTGTGTGTGCGTGCGTGTGCATGTGCGTGTGCGGGGGATAGTGGCAGTGGGCTCAGCTTCATTAAATCAGATATGAGAGCTGTGGCATTGTTGAGCATGGTGATTGAAGAGGCCTGTTAGGGGTCTGTCTGAGGCGTACATCATTACTCACATGACTGATCAGGGAGGCCACGATCCTTTTAATCACACACGTCACATTCAGCTCTATTTCTAGTTCCTAAGCACTTTTATCGCCTCCCTGCTTGCATGGCATGTGGAACACCTTGATGTTTCTTTGGTTTTTGGGGGGTTTTTTGCAACTAAGATACTTTGTTTTCACTTTCAGTGTGTGTGTGTGTGTGTGTGTGTGTGTGTGTGTGTGTGTGGGTGTGCGCGCGCGACTGTGCACACACATATTAAGCTGTCTTAATATGTGGTCCTATAACATAAATTCCGACTTTTTCAATAGTTTTTCTGTTTTTTTAGCTCCCCTGTGTATTTTCTATCCCCACAAATATGCAATTTTGAACAATCAGGATTTCTCATCATATATGGGCTTTTATGGAGATTTCTCTCAGGAGCAGCTCAACTGATTTGGTCATCAACGTCACCCTACTTTGTATAATTCCTCCCTCTCTTCAGTTTTCAGTTCCAAATTTGCATTTCCACTTTGTTTACAATGTCCGCCATTGTTGCTTTTCCAAGTTGGCATGGAATGGAAACAAGCCTGTGTTTATAGCATCAGTATTATAATGACTAAAATATTAAATAAATTGCATATCAGCACCCCCGCCACCTCAGTACATTGTGGTACTGCAGCTCAAACAGCTTCAGAAGCAAAAAAGAAATGCCATGGACTGCTTATTTCAGAGTGGCGATTGAGGCTCAAACCATTAGAAATAAGTTCGAGGGACATAGACAATATTATATTAAATATTAAAAACTGTTTTAAAATTCATGTTTTACAATTCACCGTACAACGTTGTCGCCTAGTAATACCTAGTTTTGAAAAGATAGCCTCTAATGTCCTACCCAAAAATAGGAATGTCGGATTGAAAATTGAAAACGGCTGAATGAATGATCAGTGAGTGAGTGAGTGAGTGAGTGAGTGAGTGAATGAATGAATGAATGAATGAATGAATGAATGAATGAATGAATGAATGAATGAATGAATGAATGAAAAGAGTTGACTAACGCAATGGAATTCATTTCCCGAAAAGATTTACAGCACGCATCGTCCACTAGCTGCTGCTCAGCCAATCTGCCTGGTTGGTTCCTCCTGTCCTTGGAATCACCATCCAGGAGACAAAGAGGACTTTATTAATCCTCAGACATACTGAATACTCAACAGGATGCAAACTCCCCTCCTCGCCGCGTCGTTAGCTCCACCGCCATATAACACGTTTTATAGACAAGCGCTTTCTGTGTCTCTGCGGCGTGTTATCATAAGATGATATGAGAGGAAAGGTTTTGCAGCTGTGTTAAAACAGACAATGGTTTGTTCTGCTCCCTGCTCCCTCAAACCCCCCAAAACACTCACAGAGACACTGAAATACTCCTGTTTTCTTTGAAAATTAATGAATTTTACTGGCTCTGATAAATCAAATGGTTTCGGGAAATACATAATTTTGGAAATAACATGATGTGCTCAGTATTGCATACTGTACTATCATCATGACATAGTGTATAAAACATGATTATGTACTGTACTATCATCATGATATAGTATATAAAACATGATTATGTGAATGAGAAAAAAAGTATTTTTGGTAAATGTTACATCCGGAGGTGTCTCGTTAATTTAGAAAATATATTTATTGGGGTTATGCTATTATGTTTATACACCCACGCACGCTCGCTCACGCATTCACACACACTCACGCACATACGCAAGCACGCATACACACACAGTCACTCAGGCTCACTCCCTTGAAAGATTGCAAGAACAAATCTCTGAAATTGGATGGGAAAACATTCCTCGGATGTATTGTTGTTGATCGTTCATCGTTTATAGTCGGCATGGGTTTTCCTTTGTGCGGTGGAAGCACATGCAGTCATGTACGCATTCATATAGTGATGGATGTAGTGTGATGTGTGTTCACATGTCTAAGCACTGCAGCATTGAATAATAGACGTTTTACTGTAAATCTCTCTTAATTTCTGTTAATCTCTCTCGTTCTCCCTCTCTCACGCCTTCTATGTTTTCAGCCATGGAGCAGGTTATGACAGTGACCCCATGCTATACAGCTGCAGCGCGCAGTACCGCATACACACACACGGAGTCTTCAGAGGCTTACAGGTAACGCACACACACACACACACACACACACACACACACACACACACACACGTACAATGTTGAGTACATGTGCATGCATGACAGTATACAGGGTGCAAATCGACCAATGACAAAGCTTCTAGGGAAATCTTTGAATGCAGATTGCCCCTAGATGTGTCACAGAGACAAAAAAAATTGGGAGCGTTGCTGGCTGTCTGAATACCAAAAATAATTTAAAAAATGTCATTAAAATGTTTACATATTATTGCTTATGCATGGTAAATTGTGCAAACTATGCAAACTTCATCCATATATATGGCTGCTGGTGAGAGAAGCATTGTTGCAAAGAAAAACTGAATTTAAAACACTAATAAGTTGGAGAGCCTGATGCAATGACCAGGATTTGGCATTTATACGAACCAGACTTGCGCAGACGCATACATGCAGAGACACACCAACACAGATAATGTACATTGAAACATCTTGAAAGACTTTCCACGGATTCATTCTAAAATAATTAAAAAAAAAGCACAGCACATGAACACAGACACGCATTGCTTGTAGTACACGGGGTGAAGATACGGTTTCCATGCAAGGTTGTAGCCTTAACATATTAATAAATCATTAGCGTTTAATTACTGTCTGTCAGCGGCTCTGGAGGACAGCAAGCGGAGATTCTCCAGACCTTCTCTTAGCCCACAGTGGGACTTTCTGCAATCCGTCTTTCTTACGGGGTCCATTTCACCATTGTGCTGAAACTGGCGTTTCTCTGCTCTCGTTTTTTGTTCGTCATCGTAAAGAACTGCCCTAAAAGAACTTACAAAACGTACAAAAATGCGACGAGATTTAACAAAGCTTGACAATTCTGTGTTTGATGGCATTTGTTTAATAAAAAAAAAAAAGTAGGTTGGTTGATGATTTTCTTGAAATACATAGGATGTCGTTAATACATTAGACTAGAGGCACAGCGATTCCTGGCCTGTGCCAAAGGCAATATGTGGCAAAATAATTTCAGCCTTGTTGAAAACTGGTTTTACAGTGTGCGACAAGTGATTGATGACCTATAAAACGTGGGACACTCAACGAAGGAGAATGGAGTTTCTCAGCGATCTATATACAGAGCGAGATCCTCATAAGTTAGTTTAACTCTGGGAGTATAACATTGACCACTCAGAGTTAAATTATGAGGATTTTTCTGTGTAATTACATTTTTTGGATATAATATCCTGCACGCTTTCACCAAATGTAGGTACATACAGAATCACTCATCAAAGTCACTTTTCAATGAACACATCTTGGCTTTAGATCTTCACGTACATCCATCAGATGCCTCTTCCAGTAGAAAAGCTTAATTGTTACTTAATTGCCGGGTGTTAGCTGTATTAATTATACCAGCACTCACCCCTGAGCCCCTGGGGACATTATGCTGAACACTGTGGAGAAATGAAGACCAGATGGGCAGGAGGGGGAGAGGAAGAGGAGGAGGAGGAGAGGAACAAGAGTAAAAGGGGGAGTGGAGGTACTTCACGGAGGAAGAATTGAGAGTGGTGCGCGCTCGCGCGCAAGAGA
This sequence comes from Protomyctophum parallelum, assembly GCF_964188405.1. Lineage (NCBI taxonomy): Eukaryota > Metazoa > Chordata > Actinopteri > Myctophiformes > Myctophidae > Protomyctophum > Protomyctophum parallelum. The sequence continues at coordinate 6,196,183 of NC_139700.1, forward strand.
GTAAACGTGGAAAGTTAAAGGGAGACAGGGTAGCTTAATTTATAGGCTACTCCATCGTACGGCGGTGCCGCTTTGTGTATGGAGACATCAGTATGGGAGAGACGGTGAAGCATAGATAGCAGTTCTCTTACTGCCATATCCTGCACTGAGAGGAGTTACAGGGACACAGCGATGGTAGGACTGAAGTGGGAGGGCACGGATATGGAGGTGATGGTAAACATAACCATGATCTAACTTCATGTGCGTATGCTATACACAGTAATGTAATGTCCCTCTAAATCAAACATTATTAAAAGAAAACGCTTTTATTCTTATTTCAAGTTTCCTTCGGTACATTTTTATGAGAAGATTTGACTTTGCTATAGTGTTGTTGACACCTACCTCTGTATGTCGTCGTCGCTTTCTGGTGGAAACAACAAGGTCACAACGTGCCACATTGCGACACTTTTGAGCTTGTAGATTTGACAAATTCAGATTTGAAGATTTTATTTTATAAATGTTTAACTAATAGACCATCACTAAAACCCCCGGTGCTGTCGGCTACCGCCACCATAGACAGCGCTCTATTTCACTTGGGAAAATAAGACCGTTTCCGGTCTGCCAAAAACATATAGCTAATGTGATCATCGTCTATTTGAGAGTCTTCAGAAGCGTTCACATTTTAACTGCGCGGTAACGTCGATTTAGTATTGAGCCACTAATATCGGCGCGTTGTTCAATCCAGCTCAATCTGAGCCGTAATTCAGAGAAAAACTACTATAAAGATCAGCGGCCGTATGCAGCATTGTGTGCAGGCCGCCATCTTGGGGAGGGCAAAACACACCGAGCCGAGTGTTGCCTAACGACCGGGAGCTCCGCTTTACGGCAAACACAATTCCTCCAAAAAAAACACGTAAAAGGTGCTCCTGGCGCCATGGGATTTCATGGAGATCATGTTAATTAAGTCCTTGGTGTTACTGTTCAATGAGTTATGTCTTAAATTGTGATATTATCAT